>NW_027437536.1:2369314-2671359 GCF_965140245.1 Athene noctua | reverse complement strand
CTTGAACAGAAATGAATTGGTGTGCCTAGAAGTCGCACAGCTGCATTAGCACAAGATTGTGTTTGAAGTAATAAGCCCTGCTTAGAGCCATGATGTAGGACCGAAGAAGTGTTTTTAATATTGCTCTACAGGGAATGGCACAAAACCAAAAAGGTAGAACATAGACAGGAATTCTGTGTACATTTAACAACACTGGATCTCCAAATTCATTAATCTGAACTGTGTTGTGTGTTTTTTAGTCCCCACAGAGGGTATGGATCTATTTCTCAAAACTTCCATCCAACTAAGATGTAGAAGGGCACTTGAATACTTTAAAATCTCAGCCAAAGGACTGACAGACTCTGATGGAAAGGTGACTTTTCAAATGAGATTTTTTTTTTTTCCTCTTTATATGCAATAGCCCATAATGAATGAGCAAACTGCATTTCAGGATTGTAGCTCAACTGGAACATGGAAATTAATTGTGCCAATCAGTCAGCAAGTAGCAACCTGTCACAAATGCCTGCACATATTAACTACGAAATGAGTCAAAAGAATAAATATTCAGCATTAAAACCTTCTGAGTGCATAACACAGTTATGTCTGTTTCCACTAATATTCACAGCACAGCTGTATTTGCTGTGCCAAAAGGAGATACAAGTCTAAAGCCAAAATAGGATTAATTAAACAAGGGTTGCAGGATCACCACAGGCTGATCTCAGCATCACAGATGAGATGAAGACTCCTGTTCCTCCTGTGTGCTGGCCAAAATAATTGTTCTGCAGCAGGCTGTGCTTGGAAAGATGGCTCTGAAGGCATGCTATTTGGGTAACCTCTTACAATTAAGCCATGGATTAATCTGCTTGTTAATGTTTGTCATCATGGAAAGACACTGTAAGAACCTTAGATACGTTATTGCTGCCTAGTATGACCATCTGCAACAATCAGCTCCTTGGAATAAATTTCAAAGTAGTGGTACATTTTGAGCGAAGACCATGCTGAAAATGTGTAGCTTGGAAACACTGTGGATTTTATCAATGTTATTATATATGGTGTGTAAACCATGTAAATGTAGTATTATTTCTGTATTAAAATTATTTTCACAAAGAAACATTTCCCAGACAAGCCTTGATTTCTCTGTTTCTTTTAACAGTGAATGGCTTGGCTACCATCTTGTACATGTTCCATTGCTGGTGAGAGGAAACCAACCAACCAACCAAAAGAACTACTAGAACTATTTTCCTAGCAACTGAACACTATGGATGCAAAGCTTGCAATTAAGGGAACCATAGATCCCTATCAGAAAAGAAGTGGAGAGAGAGAACTCAGAATCTATGAGAGAACCCCAGGCAGACAGGCTGAGGATAAAAGGGAGTTGCTCAACAATTGCCCAACAAAACCTTAGGGCTCAGTATTGAAGGGTAGTACATACCCTCAAATTTTAAAATACTGATTTAGGACAGGTCTCAGTAACACTGGATGAGACATACCAGAACAGCCAAGATGAATTTTTTTATTTAGATATTGGTAATTTTGCTAATTAATTTTTCTCTTCATAATCTAGTCTCAGGCCTCATAATTAAGAGCAAAATCTTTTCATGTGCTAAAATAATTTTGTGTCAGTTCCGACTGACAGAACACTTTGTGATAGAGAAGCATCTAAGTGAAGGCAATCTGCAGCACATTTCCCCAGAATCAATAGACTGAAATCAAACGGTGTATAAATGTCACATGTATGTATACCTGAAAATAAATTAAAGGCCTCAGGTACTGTTTAAGGTACTGCAGCATCCTGCCAAACAAAATTAAGATTCAGTGTGAGGACTGGCAGCACCTCTTGTTTTCTGGGGAAGAATTTCCACTGGAAGCATAGAACAGCACCTGTTCTGTAAAGAACAGGCAACAAGCACCTTAAATTTTCATGGTAATTTGAGAAAAGAAAAAGGTATTTTTTTATTTATAAGGATACTTCTTTGTGTCTACTTACAACATTTTAATATACCTACTATGATAATATTTATGCACCACAATTTATATGGACATTAAATGAAAAAGATGAACTAATGCATTTGGTTTAGAATTTTGAATTTTCTTTCTATTTTTTTGTCTTTTTTTTTTTTTTCCCCTCCCACTTCTATTGAATATTACTACTTGTACCTAAACAAGAACTGTGATTAAAGTCCTAATCCTGCAAAAAGTTTACGGCTTCTGACTCACTACAGGAAATGCAAATAGAGAAGAGGCACCTCAAAACTGACCTGTAGACACACAATCAGAACACTATACAGCATCCCTGCCTGGAAACTTACGTTTTGTTTAAAAGATCGTTTAACACTGTAAGCAAATAGTCTTTTTCATGTTCTCACACACAGAAAGCATGAGGCATGACATCTGCCATCAGACCAGTGAGCACTACTGCCATTAAATGTGTTTAATGGGAGAAGAAAAGCTCAAGAAAATCTGGAAAACTCAAACACAGTACTGTGGAGGGAGTATTTCCTAATACTGGAAACATTAAAATCTCTGTAATGGAAGATAGGTATTTAGGGTTGTGCTACATCAGGTTTTCAGAGTTAATATTGAAAGATGCCTCTAATTAGGAAGTTTAGTCTAAGTGTCCAGGTGGAAGTTTGAAATTATGACATCCACTAGTATAGAACAATTCACAGACTTAAGCTAAAAGTTACCAGGACTCAAGACAGAAGACAAGATAAACCAATTATAAATATGTCCTAAGAACTTTCCATATATGCTGTGAAAAATATCATAAAGGCAAAAAGTATGTTCCACAGCCATCAACAGAAGGTTGTGGAAAAATTATGTTCTAAATTCATAATTTCTCCAGTAACAGAACTAACAAGTCACACTTGAAATTACACAGCTGAAATTTGTAGTGTGTTTTTTAAGCAGACGAGGCTTTGCACTGCATATAGTAGCTGCTGTCTGTTTAACTACCTTATTTCAGCACTGTTAATAGACAATGGCCAGTCACCTTCTAGCTAGATTGCGAAGTCAGATGTAATGGAATCCTTGTCACAGTGCTGGGTTCCAGAAACACTAAGCAAGGACTTCATTTTAATGTCCATTTGCAAATGCTTACTATAAGCAAGAATTCCATGAAACAAAGAAAATTTGGAGTTTAGTTGATACAGAGTACTGCACTTCTCAGAAGCATAGAGTGAGCACTGTAAGAGTTGAATACAATTCTCACCATGTGAAAGAGAAAGGAGATGAATCTCTAAGTACACAGATTAATGTTTATCAAGGTATGCTTTCGGGAGCTAAGCATGTGGGAAAAAAGCTTGCACTAGAAATGTTTTCCCCTATGGAATCCATTGGGGAATCAAATGCAGAGTTCTGTCTCCCACCAGAAAGTCTGCATCATTATAGCACCTGAGACTGCTTTGAACACATCTGCAGTCTAGTGGGATAACTCTAAAGTAAATTTGTACTCACAAAATTACTAACGAGTTGTTACTTGGATTTTCCAGGGGGTAGGTGGGAGGAAAATCAAATTATTCTGATTAAAGAATATGAAAAAAATTATTTATAGGCATGATCAGCTTTCTGAAGTATGTATGTATGTACATACAGAAGCTTGGGGGCTAGTGAGCCAAAAATAAGTGTTTGATGAAGAAAAACATAAACAAAACTCCTATCCCCAAATGTTAAAACGATATAGTGCTCATGCAGTCCTTTTGCGATGCCCTGGAAACCAATGTTAGGACCAACACTAACCAGCATTTCTTTGTAGTTGCTAACAGAGACGTGACCGAGATGGACAGTGATTATGATCAAGTAGAAATGTACAACTTATTGCATACATTTTGGAAGTGACAAATTCAGTTTTCACCTTTGGGGCAAAAGCAGACTGGAAGTTAAATTGCAAGACAGTTTTGTGATGAAACTACCACTTAGTTGATCAAAACTCTACAACATTCCCCACATAATAAGCTGATTATGATAAGGTACTAGAAGATGGTCCAAACAGAACACACTTTACAGTATATTTATGCACAAAGAATAAACCATCAACATGTTACAGTAAGGCTGTATGTCTGATGGAGGACTTGAAACAATGCAATAAAGCCCTGAATTATTAGGAAGCATTTCTGCACAGAAGGGGTTGTGAGGCGTTGGAATGGGCTGCCCAGGGAGGTGGTGGAGTCCCCATCCCTGGAGCTGTTCAGAGTAGGGTTGACTTAGAGCTTAAGGATATGCTGTAGGTGGGAACCGTGCAAACATTCTTATCTGTGCTATCAAAATTTAAAAACCCACCCTACACAGACAAGCAAACAGCCACTATATATCAACGAAACCCTAAGTATCCTCTTATCACCTACCTCTACTTTTTCAACCCATAAAATAGTATCAGCACCAACACCACCTCCCAAATTAGATCTGTATCATTAGATTTCCCTTCTCTGTTTTAAGGATTTTTACCAACTAAGACATACTTTATTTGTATATAGATAAGCCCAAACCTATGTTATAAATATGCAAATATTATTTTAGATTTTGTGTTCAATCCTTAAAATAAACACTGGGTCAAAATAATTAAAAGTAAATAATAAAATTTCTGGGCCATGCTTAATTTGTTATCTGATGCTATCTCAAAATATTTCACCATCTTCCTGCTATGAGTAACTTTAGTGTTTGCTAAGGAGGAACCACTGCCTTCTGAATTCATGATTGACTTAAAACCCACTTTATTTGTTTAGTTCTTCCCTATGGATATGAAGTACATCAAAACAAGTTACAGTGTCTGGATATGAAGAACTTCTGTTGAAGGAAAAGCTTCCTTCATAATCTGTATTCTTCAGTCACCTATTTTTCGCTGACTTGTCAAAACGGATAATAAATAATGAAATTAATAAGATAGCTATGGACATTGCTGTTCTTTCATAAAAACCAAACTCACTCCTATAACATGAAAGAATATAGCATCTCTTAAAGTGAGAAATATAAACCAAAGACTAGCCCTAGGAACAGTATTCTGGTAATGTAATAATACATTGTTCCCATCAGGCTTCGTTACAGTTCCTGGATTTATTTAATTCTATTCATGCCTAGCACAGCTCTCAGAAAAAGCTATTAGAGGAAATCATCTAAGTTGTCACAAAATAAATAAAAGTCATAAATTTCAATCTAAAAGTAAACTGAAAAAAAAAATCTAAATCACTTTTACCTACTCTTTCAATGTGTTCATTCTTCGTTACTGTTAAAGTTTCGGTGACATCCATGTAATGACAATGCATAGCAACACCGAGATCTTGGAAATGACCATAAAACTTCTTGAGATATAAGCTGTGATTTTTGTCTGAAATACAGAGGTGGAAGAATGCAAGTTCAGGAAAACAAAGTGAAGTTTGAAAAAAGCAAACCAATTCCAGTGAACATTTTAAACTTATACACATACAGGTTTCTTCTCTGTAAAGCTGTCAACAAGTTGAAAAAGCTTCAGCGGAGAAGGGGATAAATTCAGATTACTGTTCCATTCGTCAGAGAGAATGGTCTCAGTGACTATCACAGTATGGAATTCCAATTTCACTGTTTCTTTAGCAAGTTTTTTCTGTTCACGCTGCCCCCACACCCCTCAAAAGAAAAAAATACTAGTCATTGTTTTCATGCAAAATGTAGTGCAATTAACTCAAATTAGAACATAATCTTCACATAGGAAAGGAACAGGCATGAGTTCCAAGTATGATGTTGAATACAATGAAAATGTTCTCTCCTCCCTTCTCATAAAGAACTTCGACTCAACCAAATAAAAGCATCTACAGTGAAACTAAATCAGAGCAGCACATTAAACCACTAATACACCTTTTTTTTTTTTTTTTTTTTTTTAATAAAAACTAGAGAAAGAACAGTGTAGAAGCTGGGTTTCCCCTTCTAAATAGAAAGGAAAAACGTTTGACAAAAGTAGTATTGCAAATTTTAGTTTTCAACAAAACTAGTATTTAAAGTAACTTTTTCTAAGACATATTATTGTGGGAATGTAGCTGTGATACTTTTGCAGATGAGTCTATAAACGAACAAAGATATTAACACTCATTCAATTTCGAACATAACACTCAATTTTGTTGACTGTAACTGCCTTCCGTCTCAAACCAGCTTACCAGAAAACAGGCAAACGCTGAAAAGTAGAATTTTTTTGACCACATTGCATACTGAAGACTGATTGGTCAGCTTACATTGAAGTTAAGAATTTGAGAAATGTAAACAACCATTTTAGTATCATTTTGTTGCAAGATACAGTAAGCAGTAAAAACTATTACTAGTTTATAAGATATTCACCCTTCTGCTTCTCTCCCCCATCCCACCAGTGGGGAGTGAGTGAGTAGCTGTGTGGTGCTTAGTTGCCAGCTGGGGTTAAACCACAACAGGTTGTTATTTAACATAGTAATCAGAGAAAAAATGAGGTAAGGGTTGATTTATTTATTTAAAACCTTCCCGTTACTTTCCTCTTTTTATAAAAATATTCTTTTATTAATTTATCAAAGTGACAAATTTTGATCATCTGATTAAAACTGCAATAACAATTGTTAATTACAGAGCAGTTTTCAACATGCAAGTCTTTGTAAACCTGTCAACATATTTTACAAGTCATCAGAAGCAATTTATTGTAAATCACTTCAGAAAAATCAGGATTAGTATAGGAACACTTAAATGACAACTATCCACAAATACATGATAATCCTCTCAAGTAGGCAGAAGCTTAGGGCTGCAAAACAGTCACTTAGGAAGGATTCAGCTGGTTAAGAGATAGGTGCACAAGACTGAAGAAGCCTAAACCTCACTTTCAGAGGAAAATTACTGTCACTGACCTCAGCAGGATGGATGGCGTTCTGGCTTGGAACTATTTTACAACTGCTTACAGAAGTCTGCATGACAACCCTAATCTAGGTACCTGAATTTTAGATGCACAAGCTTAGGCAAAAGGAAACACGTCACTAGATTTTATTTATTTATTTTAATCAAAGCATTTTTAAGACCACAAAAAGCATCATCTAGGTGTTTCATCTTTTATAAATCACTTGTAGACTCTCTGGGCAAATACTCCAGATCCGCTATAAGACTCCCTTCTCCAACTAAGGTGGAATTAAAGTCTTAAATCATCTGAAACCATTTACTCTCAGGACTTTCAGAAATTGAAGATTTCTATAGTAACCTATTTAGAACTTTCCACGTTTTGATTATACTAAATAACTGCCTGTGTTTGCACCTCTGTGCAACTACAACCCACATACCCTTTTAGAATCTTACTCTTCCTACTCGAAGTCAAAGATCTTTCTCTGTATTTTACCTTATGTAGTCACTCAGTGATAACTAACAACAGTACAGTAACGGCAATTTTTTTTAAGAATCACAACAGCAAGTGAAGCCCCAGACCCCAGAAGCACTGAGCAATTTCAGCCATAAGGAGCCATCCTAGAGGAGCAGTTCTAGTATCCCCCGGGAGAAACAACCTCTTTGAAGTATGAGGCCTCAGAAATCTCTCCTATTTTCTGAATACAGTCAATTTTAGTATTTGAACATATTAGACACAACTTTTTACTTTATTTTATTTTTTTATATTCCCTTTGCCTTGTGCTCTGCAAATAGTAGTTTCTATTCTTTAGTACTCCAGTTACTTTTACTAAAGTTTTCTCTTGATGGCTATTCTCTAGTTAGAGCAATTTTATTTTTCCTCTGGGAAATGTGACTTTTGTGTTTATTATCTGAGTGAAATGAGGAATGAGAACATCTAGATTTCAGCTTGGGTTCAACCAAATCCTAGATCTGATCTCTGTCAAATATTTCCAGTATTTTGCTTACCCTTATCTCTCCCTCTCCTCTCACAAACAGTTGAAAAAACATTTTTGTCTATAGAGAACAAGCTTTTCTGGGACCTGAAACTTCCTCTTGGCAAAAACTCTTCTAACTTGCCTATCAGTTTCCATTTATGTGAGAATGCATTCTGTTACTATTTTTGTTAAATGTAGACTTCTTGAGGGTGTTTTTCCATCACCTAAGCAGTAAAATGCTAGAATTGGAAACACGTTTGAGATTAATCCCATTCACTGCCAAGTCAAAATATGCATCAGTTTTGATGAGGTAAAATAAACATATGCAATGGCAAAAGGACTGACATATATTATCAATGTATATTCTAGATTCCTTTGTCCAGCCCAAAGTTGTAAGAACTGTCAGTGACTTCAAGTAACTTCCTTTCTTTTCTCCTGAAGTACCAAATTTTGTTTACACATAGACTGTATGAGAAAAAGAAATTATTGTACTTCACTTATTAGTTAAAAGTGGGTTCAAATGACTTTTCAATTAAACTTGTTCACATGTATGATTGTGGTCTCGGGGCAAAGACAGATGACAGACTCGTGGATCACCAAAAGGTTTTAATAGAAATTTTAAGTTCAGAGCTTTCATTTTACTAGCTATAGCCTGAAGCAATAATAAATCATTTTCAAGCAGTGTACTGAATAAAAGATAAGTACAAATATCACCAGGATCAATAGCCTGGGGTTTTATCATTGTACTATAATTACTAACATAATTTAGCTTTAACACTATCTAAAAAATGAGTTTAATTACTTCAAGGCACCAGAACAATAGAACTGAACATATAAACTAAAAAACCCTCTTTTTTTTTAAAAAAAAAAAAAAAAGAAAAAACCCCACAGATATTCAGTTGAAACTACGTGCTAACCATATGAGACACTGATCAGCCCTATTTGAACCAGTGTGACCAATTTCAAGACACAAACAGGAAAACCCTAGGGAAAGGAGTTGTCTGTATACTAAATATTTGCTAGAAAACATTTTGTTTGTGTTCCTCGTTTCTGTGTTTACTTTTCTATTTGATGCTGAAGCTTTAAGAATGCCACAATAATCCTTTTTTGATCATGAAATTTTAGAGACAAAAACCTTTTATTATTCTATTAGTAACTTTGCTTGGTGCTGCACCATTGCACTTCAGTCCTGACCTATAAAAGCAGTCTTTTATAGAGATAAGAGTAATTGCGTCTGCATCCTCAGTGAAGCAAGAAAACCTGAAGGTTGTCCAAAATGTTGTAAAATTTTTATTTATGTTATTAAATAAGCGGAGCTCAACTGCAACTATGTTTGTTTCAAATGTGTCCTTTTGCAGAAATTATTAAAAGAAGATACTGAAATTTGTTCTGTTTAGTATACTTGGAAGGTAAACAATGGAACTAGTCAAAGTACACTGTTAATTTACACTTTCATAACATAATGTAACTTCATCATTGTTAGTGATTCAAAGTGAGTTTAAATTAATTGTATTTAGTTGTTATTCACTGTTTAGAATGATCTGTACAGTGAATATCATTCCTCTTCCCACCTAAGCAGATACTTGTTCTGTTACAATGACAACTTCAGAAAACAGATTTATATTAAACAAAACCTTCAGCGCAATAAGCTAACAAAGAAAACCCTGTATCACAGAATCATGTAGGTTGGAAAGGACCATGAAGGTCATCCAGTTAACCTAACACTGACAGTTCCCAACTACACTGTGTCTCTAAGGGCTAAGTCAACCCAACTCTTAAACACCTCCAGGGATGGGGACTCCACCACCTCCCTGGGCAGCCCATTCCAACGCCTCACAACCCCTTCTGGAAAGAAATACTTCCTGACATCTAGTCTAAACCTTCCCTGGCTGTCCCGATCCAATATCGAGGAGGGTTCTTAAACAATCCCAAGACCGAGATTAAGACACACACGAGGTCAGATGCCATACAACCTTGTAAACTTTATTGTGCACACAACAGATAACAGCGATAGGACAGAGAGGAAAAGAAAGGAAAAGACAGAATCCCTAAGCAAGCAAACAGTAGAGAGGCAGTGAGACTAATTACCGCCACCATGAATCCAGTGATGTTCTGTTGGCTCGGTCTCGGTGCAGGTGATGATGTTCCAAGCTCCAGGCTCCACCAAAGTCCCAGCTCCGAGGAAGGATGAGATGGTAAGAGTGAATAGTGCTCCTGAAAGAGGAGTACACAGTTCTTTTATTGTCCCAGTCCCCATAATCTCTGCAGAGTCCACCCATTTCCACGGAGCTCACTGTATTACATGCTGCCCCACGGTCCCATGCTGACTTGCACGTCTTCCTCATCCTGATTTAACTCTGATAGGATGTTGTGGTCCCATTGGAGACAATTCATCTCCTTCAGAGTACTCCTCCATGATGACAGGATGCCGAGGCCAGGAAATGGTGGTGGTGCAACACAGATAACACAGTCCCTTACACTGGAGCAACGTGAGGCCATTCCCTCTTGTCCTATCGCTTGTTACTTGGTTAAAGAGACTCATCCCCAGCTCTCTGCAACCTCCTTTGAGGCAGCTGTAGACGGTGATAAGGTCTCCCCTCAGCCTCCTCCAGGCTGAACCCCCCCAGTTCCCCCAGCCGCTCCCCAGCAGACCTGTGCTCCAGACCCTGCCCCAGCTCCGTTGCCCTTCTCTGGCCACGCTCGAGTCATTCAATGGCCTTTTTGGGGTGAGGGGCCCAAAACTGAACACAGGAATCGAGGGGTGGCCTCACCAGTGCCGAGTACAAGGGTAAGATCCCTGCCCTGTCCCTGCTGGCCACGCTATTGCTGACACAAGCCAGGAGTAAGTAGTTTGTAGTAGTAATACGTTTTTTTAGTAATAGTTTCATGTAGTTCTCATAGAAACAAAAACTGAGTTATGAGAGCAATTTATTGAAGACTAATTTATGCTGATCAGCTGTACTGCACTCCCTCTGTAGGAAAACAGTGAAGATTGTTAGCTTGAGCAAAGCTAATACTCAGCATAAAGGTAAAATAATCTTGCACAAAATGCTTTTCCTTAAGATGCCTTTAAATACAGACATAAGAACTAAATACACTGATCTATCTCTAGCCATCAATGAAAACCATAACTTCAATTTAAGAAAAAGTGTTCTCCAAGAATTTGTCCCTAAATAAATTACATTCAAAACTACAGTAATAAAGATGAGTGAGAAGAAGCATGATAACAAGCCAATGGAATGAAGTTAAGATGAAACAAATTTTAAAATATTAAGGGTGTTCAAGTGCTACAATTATAATAAAGTTTAAGAAAGTGAAATTCACTTCTGCGTGTTTTAGAATATAGGAGCAACTGGAATGATTGACTCATAAAAGTTTAGCAATTTCTCATATCTCCTTTTTGGTTTTTTCCTCCCAGTGCTACACAGAAGGGAGGCATCTCCCAAATGGTTTGTTAAAACTATTCCACCCTTCCACAGGTGGGAAAGCATACTGCTTTACTTCCCACACCACAGTGCTGCAACACCAGTATGGATAGTTCCTTATTATGTTACTCTGTTCCAGACATGTTTGCTTTTGCTGTTTGTGTTTTAAATAGTTATGAGGAGGCAAAATAAAATTACTTCATTTAAATAGCTGGGGGGGATAGTTGTGATATGACTTAGTATAAGCTGTCTATATTTTTCCTCTCACAATCACTTTCAAAAGGCAGATTAGTTGCTTGTAATTCTTCAATATCTAGTGACATAGTCAATTGATTTTCCATGCTTTTCACATTTTCTTCCTAGATTTCTTTCTGAAGCTGGAAGTCAGAATGATCTCTTACAGTAATAATAAAAAAAGTTGTTTATTTTTCTATTTGCTGTCATAGCTGATAGACTAATATTAAAACCGAACTGGTTCCTTTACCACAGTAGCTTTTTTATTCTTTTGTCATGATTAGAACAGATTAAAAGTTCTAATGACCTAGAACCGGCAGGAAAAGAGCCTTCAAGATATAGTGAGTGATTGGTATGAATCTGCAAAGGTGTAGGATGCGGCAGCATGGTTGCTTAATTCACAAAGGCTGCAATGAGAGGGGCTGACACTTGGCAGGGAGTAAGAGAAGTCTGTAGCGATAGTAGTCCCTACTGTAGACTGAATTGGGTACTATATCCTACATCCTCTTCCCGTAGTACACAATTCAGTCTTAAGGAGAGCTCCAAAGTTCGCTTAGCTCCTGAGTACTTGCATATTTATAGTTTCAGATCCACATAAATTCAGCTATTCATTTCCACAGCTACAGAAAGCACACAGATTCCTTCTCTAACCTCTAAAACCTCTAAAGAGATTTCGACACTGTATATAATTTTGCTGTTTCAGAAAACTTGGTGTTTGGTAAAGATGTTAAAAAATGTTCAGATTTCTTCACCCTGCTATATTTTCATTCCAAGAAAGTATTGATAATCAATTAGATATTGTTTGAGAGAAATTAAAAGCATTTTTATTAATAGATATTCTTTAATCTTTAAAATTCAAAACTTAATATATTTCATTATTCTTTGAATAGTTCTAAACAACATGGTCCCCGCAGAACACACAAATTAGAGCTATTATCAGTTATTTAGACAAAGAAATAAGTCATACCAACAAACCCAATTTGCTTCCAACAAAATTTGAGAAAGAAAAAAAGATATATTGTTCTACAACAATTACAACTTCTAATATCAAACCTGTTTTTTTATGGAACACAATATCTAATCACTTTTAGAAAGATGAATTTAATTAACAGGATTTTTAAGTTCATTTTGAACATTTCATACATTCCAAATGGCTGTTTCAGTTATTACACATGTATAACTACCTACTTTCTCTGAATGGAAAGAAATAATCCATTATGTATAGTAGGAAAGTTAGAGAGCTCATAATAAAAAGCATAAAGAAGACTTCTATACTGTACTGGATCCCAAGAGAGCCTACAGCTTTGAGTTTTTCATTTTATTTCACTTGGTTACTGAAAAAGATAATCTAATACTTTCCAGAGATGTCAATCTATTCACACAGGTCCCTCATGAAAAATACTCATTTATTTTATAACTCATGTCTGAAGAGATGACTGTAGAGGTTGAAAACTATTGGTATATCACTGAAGTCTGCTAAATGATCTGTGTCAGAAGACTTGAAGTTGCCACATGCTATGTTTTATGAAGATGTACTTTTAGTTTTGAAAATTTTTATTATTAGATCCTAACAGTAACACATCAGCTCGTATAGCTTTCGTGAGCCCTCTGTCCCTTATACCACCATCAGTGCTTTCATTCTACCTCCTACAGTATGCAAGATGTATCCTGAGGGAGGAAAACTATTGTCGTGACCTCAGTCTTCAAAGTTATTATTGCACAGTAAGTATTGACAGAAAGTCTGTGTATCAGTATAGTCCAGTTAGAGACCGCTAAATCACTGAAGATGCACAAAATTCCTGGGTTACTCTATAGATTATCCAGAAATTATAAACCCTAGTTGTTGCAGAAACCAGTCATCTGGCTCCACCATAACCTCCCATGTTTTATTTGAAGGTGAATGAAAAGTCTTTGCCTGATATATTTTTAATTGTCCTTAATCAAAGTATGCCGCCTTTGTGGAAAATCTGCCATAAATGCAAAACCAAGGTTCCCATTCATTTTTACACATGGTAAAAGAGTTCTTAACTCTTATTTGTGCAAGAGGAAAAAAGCCCAACATGCACAAGGTGTCCATGGGTCACAATCTCAATTTGAACCCCATTTCACTATTGTCTGTCTTAATCTTGCAACAGGATCCACTGTGAAATTTAAAGTCTGCTGTGTCCCTTGATCTTTCAAGAAAGTGTGTTAAAAGTAATTCTCTACAAATATAATATGACTCAAATCATGCATTTACAAACATACCTGATGAAGTAATTTAGAATCATACATTAACTATTATATGAACCATCCGTACAACAGACTGGAGAGCTGAGTTGATGTGAAGGAATGTTCCTGAGTTCTTAAATCTTACTACTATACTTACTACTAGAGTCCTTATTTTTAACATAATCATTCTGTCATCTTTATTAGGAAATTTATCTTCAATATATTTGCTTGTTTTCAAGGAAGGTACAGTGATATGGAACACAAAGTAAGAATAGCAATAAAATTGCCAACAGACAGGAGTACCAGTAATTATAATGCTGACAGTATGCTTGTAATGCTACTACTCTGGAAATTCACCCAGTAAAAGAAGAGATAGTTTTAAATAATTCACCATTTAAAGATGACAAGAAACTTGGATGGGTAGGACTGGAAAGTAAAAGCTGGCTGAGAACCACAGAGAAGTATCTTAAGAATTACATGTTCATCCACTTTCTCTGATTTTGAAACTAAAATATTTTCATGGGATACCAGAATTGCTGAATAGTTCTTTCCATACCAGAATTGCTGAATAGTTCTTTCCAGAAATGCCTTTGGGTAAAAGCACTTAAAAAAAATGGGTTGAGTACTTCTATATTATGTTATCTACCTATGTTCACTAAATGTATATTAACACTATTCATATTATATTAGTTTCATTTGTCTTCCCATGAATCCAGAACACTTGAAGGATAAGCTACCTTAGGAAAAATCCTTCTAAATTCTGCATTTTGATTCTGAAAAAAATACCAGTCTTGTACAAATTGTCAGCAAACATATGGATATAGTACTTCTTCCACACAAAAAAAAAAAAAAACAAGGAACAGAAAACAACCTCTCCAAAAGTACACAAACAAAAAAACAAACTACAAGCCACACACAAAAACTACCACAATAACAAAACCACAAAACCAAGCAGAATTTTTTTACTGAAATAACAAAATTCACCTTTATGGAATTAATATTCTCTGAAAGATCTTGTTATACAGTGTAACTTCACATGATACAGTTGCTGTGGTTCATTCTTTAAGCAGATAACAAGAATAAAAAGCTAGATGACAGACCACGTATTCTTAAACTGAGGCAATTTACCTCAGTACCACATAACCTTCACTGAAAATAAAAAGGTCATGAAAAATGAAGATGTGGCTTCTATTCTCTTCACAGATCATATTTAATTGTTATTCATTATTTTTTTCCTACACAAGCAATTGAAAGGTATACATCATAAAATTTTATGATTACAGGAAGAAGTAGGTAATATTCCAAGAAGGTAATAATTTTATAAATTGTACAGAAATTCATGGCAAATAGATTACTGGTGCTGCTGCCTTTTAGATACACCCTGCAATAACATGAATTACTCTAAAAGACTTTTATTCAAATGTTTATGTTGAGAAGTCTTCTTCAATACAGAACATTCATTGCTTAATGCCAAATCCTACAGCCTGTTTACTGCTGTTGGACATTTTCCATCTCTTACCTGTATAATTTTGGGGCAGTTGGTCTTAATATTGAAGAATTTAGAACTACTAGGGTAATTCAATCAACATAGATGGGAGTTTCTGACTGCAGTACAGGTAATAATATGTAAAGAAGCTGACTTGAAGAAATAAGCCTAACACTGCTGGCTCATATTCAGCTTTCTATTGACCAACCAGGTCTTTTTCCATCACTTTCCAGCTTCTCTTCCTCAAGCCTGTGGTGTTGCATGGGGCTGTTGTGACCCAGGTGCAAGACCCAGCACTAAGCTTTGTTGAATCTCATACTATTGGCCTTGACTCATCAGTCCAGACCATCCAGATCCCTCTGTAGAGCCTTTCTATCCTCAAGCAGATCAACACTCCCACCCAACTTGGTGTCATCTGCAAACTGACTGAGGGTGCACTCGATCCCCTCATCCAGATCATCAATAAAGATGTTAAACAGGAGTGGCCCCTGTACTGGGTCCTGGGGAGCACCACTTGTGACCAGCTGCCAACTGGATTTAACTCTGTTCACCACAACTCTTTGGGCCCGGCCATCCAGCCAGTTTTTAACCCAGCAAAGAGTAAACCTGTCCAAGCCATGAGCTGCCAGTTTCTCCAGGAGAATGCTGTGGGAAACAGTGTCAAATACTTTACTACAGTCTAGGTAGAACACATCCACAGTCTTTCCCTCATCTGCCAGCAGGTCATTTTGTCATAGAAGGAGATCAGGTTTGTCAAGCAGGACCTACCTTTCAGAAGCCCATGCTGACTGGCCTGATTACCTGTTGTCCTGTACCTTCCATGTGATGGCACTCCAGATGTTCTTCTCCAAAACCTTCCCCAGCCTCGAGGTCAGACTGACAGGCCCGTAGTTCCCCAAATCCTCCTTCTGGCCCTTCCTGTAGACGTGCATCACATTTGCTAACCTGCAGTCAATTGGGACCTCCCCAGTTAGCCAGGGGTAATGACAAATGATGGAAAGTGTCTTGAAGAGCACTTCTGCCCTTAGTACCCTTAGGTGGATCCTATTTGGGTCCATAGACTTGTGTGTATCCAAGTGGTGTAGCAGATTGCTAACCATTTCCCCTTGGATTGGCTTCATTCTGCTCTCAGACTCTGTCTTCCAGCTGAGGGGCCTGGGTACCTGGAGAATAACTGGTCTTACTATTAAAGACTGAAAAAGAAGGCATTAAGTACCTTGGTCTTTTCCTTATCTTTTGTTCCTCCTGCACCTGATAAAGGACGGAGATTCTCCTTAGCCCTTCTTTTGTTGATTATTTATAGAAACATTTTTTACTGTCTTTTACAGCAGTAGCCAGATTAAGTTCTAGCTGGGCTTTAGTCCTTCTAATTTTCTCCCTGCATAATCTCATGACATGTTGCCTGTGATGAGAGATAGAAGAGAAATAACGGGGCCCTCCTTGTCACTCAGAGCATGCTTTGTACTTAAGTTTTGCATAAAACCATCCCCCTTGTCGGTGGGTAACGTGCTGGTCTTGTTCAAATGCACAAGTGAAAGATAAATGTGCTGTTCTAACAAAAACACTGTAGAAAACTACATTTGCTGAAGAAGGAACAAGAATATCAAACAAGAAATTCAGAATGTTTTTTACTCACAAGTGTTTCAAAGATAGGTTTTCAAAAAAAAAAAAAAAAGGGTGAAGAAAAGGAAGGACAGTAGGTACTTTTATATGTCACAATTTAAAGTAGATAGGGGCATTACAGGTACTGCACTAACCAGGTGATATGTAAAAATTTAAGTAGCCTCAGATAATCCAATACAAAAATGGATTTTGCTCTGGGAATTTGAGAAAAAAATCAGCAAACTAGAGGATTAAGAAGTCTGGTGATGGACAGTAGAATGCTCCAGGCAGAGAAAAAGAATTTGCAGTCATGTAATAATGATTACAGCTAGTGTCTGTACTTCTTTCATTTTATGAAGCACTGAAGTAAATGTATGAAAGTCTAGTTCCCATTCTGTCCTGGCCTATGGTCTTTAGGGAATGAGAAAAATTCAGCTCATTCTTTTAACGGTCAGCTTTTCTGCTGGTGAACTAAGAAATAAAATGATGCTTATAGTTCCTGTGAGAGCAACCAGTTGCTTATGAGAACTAAAAAAAAAAAAAGGAATTACAACTTTCATAATCCAGTCTGTCATCGTGTGTAATCTGCAAGAGTGTGAGAGACTACATAAAATGGAAATTCCAAGCACATTTTTGTTCATGCCTTACCTAAAGTCAATTAAAAAAGAATTAGTGGTGGAAACCCTTTTTTTTTTTTTTTTTCAGTCTGAATATGCTGAAATTTAGCTGTTATAAATACAGACAATCTGAATTCCGGTAAGGTCAGCAGAGTGATTTTACTGTGGTTTATACTTGTGTGAAAGATTATAGTACAATCATGAATTTCAAGTATTTGCATGTTACCAGCCTAGCAAATTATTCTACACAGATTGTAAGATTAAAATGGAACCCTCCATCCATAATCACAAAGAATTAAAATGCAATTAAGTACCACCTTAGGGTATAAACTGTCCATAAATAAAAACGAATTGGTAATTTTAATTCATAACATCCCCAACTCTCTTTCTGCTATTGTTGTTAAAGCCGGGTTTCACAGAATTTTATAGTCATTGTATTTGACTTTCTGCTGCACAGACCAGATCTAATGCAGAGTAAAAGAGGAACGGAACAGGAGATAAAGTGCAGAAACGTAGACCATTGTAAAAAATGCAGATAGAGATGTTCTTAAATCTATTATCTTAAAAGATGTAATTAGTAAACAACAAATAGGTTTAGTCTGTGAAGGCTGTTTAATGGGAACCTTAAGAGAGAGCTTGCACTTTACTTGTATAGAGTAATACTAGGCATTGTGGGAACTGTCAGTCAAAGAAAAGTGTCTGTCTCTTTCCTTGCCTAGCTGGTAACATTATAAAGAAGCAAATACCACCAGAAATGCTATTCTACTGCAGAACATTGTGGTAGAAGGATTTGTGTTCAGGATAGTGTAAAAATCACATTAGATATGTCCTACCTACTTGATCACATAGTGAAAGGCTGAGAAGCGCTCCGAAGTACCACTCAAGTCAATGCATTACTGAAAAAAAAATAAAAAATCTCAACTTTTTTCTGTTTCTATATGGTTCCTTATATTCTTTCCAGATAATTAAATCGACAAAAGTGTCCATAAGTAGAATGAAAGTGTAAAGATCTTAATATAAAGGGCTTCAATAACTACTGTAACTATCTGTATCCAGCAGCATTTACTTTTAAAGTTTCATCCCTGTTATAAGCTGACTTCCCGAATTGATGTGAGTCAGTGCTTCCGATTTATTTAGCAAGCGACAACAAGCAAAACAGCGCTGGGCGGCCAGGGAGTTCAACTCCACCAACGGCGCGCGCCTTTCAAGTCACTCTGTTTTAGTTTTATATTACAAAGCATCGCATATTCATGATAAGCCTATACATATACATTATCTAAACCCCGCCTACTCCCACTTTGTATGGTAATTAGCTTATCAGTTCTTTACGCTTGCGCAGATTCTGCTAAAATTGTGGGCAGGGGTCCTCAGATCATGGGTGGTGGTTTCCGGGAGGAAGGCTGTAGGTCTTCCTCACGGTGTACTTTTCACCCTTGGCCTGGAATGTGATGATTCTACAGGCTTGCAGTGCTCTTATCAGTCTAGGCTCACTGCTGGCCTTGAGCAAGGAGATTTATGGACGTAAATATCCTCCTGTTTATTCAACTAAGCGCCTGCGGTTAGCCTCGCACAATATACTCACGGTTTGGTATATACATGAAGTATTTACAAGGCCTTTGTTCATGCTTTATAAAGTACAGACACTTCTTTTTTACTCTTTTGTTGTTGCCCCCCCCCTCCCCTTTACACAACATCATGTTATCATGTTAGTTCAGCTAAGTGCTTGCTGTTAATTCTATACAATGTGGCAATTTCACTTTTTGCTGAATTTGATGAACAGTTTACTATCCATCACAATCCCCATACGAACGTCAAGAACATTAACGAACAAATTCTTTCCTCTAATGAAAACAGATATTTAAAAGGTCCACACTATCCTTGGGAACAGGGAAATGCCTTAAAAGCAAGGTGTAATTTTACACTTCTCTCCCAAGAAAATACAAGACACCTACATTTAATTTCAGGCAAGTTATGAATATGAAAAGCCAGAGGGCCTGCACAAACACAGAAGATTTGATTAGATATGGTTTAAGAATCAGCTTTAAGTGTCCAGTATTTTATTTCAAACATTTTTGCATCATTATTTTTCCATTAGCTAGGCAACGTTTCTCCTGCCACTGAGCACTGTATCAAATACACTGATGATTTGTTGTTCAGTGCAGGAAAAGATCCTTTGAAGCACTGTTGCTTCTCCCCCTCTCCCAACTTTGTATGAAGTCTTTTATAAACAAAAACAATTCTCACAGAATCTACACCAACAGATAGCAGCAAATCCTCTGATTAACTCCCCATTCATTGCTATTTAGGGAGTTCATTGAAGGAAGAAGATTTGTAGCCACGTCATTCCATTCTTAATGACGTTTAACATTTGTCAGATGTTTTTCAGCTCAATCATTGTATACAGATAATTACAAGCAGTGTTAACTGTAACGGTCTGAAAATCTGATTTCTCCCTATTATGGAAAAACTTTGGGTTTTTTTTCCCTAAATTTAATTGTTTAAACCAAGTATTTCAGAATCTTCTTTTTAGTACGGAATATTTCAAATGAAACTGCTAAGTTTAAAATTTAGTAGAAACTTCCAAAGCCAACTTCTGTGCAAGTTTATTATAGCCACTCCTGGGTCTTTTTGAGTTGTTATTAATGCACAGCTTTCAGCCCTGAGAACATTTTTAGTTGGAAAATTTTATATTAATTCGACCTTTGACTTAGCTGTAAGTCTACAGCCAGTGTAAACTGAATATTCATTATATCTCACAGTTTCTTTTATATTACACTAACTTAAAACTTGCAATATGTGAATGGCATGTACTATTTCCACATGTATTCCATTATCAGGATAGCATTTTAATTGTTGAAGCAACAGACAGGTCATTTCCAGTCATAAACAACATTCAGAGCTTTCTGCAATACTCCATGTATAAAACACCCTTACAGAACCCTTCCCCTTGCTGCCAAACCTGAACACCTGAATCAGGCAGGGGAGATCTTTCAGCAACTAGTGATTGAGAACTATGTGCTGTGTCACTCAACTTCACAGACTCTAAGTGTTTTTAACCAGCTAGTATTTGTTTCCCTCCACATACCCTCATCAATCTAAATAAATTAATAAATTAATTCAAATAATTATCAATTTTTGTGTTCTCAAAAAACTGAGAAAAAAAGCATATTATTTAAGGATGTGAATTCTTGCTTTACATGTCCCCTAGTGACAAACTTCACAAGGGTCTTGCATTATTCTGAAAACCATCATGAATTTTGAGTATGTGCCTTAAAAAAATTACCAGTTATTCTGTAATTCTAAGTAGTCTCAAATTGCCTAAAATTTTTCAGTAGTCAGGTCCTGTCAGGTCTTATTCTACTTGCAGTTTTTAATATTAATCTCCCAGAAGAAATCAGCTGTTTAAAGTATTGTTAGAATTCAACATCCAGCAGCTGTTTGGTCAATTTGCGTCACACCAGGGTTCTCTGTTCTTCAGAATTCTGTGCAATCTGTGGTAGATTTGTTCTTTACAACAGCAATGGGAGCTAATCTTTTACTGACTCTAGCAAAGAGCAGAAAAAAAAACTTGCTGTTTTTCCTTAAAAAATTTACTTTTTATTAACATTTCTAGACCTTTTTCCTGTTACATGAATATGCATAAAAGGCCATTTTCAGAGAAACAAGCTACCTAATTTCATGATCACAATAAAAACTCTAAAGACAAAGAAATATTTTTTAATTAAATACATTAAAATCATTACTAAAAATGGTTTAAAGTTAAATCCAATTAAAATTAATCATTCATTTAAAATCAAAAGTAATTTTTGATACTCAACAGGTTCACTTAATGATTTTTTAAAGAAGTGTAAGCATATTGTTCAGGTATTTATTTAAAAGAAACATTAAAAATAAGGAATTATAAAATTTAAAGGAAACACCTCTTAACTAAAGCATTTGTGCGTGTTAACATCACATATCCGGGGCTTTCATGCCACTGGAAAAATAAACCAAAACCACTTTTTTACTTTCTTTCCCTCTCTCAATAGTCTTTACCACAAATTTAGCAGAAATTAAAATGTAAAGCTTTACCAGATTGTTTCTGTCGCTATATTATACAATAGACTGAAAATTGCTGAATCTTAACCACTGCGTAACTGCACCACTCCATGGTTAGCAGCCTTTTGTGGAGAGGATTAGTTTATGAAATGTTTGTGTAATGACTCCTGGAACAGTCTGGGACAGACTTGCTAAAGGGACCGGGACCTTACCTGCTTCTCCTTCAGCCATTTTTTCTGGTATTGCCAAGCGCTATAAAACTGTCCATGGTTAGAATTCTGGTTATCTCATCGCTCAAAGTCATCACATTTCATGAGCTGAAACCTATGCTGCTGTGATTATCACAGGGAACAAATGGGATGAAGAGGCACCAGGCATTGATGGGGAAGGCACAGCAATGGCAAAGATTACAGGGAAAGACCAGAACTAATCTGCTTCTATAGAAGCACCAGTTATCCACTTCATTTTCCTAAAACAACTCAGGAAAGTGAGCACCTTGAACGAGGTTACTGGAAAGAGCAATAAGGTGATATTGAAGCCATTCTGTGAAGAGGCAAAGAAAAATATTTCCACTGCAAAATGAAAATAAAGATGATTCTGCCAGAAACTCCACTGTAAAATTTATCAGTAAAATCTCAGCCCCTGTTATGGAAATGGCATCAAACTTTTTGCATCATAAACAAATTCTGCATCTCCCCACAATGGACAGGGCCCATTGTCATTGACTAGTCAGAGGATTTGCACAATTAATATTCTGCAAACATCAATGAGGTGCTCATCATGAAGATCAAAGCTCTTCGATTCCCAACAATTTCCCAAGCACAGCACAAAAACCATGATAGACCACAAAAGAATTCGTCACAGTGGGATTTTTTTTTCTTTCAAGTTAAAGTCAGTAGCTTATGGTTTAAAGACTAGCATATTAAGCAATATTATCGGAGGTTTGTTGATTACTAAACATCTAGCAGTTTATCAGTTTTACCAGGTTTACATTCCTTATCTGTTATCCACATTCCTACTGCTAATATTTTTCATCCACTCATTTAGCTGCTCTTGCTTACTCTCAGACGTAATAATTTTAATGAGATTTACTGGTTTAGCTTCAGCTATTTCCCTTAAAGTTTAGATTGTCATACAAATAGAGAGGATACACTTTTTTTATGGCAGTCAAAGTGCACAGAAATTTTAACTCACTATCATATTGTGTTACTAGTAATAATTCATCCCTGTCTGCACCCCATGGCCTGAATTAGGGAAAGAAATAAAACATATTCTAAAGTCAGAGTCTGGAACTTTGTACCAAAAAAATGTTTTAAGAATCTTGAATGCTCTTCATGAGACAAAATGTAAAGCATATTTTTGTTTCAACAAGTCATTAACAGGTCATTAAGTAAATAAATACTTTGTATAGGAACATAGATAATGTCAAATATTAGGCCCTAATCATTCTGGCAGGTCTGAAGACCATTTGCTTGAATCTCTGGAGTCTACCTGTGGAGAGGAAGAGGAAACAACCAACCCAGTCATAGAAATATTAGTTAATATTATTTTCTGTCTGAACTGTGAGCATTGCACTGTTCTGCCAACCTCCTTTTTATTTTTAAAGTATCCTCAAAAATTTACACCATAAACTGGGGGGTGGTGGTGTTTCTTTGTTTTTAAATAAAAGTGAGGACCATCAAAGCAGTTGTTTTAAAAAAAAAAAAAAAAAAACAAACACAAAAAAACAACCAAACAAAAACCAACAAAGAAAAATCCCACCACCAATAAACCTCTCTCTCCTGCACACGCCAAAACCACACTTGTTTCCACATTTTCAACTGCTGTTGGAAAAACTCCCCTGCCTAAAGCAAGGAAATACATCATCACAAGAAAGCTGTAGTTTAGCTATCTCTTGAAGATTTTGTTATCCTCAATATGGAAACACATAGTTATTTCTCTTAATATTTCAATCACAAATACTGAAAAGTGCATACATAATTAAATAATGAGAATTATAATTTGATGTAAGAGAGCAAAAGGAAAACATCTGCTATTCATTTCTAATGATTCTGATGTAACAAGAGAAAACAGAATATAAAATCCCAAAGATCTTGATAATAAGTTCTATTAATAGCCACTTGTTTCTTACATTTCTGTAAAATCTTTGGAACCAAGTCCTTTGTGTTGGCACTTTGGACTGTGGTTCAGCCACATTACTCCTAAATAATTTCCACCTTTCCAGATTCTAAATGAGAAACAACAGAATTTCTTCCTATTTTTTGTCTTAGAAAAACAACGCCAAAAAACCTTCCTCTTTAAATTTCAGATTCAACTCTTCCCTTGTCCTTTCATCAAACTCCTCAAAGAACAAGAACAAAAAAACTTTTCTTGTTTACAACTACAGTGTATTTTATTATGAATGCACTAAAGATCCTTTGAAAGGATCTGATTAATTTTACACCACTAAATGTATCATATTTAAAAAAAAAAAAAAAAAGTAAAATAAAAAGCCAAGCACACAATCTTAAAGGAAAAATTAAATGGTTCCTCTGTATGTTTTAACATCAATGGAATCAATTTGATTCCTAACTTTATGATAATGTCTTGCAAAAGATGAATTCTGCATACATAGAGCACATAATCTGACTGACAATTAAATATGCAGGAATGAAGGAAACAGTATTTGACTTGAAATTGCAAGATTCTGCTAATATGTCATAGCTCAAAAGGTCAATCTATTTACATATGGGTGAGAACACTGATTTAAATCCAAACTAATAACAGTCTCAGAATGTTAATCAGACCATGCTGCAACATATAGATCTTAACTCAGTCACAGCATCACCTCGTCACACTACCTTGTAAAGTTAAAGGAACTGTTAAAATCTGTGTAATACCAGAGATCAATTCATTTAAGTTCCCATATAAGGTGAAGGGGGTTTACTGGGCATTAAGTTAGTTATCTGCTGTTGTAATTCAAATCGGATACCTTTTTTTCTGGTGAATGGAAATCGTAATTCCTTTAGCTGGACAAAAAAAGGACCTTATGTTTATGTGTGTGTTTATATATGGATGGCTACATATACTCACAGTTTTGCTGTTAACATTAGAAAGTAATGTAGAAACAAATAAATACTTTATGTGTAAAACCTACCAAGATTTCATTATTAAGCATCGTCTTAGTTTTATGCTGTAAACGTTCCCTTTTTTGTCTCATCTGGGGAAAATCCCTGGATTACAAGCGATAATATATGGAGACAATAAAAGTTGCTGCTAATCTCAGATTTTCTAGAGTATCGTATATTTTATTGGGTCAATTTTTAGGAATTTGTCATTTCCACAGTGCTTACAATCTCACGGTATCCAAGTGTTAACACCCAGCTGCACAAAGCGGTAGTTCTATCCTGTATTTCTTCTTTTAAATCTGCTGTACTGCAACAGAATCAAGTAGGTTTGAGTCCACATTTTTCTATTTGTTATCTAATAGTAGTGATATCTGTTGAAGCTTCCAGAGAGGAGTTGTAAATTTCCTTTCCATAGCTGACACATGTTACAGGAACATCGCTTAAGTGCATGTCTCCATTTCTCACCAAAGAAAGAGGAAGATTTTATTTCAGCATATATTTTCTCTCTGAAAGATATCACAACAGTCTACTCTCCTCTTAAGGACCACTGAAGATTTACTTCCTTTAGGAATGCATTCTCACCGAGTTCAGAACTGTGTGCAATGTAATGTTAATATCAGTGTCAGAATGCCATTTCCATTCTCTGGATGTTTTAAAAAAGAAAAGAGCTCCTTCCACCTCACTCCCAAAAAAACAACCCACACCTATTTAACCTATTTACTTCTGACCATAACAAGTTACACCCTTGTGTTTCTTACGGATCTGTGCAGGCTAACATCTTTACAACCACAGAAGGGATTTTGCGCCCACCCAAAGGAACTTCAGTAAACAACATTTCGGTGACAGAACACAACATTTCTTCCAAGTAACACTTCCTAGTTTATGAAGGAAAAACACACAAAAGGCTATCTTCATTCTTTCTTAGCAGTGCTTTCTGCAGCAAATTAAGTGAAGCATGATCATTTCTCATCTTAAATCTTACCAGAGAAGGATAAGATTTTCAGCTCGATGATTCTAAGAGGCCTGTTCAGGTCTGATAGAGGTTATAGGGATAAACTTGCATTATACAGCACAGTGGCTTAAAGAAGTATTTTAAGACCCCGTTTTTATTGAAATATTCACTTGCCTAAATGTGCAATAGTAAGCTGTTGGTACGCACAGAGCACTGAGTATGACATTGAATAATGTATGTCGTCATTTCCCTGTAGTCCTGTTGTTTATAACTGTAAACTATTTCTTATTTTGTACGTCAGTGATAACCTCTGGAGCAGTCACCACATGTGTTGTGTCTGACCAATGAATAAAACCCTTCTGTTCACAGCTGAAGACAATGCTACATAAGCAACTAAACTGCTACACAAAAACGGGCTGCTGTGAATAGCTGAGGACACTTGGGTAAAACTTATAATGTTACTTTTTTTTTACATTACTAATATTTTATATAGCCATATACTATTATGATTATGTTTTTTAATTTAAATAACATTTAAAGGAAATAATATCAAAGAACAACTCAGCACTTATGGAAATTATTTCTGCATAAGAGACAGTTCTTAAACAAAATTACTAGTGTTTGCACTTCCCTGTCCAAAACCCTCCAGGTCCAACTGATTTCATTGTATTTAAAAGCTTTAGACTCCCTCCCTGCCCCCCCCCCAAATTTTCTTTTGACTGGTTATCAGATGCTGGTGGGTAAAGGATTTATGTTAAAATTCTTGCAACTACTCAAACAGTGCATTGACATTAGATAAAATGTTGTAGGTGTGGAAACCAGCACACTACTACCCAAGTAAAATTATTTCTTCATTATGTGAACAAGATACGAAGTAATCTGAAGAGTTTACAATACTGTTTTATCCAAAGATGCTTGGATGCAACTAGCAAAGCAAGCTTCCAAGACCAAGTCCAGATAATAATTATGGACGTATGAAATGCATTAGAGAGCCTAGCGTTTTACACTTCATAAAGGAGATGGGCTTCAATAAAAAATAAATTAAAAGGAAAAAAAAAATCACTGCTCAGAATACCCCTCAAGTTTTGCTAAGGGTGATTGGGCTGCTTTTTACTTTACAGTGGTGTAGGTCAACCGAAACAGTTTCTCTCCTTAAATCTCCAGATTCTCCTCTAATTTCTGAAAGACTCTCTTAAGCATTACAAGCACTTCCTTACTTCAATAGCCTGTTCCTTGAAACACTGACTAAAGTGAACTTCATAGAAGTCAGCTAAACCAGGTGTTTACGGTTCACTTTTTATAGCACAAGCAGTGTCCTCTTGAACTGCAAAACCAATTCAGCTAACTCCAGAAACACATTCAGCAGTTCAAAACTAAATCTACTATACTTAACATCATAAAGACTACTTCTATTACGGGTATCTTTTTGCTTCCAGAAGCTAACTTAAAGATTTTTGCCACACACACACATCCTAATTTAAAGGAAGCATGCAACTGCATGTTGTATTTTACATTGTTGGCAATACTTTCAGAATACTTCAGAAACATACAACAGTATAAATTCTTGCAAGATGATTTTGAATTCATATGTGATGCCATGAAAATCAGGGAAGTTATCTGCTTTAGTATGGATTGTAACACAATGCATAGTAGTGTGTGAAAAATTACTTCTTGCGTATTTAACAAAAGAAAAAAAACAGTTAATAAAACTGTTGTGTACCTAGGATCAACAGATACAGGAATAAAATAATTAAGTTCTAATATTTGACTATTTAACTGAGCAGTTAAAAACAGAATTTAACATTTTAATGGATTCTAAATGTCATACAAGCTGTATCACATCTAGCCTGCTAGTTCATATTATGCACATTAATGCATACTTTCTGAGAATTCATTGTTGGCTTATTCCTAGAATTTATTCTATTTCTATCACAAAAGTATATCATAGAATGGTTTGGGTTGGAAGGGACCTTAACAATCATTTAGTTCCAACCCCCTGCCATGGGCAGAGACACCTTCCACTAGCCCAGGTTGCCCAAAGCCCCGTCCAACCTGGCCTTGAACACTGCCAGGGAGGGGGCAGCCACAGCTTCTCTGGGCAGCCTGTGCCAGTGTCTCATCACCCTCACAGGAAAGAATTTCTTCCTTATATCAAATCTAAATCTACCTTCTTTCAGTTTAAAGCCATTATCCTTCATCCGATCGCTACATTCCCTGATAAAGAGTCCTTCCCCATCTCTCCTGCAGGCTTCCTTTAAGTACTGGAAGGCTGCTATAAGGTCTCCCCAGAGCCTTCTCCTCTCTCTAGTCTGAACAACCCCAACTTTCTCAGCCTGCCCTCGTATGGGAGGTGCTCCAGGCCCCTGATCATCCTCATGGTCCTCCTCCAGACTCGCCCCAACAGGTCCATGTCCTTCTTATGTTGAGGGCCCCAGAACTGGGCATAGCACTGCAGGTGGAGTCTCACAAGAGTGGAAAAAAGGGGGAGAATCCCCTCCCTCAACCTGCTGGCCACACCTCTCTTGATGCAGCTCAGGACACTGTTGGCTTTCTGGGCTGTGAGTGCACATTCCTGGCTCATAGTCAGTTTTCCATACACCACTACTCCCAAGTCCTTCTCTGCAGGGCTGCTCTCAATCCACTCATCACCCAGCCTGTATTTGTGTTTGCGATTGCCCCGACCCACGTGCAGGACCTTGGTGGACTTCATGAGGTTTGCATGGGCCCACCTCTCAAGCCTGTCCAGGTCCCTCTGGATGGCACATCCCTCCCTCCAGCGTGTCAACTGCACTCCACAGCTTGGCGTCATCCCTGAACTTGCTGAGGGTGCACTTGATCCCACTGCCCATGTTACCAAAGATGTTAAACAGCGCTGGTCCCAACACCTACTCCTGAGGAACACTGCTCATCACTGCTCTCTGCTTGGACATCGAGCCATTGACTGCAACTCTTTGAGTGTGACCTCCCAGCTAACTCTTCATCCACTGAGTGGCCTATCCATCAAATCCATGTCTCTCCAATTTAGAGACAAGGATGTCATGTGGGACAGTGTCAAAGTTTTGCACAAATCCAGATAAATTATGTCAGTTGCTTCTCCCTTATACACCAATGCTGTAACCCCAATTCATCAGGCCACCAAATTCAAGAGGCATGATTTGCCCTTAGTGAAACCATGTTGGCTATCACTAATCACCTCCTTATTTTCCATGTGCCCTAGCACAGTTTCCAGGAGGATCTGCTTCATGACCTTACTGGGCACAGAGATGAGACTGACTGGCCTGCAGTTCTCAGAGTCCTCTTTGTTTCCATTTTAAAAAATGAGTTACATTTCTTCTTTTCCAGTCACTGGGAATTTCACCAGACTGCCATGACTTCTTAAATAGGATAGCTAGTGACTTAGTTACTTCATCCACTAGTTGCTCAGGACCTGTGGTTGCATCTCATTAGGTTCCATGGACTTGTGCACCTTCAGGTTTCTTAGATGGTCTTGAACCCGACCTTCTTCTATAGTGAGCAGTTTTTCCTTCTCGCAGTCCCCACCTTCACCTTCTGCGTCTTGGGCAGTGTGGCTGGAGTACTTGCTGGTGAAGACTGAGGCAAAAAAGTCTTTGAGCATCAGTCTACTCTGTATCCAAGGTGACCAAGCCTTCTGTTTCCTTGGTGAGAGGGCCCACATTTTCCCTAGTCTTCTTTTTATCACCAACGTACCTATAGAAGCTTCTCCTGTTGCCCTTGATGGCCCTGGTCAGATTTAACTCTATCAGGGTTTTGTTTTCCTAACCTGATCCCTGGCTACCTAGACGGTTTCTCTGTATTCCTCCCAGGATACCTGTCCTTGCTTCCACCTTCTGTAGGCTTTGTTTTTGTGTTTGAGCTTGTTCAGGAGCTCCTCATTCATCCACGCAAACCTTCTAGTGTTTTTGCCTGACTTCCTCTTTGTCAGGATGCATTTCTTCTGAGCCTGGAAGAGGTGATCCTTGAATATCAATAAGTTTTCTGGGGTTCCTCTTCTCTCCAGGGCTTTATCCTATGCTACTTTGCCAAGAAGATCCCTGAGAGGTCAAAGTCCACTCTCCTGAAGTGCAGGTAGCAAACTTGATGTGGACCATCCTCCCTGACCTAAGGATCTTGAACTCCACCATTCCATGGTCACTGCAGCCAGGACTGCCCTTGAGCTTCACGCTCTCCACCAGCCCCTCCTCTATCACTTGTACAAGGAAGTTATCGTCAATGCATTCCGGGAACTTCCTGGATTGCTCATGCACTGCTGTGTCATCCACCAATAGATATCAGGGTGGTTGAAGTTCTCCATGAAGATGAGGGACTATGAATGTGAGGCTACCCCTACCTGTCTACAGAGGGCCTCCATCTGCTCAGTCTTCCTGGTCAGGTGGCCTGTAGCAGTCCCTCACTATAACATCTCCTGTCCCTGCCCTCCCTTAGGCCTGATCCATATGCTCTCAGCTGCCTCCTCATCCATCCCCAAGCAGAGATCCATGCCTTCCAGCTGGTCATTGACAGAGGGCAACACGCCCTCCACATCTTCCCTGCCTGTCCTTCCTATAGAGCCGGTATTCTTCCATTCCAACGCTCCAGTCAGAGGACCCATCCCCCACCATGTCTCCATGATGCCAATAAGATCGTAGCTCTGCAGACGTCTGCATGACTCTAGTTCCTCTTGTTTATTCCCCACGCTATGTGCATTTGCACAGAGGCATTTAAATTGGGCCCCGATGAAGCTCACCAACTGGCTGGAATTTCTTTGTGCTCCTCCCCAGGTGCTCTCCTGCTGACCCGTGATCCCTTTTGAGGCTCTGAGCATCTATTGTTGGCACTGGAATCAAGTTGGTAGGAGTGGGATGGATTGAGGTTACCCTCCTCCAGCAACTTTAGTTTAAAGCCCTCTTCACCACATTGGCAATCTATGACCAAAGATGCTCTTCCCCTTCTCCGACAGATGGACCCCATCAGCCCCCAGCAGGCCAGATTTCTTAAAGCAAGTCCCATGTTCTAAGTAGCCAAGCCCCTGGCTGTGGCACTAGGCCCGTACCAGCTGTTGGTTTACCAGTTTCAACTGGTCCTTTCAAACTCCTTTTCTTTGACCAGGAGGACAGATGAAAAAACTACCTATGCTCCCTTACCACTGCTCCCAGGGCTCTGTAGTCCTTCTTGATACTCCTCAGATGGGTCCTGGCTGTATCATTGGTGCCCACGCAAAACAGCAGCAGAAAATAGTCAGTGGACTGTATGAGGCCCAGCAGTCTCTCAGTGATGTCCCTGATTCAAGCCCCCTGTAAGCACCACACCTCTCTAGAGTGTGTCCGGTCAGCAGATGGCTGCCTCTGCACCTCTCAGAGAAGAGTTGCCTACGCCTACCTCGTATACAAATTTTAATAATCTTGAAACTATTAAGAGCTAATCTGTTTTTGTTTTGTAGTGTGTTGGAAGAATGATTTATTTCTTCTGTTAGTAGTAAAAGGAGACACGCAAACTTAATTTGGCATGACTTTACAGAGTAAATCTTTTAGTTTCTATATATAATCTCCATCTCTTTTAGACAACATTCATGGTGGCCTATGTATTCCATTAAACAGTGCAAATAATATTTTATCTTTTTCTTCTTTCATACTCCACTTTTTTTTTGTTACTATTATTTGAAAGCAATTCAGGTGCTTCCCAGCAGTAAAACAGACTGCTTGAAAATACAAAGAGACGATTATCCTAATACATCAGGTGAGAAAATTAAGACATTAAAGGTCAAAAGGTCTTACTGAAGTGGTTATACTCGAATTTGATACTTCAGTGGATTCATGGCAAGCAAAATACGGAATTGTTTTAATCAGTTCAATTACACCTCTCAAATCCCTTCAGACTTGGTGCTCTGTTAACAGTGTTTTTCACATTACTATAGAAAAAATATAAAGGTTTTCCTCCCCCACTTTTCTCCATACAGCTGTTCCTATAATCTTGCTAGCTAAAGTCCTTTGGATGCAAGGCATCTTTTCAAGCAAGATATCTTCAGTGTTGCCTGCAGCCACTACAAAGCAGACATTTTCTTTGACCTCAGAGCGGCATGCAGGACAGTAAAGAAGCATTGCAAACCCCAGAGGACATAAATAACCACATTACAGAACATGTTTCTAAGGAAGATTTATTCTACTGAAGCATGGAAATGCCTTCATATAGAAGAACTCTTGGGCTTCATCTGAGTATTTTAATTAAGTGCAAATGCCAAAACTAAAATCCTATTAAAGTTCTAGTTCTGGTCTTGTGTTTCCCCAGGTGGTAAATGTGATATGATAACATGTCACAATGGGAGGAAAACCAGGAGGTGTTCAAAGCATCGCTGAGCAGAAATACTCAAGAGTAATCTACACACGCTACTTATCACGTAACTTAAGCAGTACTCTTTAATTGAAAAGTGTGTAACATGATTTGATCTGCCAAGCATTCTTCAAGGTTTTAGTGATAAAACCCTTTGGAGATATCTTATCCTTAATAGCACAGCGTTTGCAGCATAGGATGAACAAAGCAGCATTACTGAATCCCTGTTTTTACTGTGAATATCTCAGTATGATTACCTATAAAAGTTCACAAAGACCCTCTCTTCAGAAAATGGAAATCACTGTCAAAATAAAAACCAAAAGATGTCCAGACAGACTGTTGTCTATCACTACACATAAGAGAAATCTCCTTACCTCAGAGGGCAAAACATTAGTGATAAATAAGAGTGATCGTGCAATCTCATGCTTTGTGTCAGTAGGGAACTGCAGTTAATGATCCAAGAAGGCATTTCAAGTCCTATTTGATATGGAGAGGCAAAAAAACCGCACAGCAGTATGCGTTTTTTGCAGCATGCAAACCAGAGTTTAAGAAATCAAAACAAAACAGGAACAAAACTGTAGTTTGATCAACTAGAATTGCAAATGCATCTAAAAATCTGACAAAATGTAATCAGCTGCCAGGGAAATAAAGACCAGTGTGACCAAAATACTAGATGGTTAAATACGGATTGTATAAGGTCTGCCTACAAGATCAGCAAGGGATCAAATATGTCTTTATTTTGCACACAACTAGTAGTGGAATTGTTGAACTAATTAAGGTTAAAAAGTATTTCTTAAAGAAAAACAGTATAAAAAAAAATATTGAGTATGAAAAAACTGTTTTGCACTACAAACACCCTTAAGTTAATGTTCTGTTTAAGGTCACTGTCATTGCCTAAAACACCTTTTTTGCTTGGCAACTGATGCATATGAGGAAAAACCTTGAGTGGGTTTCCCACCTCTTCCCATCTCCCCCCAACAACCCCCACTCCCAACAACTGAAGTGCATTACTTCTGGAGAGAGACAAAGGACTGTGTGACTCACTGGTGGCACCTGTCTCAAGAACAAGTATATTCTAGCAGAGGATTCTCTCCCAGGATTAGCACTAATATTGTCAACAATAAAAACTCCATTCTATTTACATCCCATTTCCCTAAAATATAAGTATTTGCACAAAGCTTTTCAAAGCTCTCCACAAAGAGCATATTCAAGCTGCAACCAATATCCTCTACATTTTTCCTTAAGCTGCTTAAATCTTACCAGTATACTCACAAGAGGTGTGATCATGATTACATTTTTACCTCATGCAAAGTATAATATAAAAAGCAACTATACTTCACTAAAACTGAATTGTGACTTACATCAAATCTGAATTCCAAATTTTCTCTGAGTTTGCTTTAGTGCTTGCTGCTATATTCAAAGAGTTTGCTGATATCAAAGCATAGAAGACTGAATAATAAGATGTAAGGAAGGCATATTAGAAGTTGAAAATCACTGAAAAACACTGACAAAGAAAGGTGAAATAGTGGAGTTGCAGAAAGAGGTAAAAGGAAATACAGTATTAACAACTTTGAAATTAAGAAAACCAAATTAATAAACATCCTAGCCATAATGCTAATGTTAAAATCTTCAGTCCAGAACTTCCACCATACCATGTTAAAACTGCATGTTCTTCCCTGAGAAGATAGTGACCTCCTCCAAGTGCAGAACTATACTGACTCCATAACAGTGTGACTATACCTCTTTCTAAATATTCACATTTAAATGAAAAGTTTAAAAAAGGAAAGTCAGGGAAGTCTTTTTCTCCTACGAACTTTGAAGTTTTGCTCCTCCCCCCCCGCCTCCCCCCTCCACCTTCATAACTTTATTCTAAGTGAATAAGCTCTCAGCATGAGCACTCTATCATTTCTGTAGCACAACTAATTAATATTTATAGTTTTTTAAAGCTAGTTATCATAACCCAAATCAGGATAGTTGTATCTTTAATTCATCTCTCAATTTTAATCAATGCAGAAACTACGGTTTCATGTTTTACTTTTTGCCTCTATGGATGCAAGATCAGAGATTACTCATAAAAAGTTTAAAAGTTCCTTAGATCTAGTGTCTACAGTGTCACATAAATAGCTTCATTTTCTTTTAAGCAAAGGATGTAACCTGAGTTATATGCTGCTGAGAATATTCTATTTGCATCATGTTTACTTTGTTGCCTCCTTTCTATGGTTCTATTTCATCACTGCTGTACTCAGCCTCATTAGCTAATCTACTTGGAGGTCACCTCAGGTCATGCTTATTCAGGGCAGACAAGTTCTACTTCATGAAGCTGATAAATCAAAGGGATCACAGACTTGTTTAGAACAGAGATTTGTTTTGGATTCTTCTCAACAGTTCTCAAGGACTGTCACATCACATACAGACAACTCCAGCCAGACAGGGACGTGATTAAGGAAGGTTATCCTACAATCAATTCTAGATAGTGTTCTTCTGATGGATCCCAGCTGTTTTACAAGTCCTTCTCTGTATTTCTACACCTTTATTTCTCATGATAATTAAAAAAAAAAATTTAAAAGTCAACTCAAACGATGGAGTAAGAATAAAAGACCAGATCTATATAATGACTTGGAAATTCCAACACAGAAATACTAGAGAAACGTTCAGCAGTTTCCTAACAATGCAGTTCGCTAAGCCCCCATACTCAGGATTCTGCTGTTGAAGTCTGTCCATGCCTTATGGTGCTTGTGGTGTGCCATCAATGAAATCTTGACCCCACCAAGTGCTTGGGACTTAAGGCAAGGATTTTGAACAAGTCAGCCTGCTCACCAGCTGAATACTTTGCTTATTGGCTCACAGTGTAAAGCAAAACATACTTCTTTTTCCTGTTACCAAAAACCCACCACAAAACAAAAACCAAAAAACCAGCCAGATTACAGAAGACAAAACACTAGCAAATACAATTGTTACCTGTGATATGCTAAGGATATTCTGTCTCATGAATGAAATATAACAGCTAATTTCTTCCACACTGACATCCACAGGATTACACGGGACATTTCACATAAAAATATTTTATTCACTGCTGATTGTCAGACAAGCCTGTCTTCTGAGCCTCCCCAGCTCTCTACTTTGTCATCCAAAGGAAGACTTGCAGCATAGATAATCACTACTGGGATTACCGAGCAACTAGTTATGACCACCAAACAGGAGCAAAAAAGCTAGTGTACATCATATGGCCACCCTGCAAAGAAATTTCTTAATAATCCTTCTTTGGCATCTATGCAACTTACATTTATACAGGTAGTGTGAATTTTAATTGCATTTTCACAATACTCTTCAAAAGTATGAAGTATATTCCCACTTTTAAAGAAATTTAAGAGTTTAGCCCACAAAGTCTACCATGTAACAAACAAAAAAAAAAATTAAAAAAAAAATCAACATTTTCAACTGGTCTCTAATACTGAAAGAACCACAAAGAAAAGCTGCCCAAAATCCTTAATCAGTATTATGAAAAAACATTGTTTTATCATTAGATTATCTAGGCCTGATTCTAAGCATCCTCCAAATATTCTTAAACAAGGCACACCCTCCAAAGACAGCAGCATTAGGAATTGTTTCTCCCTCACATTTGCCTCGTAGTTGGAGTTCTTTAAGGAGTTAAAGATAAGATTTGAATCTCTTCCTCAGGGAAGCTCCCAGGTATTTCTACACTGTGGTCATGCTGCAACCACAGGTCACCCATCCGGATACCTGAGCCAATGTCAAAAGCCAAAGGTGATTACTGTAACAGTGTAAATATGTCAGTACTTATCCCAGTACTGCCATTGTTCAACATGCTGAGCTACATGCTGCCAAAATAGTATTTTGTTTGACAGTACCCAGGTAGCCAGGTATACATACAGATGAGTTTTAATTATATTCAGTCTTTTTAGCTAAAATGACTTTTTTTTTTAAAAAAAAAAAAAAAAAAAAAAAAAAAAGGCTTCCAGATAAAATCCTGGAAAACAAATGCCTATAAGCTTGACATCTACATTGGGAAATGTAGCAGAAACTACCACAAGAGGACAAAAAAGTAAAACAGCAACCCTAAAACACACCAAAAGACACAACACTAACTATGATATCAGAGTCAGAATGTTTTTTCAAAAGTGAAAGAGCACCGTTAGGCTTGGGAACTAGCATTTGAAATAGTTAACAAGTTTGTGGGTAAGGGAGATCCACTGATACTGTCAGCTACAAGGCTTTCAAGATTACTTGCCAAAGCCTCTTAAACAAGCGAAGTAGCCAGGGGTTGAAAGGAAGGTGCTCTACAGTTTGTTGAGAGATTGGATAAGGTGAATTTTATAGCAGAGAAAGACTGTGAAGAGGGTTTCACATGTGCTGGATTACATGCTCTTCAACACTACAGATACATAAATGACCTGGAAAAGAGAAAAAACAATGAAGTGACAAATGTTGCTGATGAAATTACATTGTTCAAAATAGAAGAGTTGAAGGATGACTGCAAAAAACTCTTAAAGACTTTATGAAATTTACTGGATTCTAAATTGGCAGATGAAATTGAACATAAAATTGTGAAGTGATGTAACAACAACAAAAAAATCCCAGCTGTCTATAGATATTAATGGGCATACCCCTATTAAAAGAAAACAAACTTTGGAGCTACAATAGATAGTTCTGAAAAAAAATGACAGTTTATAGCATAATAGCAGTCAAAATAAACTTAGTAATTATTAGGAAAGCTGCTGTGATTGACAGTGTCCACTGTGAAACTATTTGGATCTCAAAAGTCCCCAAACATCTCTCAAAAGGCTCAGAAGCTGAAGTGTAAATTAAGAGCTCAGAAAAACCCATAGTTGAGAGGTAGTTGTTTTCAGAACATGTTAGAAGCCAGCTATGTGGAATGATTTCTCAGTAACAGCACCGAAACAAATGGACTCGTAAAGAAGAAAGCCTCTTTCAACGAACATACTGCACCAGTTTACTCCGATCACAGAAATTTACATGTACTTGACCAGTGCTTACAGAATAACCAGTAGAAAAATTCATATGAGCAGCATTATATTCCTTTACAAGATTTTAGAGGTTATGTTTTCTGTGTTGAGCCTGATACCTGTTATGATTTCTCCTAGAATCAACCTAAGACAGGGGAATTTGCTCTTAAGTAGTGGAAAGAGCATGACAGTCACATAAGGGCTTCCCTTTCAAAGTAGGTCATAGAATTGCTTTATTTCTGGGATTCAATTTGACACATTCCTAAATATTCTCAAAAATAACTGTAGTCAAATTTAAAACATCTCTCATGGGGTTTGTCTTGTAAATTTATTGTTACTAGGATGGATTTATTTGTATGTTATTTTTCTGCTTTATTGGTTATGAAGTCATTTACGCAGCAGATTTCTCTTGCCCAGCTGTTCTTCCTACTTTGATGCTGCAGAAATAACTAAAACTAAAGAAATAGAATGTTACTTGATCTTCAAAATGACACTATACATTCACAAATAATACAACCCCTTGAATATTTCAAGTTCAACAGTTAACTTTAAGTAGACTCTTTAAAAATGTAGATCTAAAGGACTGTGGGTTAAAAGAAAGACCCCTTACTAGTGATCATAGGCACATGGTATCCATCATCTTACACTGAGAAGTTTGATACCCAGTAGTTTGTACTGTAGCTTTGAGCAAAACTATAAACCCTTTGGATTTCCACCAGGTATACACTACAGTTTTATTCTCTCTTCTGGTAAAGTAACAAGTTACAGTAAACACTTGCTGAATAAACCCCCAAGTAAACAGAGCCAGAATACGACCCACAGTTAGAGCACAAGCAAAATCACACATGCATCTCTGTATTTGCAAAGTATTGACAACTTCTCAAAAAAACCCCCAAAATCTGCAAGAAGTAAGGTGTTTTGCTGAACATCCAAGGAAATAAACAGAAAAGGAAAAACTTAGTGGATTAGGGTAATGTGCAGTGTGTTAACTATAAACCACAGCTTCCTCTTCTAGGTACAGTAATCTCTGCAACCACCCCAGGAGCATTTGGCTTACCTAACAGAGCCTTTAATCAAATCTACAAAATGTGCAAACCTGCAAATTTATTTGATCGGTCATAGTTTATAACCGGTACAAATGCTTCTCCAAAGCTTTTAATATATTAAGACATCTGATGGAGAGGATTCTTTTCTAGAGCTGCTTCTTCAAAATTATAATTTTGTACATGTTAGTCATTAGACAGTGTTCCATAAAGAATCCCACAGTTTCAAAGATCACATTTTCATTTCAAGTGTAGTGTATTTGGCTTTTGTGGAGGTTTGAAAAACATATCCAAAGACATCAACTTTGTACCGAAAAAAAAGGTACATATTAATATAGATATGTTTTTCATTAACTTATTTCATGGATTTTTTCCAATCGGTAAGAAATTAAGAGACAGGTTACTAAAGCCATAGAATACTTTCTATTTAATAATATTTCAAGTATAATACCCCAGTTGTGTTACTTGCTCTGATGTTGCTTTGAAAGGAGTTAGGGGCACTGAAGCCTATATTTGAGACTATACTGGAAAAGAGCCTGAATGAAGTCACACACTGCAATATTCCAAGTAAATATTTATTTTTTCCTCTCGTCAACTTTGCTTTCACAGATGCATTGCTTTCACTTTCTTGATGTGGGAAGAACCCACCTCAAAGCAGAGGGGTATGTGGCACCTCCTGATGCTGCCCTGTCCAGCACCAGCAAAGCTTTCAGTAAGTAGGAAGAGCACGAGGTGTAGGGACTGATAACCAGTGAAGTAAGATAACTAACCAGTGTATCTGACTAAGCTATTCTGTATTTGTCCAGCTCCAAAGTCCATATTTAAATGTTGTGTTCCCTCCACATGCTAATATCTATGACAGGCTAAAACTCCAAGAACATTGTCGCTTTAGCTCATTTGAAGACTACAAGCAGAGATGGAGCTTTCACTTAAAATGAGTGGAGAGCTCTGATCAAAAAAATAGTGTTCTCTTTTCCTTTCTCATGGAATGCTGGGTTAGACTAAGGGATGCCAAGTCCTGGCAAATCTTATTTTCAATTAGTCTTGTATCTTTACAGTTGTTGTCATCATTGACAGTAAGTTATGGTATGCTTGGAGTTTTTGTGGAGAATATGTTTAGTGGTTTTGTGGTTTGAACTCGGCTGGTAGCCAATCATCATGTGGCCAGTCATTTACTCCTCCCCCCAGTGAAATAGGGGAGAGACAAAAAAAAAATTCATAGGTTGAATTAAAAAGAAAAATAATTTGGTAGTAGTAACAAAACAACAGTAAGCCCAAATGGGTAAAATACAGCAGTTACCCACCCACCAGCAATCAGTATGCAGCCCACCCCCAGCAGCAACCCCGACTCCACCAGAAATCCCACTGCCAACTGGGAAACTGAAACCAAAAATGAGAAAGCGTGCATCCCCTCATATACTAAGCATGACATCACATGATATGAAATACTCAAATGATTGATCCAGGCCTGGGCCTCTAGCTGTGCTCCCTCTCAGCCCAAGGAAAGTTAACTCTATCCTGGATGAAACCAGGGCAAGTGTCATTCATCACTGTGATTTATGGAGATCCCATAACAGCAATTAAAAGTGGTTATTTACTCATATGCTGTCACCAGAAGAGGATATAGCCCATAAAGTGGAATGGTTCGGGAGCCTGCAAAGATTTTATTTGATAGTCACACCTAAAATACCAGCCAAACAAATGATTTTTTAGGGTCCTTTACACATTTCAAGAAATCCAAAAGTCTTGGCCAGTAAAGAATCTTCGGTTTAAATGCTTGTTTTGCCTCTAAAATTAAATGAAACACTTTATTAACTCATTCATAGCCAAAATTCAAAATTACAAAACAGATGACTGGTTTTCTTTGTAAATAACTCTGTGCTGCTACTGGTAAGCTTCATTTGGTGTCAAACAGAAGATCTGAGTATAAATGCCATACTTATTATTCATCCCTTGATCAAACCGCTGTTGCACAACGCATATCTCGGTGCATAAACTGCAGTAAAATTTGCTGGAAGATTTAGACATAAAGGTGATGAAATAAAAAAGGAAGCATTTCTTTTGCTCCACAGCTTGAAGCTGTTCTTCACATCAGGGTTTCAGAGAGACATACAGAAACACAAAGCTTTGTATCCTGAAGATCCTGTGGTGATATATACAAAGGAGAATTTAAGTTTTGGCATTCCTAAAGTGAAAATAAACAAGGGGGTTAATATAAGACTACCATATCTCACGTAATAAATAATTAAAAATCACTAATAAGTACAAGATACTTTTCATCAATTCTATCCTGTTAGGGCACACTTCAGAGATTTATAAATATCTGCTCAGCAAGCTCTTTGGAGTGGTGAAATAAATTCCAGGGGATATTACTAATCAATAAAAGTACATGCAGAAGTGTCACACTGTGAGCTGTCTGCAGCACAGCAAACAACTGCTTCGCGCTGCAGTGCAACTGCATGGGCATCCATGCCAATATTCAGTGAAACAGCAAATCTACTTTAATAGACTCAACAAATCAAATAAAGGTGATCACTCCTAAGTGCAGCGGGAAGTGATGCATATCCTATAAAAAACATTATTTCACAGAAGCAAGTCTATTGTAAGTCTCCAAAACTATCAGTGAAATAGCTGGTGTGACCTTCAGTTTCTAATCTGCAAGAATTTTTAGCAATCTGTAACTGTCATAGTTGATGAAACTTTCTGCTACCATACCTAAAAGCTTTGTAAAGTTTTCTTCCTGAGTAATCGGTAATGATGTGCTGTTGTTCTAACACGTGCTTACGCGTGACTGCAATATTAAGAACATACGCTCTGATTTAAAGCAGAGGTAGCTTAACAGGAAGTAGCATATTGATTTTCAAATTTTCATAGCTGGTTTACTTTAATAACATTTCAAAACTTCAAATAATTTCTTCCTTCTGCTGTAGAATATTTTAATAAACACTAAAATCATTACATTTATCTACTTTCCCAGCTAAAAGATTAATTTGTTTAATGAAAACTGCAAGATGGAAGAAAAATCATGATGAAGCTGTTATATGTATATCCCTGCAACACCAAGTTAGGAAATTTAATTGTTGTGAGTTCTTAAGTCAATCCAAAGTTGAACACAATCACATTTTTAAAAGACATTATTATAACCAAAGGAAAATCTAGAACTTTAGCTTAACTAAGTATATCTTACTTGCTAAGGTTACAGGAGATTTGGTGTTTATTCAGAACTGTTCCTCTCCGCATATTTTTCTGTGGCACTTAAAACTAATTTACAGGAATTATTAAACAGTTTCTTTGAGAACCAGGAAAATAACAGACAAATATACTTTGAAAAATTTTCTGGTTTAAGTGTGGATATCAAACATCAGGTCACACAGGTATTCTGCAGTTCACTTTAACTACTCCTCAGGGAATGTATCACAATAGAAAGCAGATAGAGAAACACCTCGTAGTACTCAGTATAAGTTATTAACAAATATTTGTGTTGGGTTCATATGGCAAGGTTATGACTGTGGAGTCACGCAAGGTGGCTTCTGTGAGAAGAGACCAGAAGCTGCTCTCCATGACAGACAGAGCCAGTTCCCACTGGCTTCACTGCTGCCCAAAGCTGAGCCCATCAACAACACTGGTGGGTGCCCCTGTGATAACATATTTAAGAAAAGGTAAAAAAGTGCTGCATGTCAGTTGTGAGAGAGAGGAGTGAGAGAAATGTGAGAGAAACAGCCCTGCAGGCACCAGGGTCAGAGAAGGAGCACGAGGTGCCCCTGGTGCCGGAGCACATGGCCTGCAGCACACGGAGAGACCACGGTGAAGCAGGTTGTCCTGCTGCAACCCATGGAGAAGGCCACATCAGAGCAGATATCCACACTGCAGCCAGTGGAGGACACCACATCACAGCAGGTGGATGTGCCCTGAAGGAACCTGCAACATGCAGAGCACCCACACAGGAGGGGGATGCTGTCAGGAACTGCAGTCTGGGTAGAGTGGCACATGCAGGAACAGTCTGTTCCTGATGGACAGTACTCCATGGGAAGGGCCATGCTGGAGCATTTCATGAAGCACTGCATCCCATGAGAGGAATCCCACACTGGAGCAGGGGAACACAGTGAAGAGGAACGCAGCAGAGATGAAGTGTTATGAACCCCCATTCCCCATCCCCCTGTGCTGCTTGGTGGGGGAGGATATAGAAGCATCATGAGTGAATTTGAGCCTGAGAAGGGAGGGATGGGGGGAAAGTGGTTTTAGTTTTGTCTTTGTTTCTCACTATCCTACTCCATTTTTAATTGTCAATTAATCTTCCCCAGTCGTTTGTTTTGCCCATGAGGGTAATTAGAGAGTGGTCTCCCTTTATTTATCTTGACCCATGAGCTTCTTTTCATCTTCTGCCTCTGTCTTGCTGAGGAGGCGGATCGAGAGAACAGCTGGGTGGGGGTCTGGCAGTCAGCCAAGGTTAACCCACCACAATATTGAAAATCTAGGACAAAAATTATGTAGCTCTAAAAGACTCTGGAACAGCCTTCCAGAGTCATCTGAAACCAGAAGTTAATTGTTTTATGAAAAGGCTGATGTGGTATTATTTACTGCAGAGTGACACAGGACATCAACAGCCCCAACATCTTTTGTACTGAGACCTCCAAAAGTCATACCACTAAAAACTGCCAACCAACCCAAAACAAGCTATTGAACTGTTTTGATCTGCACTTAGCACAAGAAAGCCGGTGCTATGCATAAGACCTTTTAATCAGACCCTTAATGCATCTCTTCAGATAAATGCCTTTAGAAGTGTATTCAGTGATGACCATTATCAACATTTTGGAAAACAGCAGCAAGTGAATGTCAGTGACTGATTCCTGAGAGTATTCAAATCTAAATGAAATAAACCTTCATTTTATATTACCCTGACTACAATTTCAAACACTACTAGTGATTTTGGATTCCCGGTCTGAAATCACTTAGAGTGTGATTTCTAGAAGCCAGGTACTCAACATTGTCTGAAAATCCTTTAACCCAACAACATCTTTTAAAAAGACTCACTTTCAGAATTCCCATTCCAGTTTTACTTACAGATAATTCTCAGCACAAAGGCGTAGTTACTTTAGTTTAATGAAAGCAAACAGGAGAGAACAGAAAAAAAAAAAAAAAAAAAAAAGCTCTGTGAAAGAGTACCAGCTACTGAATGTAATAGCTTTTTGTGCAGGAGCACAAAATGCCCTTACTGAGCTGTAATATAACATTTCTTGCTTATACAGCTAAATTGACAATATTAAAAATTATCCATCTTTAAGGAACTCGAGTATGGTCTGTGTTTCAAATGAATATTGGAGTAAGAATAACTTCAAATTAAAAAAATATCACTAAAGGTTTATCATGTCAACAGAGAATTTTAGATGTTTTTTTTAAAAATACCCACATGAAAGCAGAATGTAAATAAGACCTGACAATATACACAAACATCCTGAGGAATATCAGTCTAAGGGAAGAATTCCGACTTCTACAATAGTTTTTTTCTCACAGTACTATGACATCCAGTGTCTTGCAGATAAAAAAGCAATAAAAAAGGCTATCCTGGTTGTAAGCTCTAAAGTAAAGGATTACTGTGATAAAGTCAAGCAGTTGTCTCTGTAGAGCATTTTACATTGTCTACAGCAAAACCAAGATGAGAGTTAGACGTAAGTTCAGGAAGAGACTCTATCTAGTAGCGTTTGACATTAACTAGTGAAAAGGCCCTCAAACTGTGAGGCTGGTGCTCCTTCTTCCTAGAGCTCTTACCATGTTCCTTCAGGCTGCAAGGTGTTGAAAGTTTGGGTTGGGTTGTTGGGGTTTTTTTGTGGCAAAGAATACATGGTAGGTTCTCCTGATTTTCCAGGAGAACTCAGACATCCACATACATAAAGTGGTGAAATCATAATCACAGTATTAAAAAAAAAAATGTTGAACACAACACTTACAATGTAAAAGTACAAAACTCTGGGGAAAAAGATATCACTGTAATTTCCCAGTGGCTTGGAAAGAATTGATTCCAGGTGCTGCAATTAATTCATTGGGAAAGAAATAAATGGGTAACAGCAGAGAATACCAAATTCCCAAGGTTGATTTATTCACAATTATTTGTATGCCTGAGCAGGTGTCTTGATGGCAACATCAGCAGCAAATTTTACAATTCACAGGTGTAAGGCCCCTTTCAGAACGCCAGCAAAGACAGCTGCGTTTGAACAACTTCATCCTGCCAGCAAACAGTTTCTCATATTCCTACTTTTCCCAAGATGCTGTCCCTAAAACTGCTGCAAGCTTGTTCCACTCGTTCACTACAAAGAAACTAGTCTCTTTGTGCTTAGGCACAATCGTAAGGTTATTTGATGTATTCTTGTTTTGTGACTACATATATAGCAGGATCAGCAATTCACTAGTATACAGAAGCAAGGTTTGCAGTCTTGAAATTTTCCTCAGTTACAAGTCATGAAAAAGTCCAGTGAAAAGTTTGAAGTTTGCTCCAGAACTTAAAAATCCATTTTAGATATTCATGTCTCTTCCAAAGGCGGGGTAGGTGACTCACAACCAATAATGTATTTATCTTTATGCCATCTCTGTGGAAGATTATTACCTTGATTTACAGGGTGGGACATCTGAAACTAGAATCCTGAATCCACGTTACACAACTGTGATTCAAATGTCTAGTCATTAAACAGAGGAAAAGTCAGTAATTTCATTATAGGATTAAAAGGCACCTCAAGGCTTCATTGATAAAAAATTGTGTCATGGGTGCAAAACTAAAATATGCTTTGTGCTGTGGCTGCTTTATTTTGACATACAGGAAGAAAAGATAGTTTTATTATTAATTCTCAGTATGGAGATATTAAAATTGCAGTTTACATGTGCTCTGTATATTCTCAGATACAACAGATATATTCTGATTCATTACTGGGGTTTTTTTTCGATGGTGTGAACACAGTTTAAAAAAATTATTTTAATGGGTATTTGAACACAGTAAAGGAAATCAACATGAGGAAAAAGTCTCTTCATAGTACATTTTGTTTATAAAGACTGAAAGCTGTGAGAAACCAAACTTAAGCTATTGGTGGCTATTAAAAGCCACCAAGGCTGAGGTACCAAAGAGCATTAATTCAGTAACGCAGCAGATTTATTGTTCCACCGATTTTCATGGCTTATCCTCCCAAGGTCTCTCTGGTCTACATATGAAAGCTAAATCTTTTTTCCTGTTGGATATGTGGTCTAGCTATCCCAAGGAGTGAAAGCACAAGGCTAGTAGAGAACAAAAGCGACTGCTGCACTGAAGGCAGTGCTTTTAAGAGTGACATTTCAGTTCTAATGAATCCCTTCCTGACATCTGAGATACCAGAAGTACAGCTTTTTTGTACCATTGTGATCTTGGTTCCCTGCTCCTCAGTCAGCAGGGGCTGAGATTGACAGCTCATTTAACTTCATAAGGGGAAGAGACTACCTCTTGCCTCATGTAACTTGAAAGTGAGCCTTCTGGCTGGATAAGAGAGACGGTCTCCAATGGGAGAGACATCTGTTCTTACTCCTACAAGGAAGGTGGTTCTGATGACAGGATTATAAAACAGAAGAATGAAAATAGAGCAGAGTGGAGGAGCCTTTTTACACTGAATGATACTTACGATCCCCTAGTGGATATCTCCTATGTTAAACTTCAAATTTTATTCATATCTACAACATCATGTGTCTTGTTCATTAAAATAATTCAATATCATTATAAAATGACATTTTACTGTAAAATATGCTCAGTAACTGCAATCAGGTTATAATTGCTTCACAAATATATTTGTAAAACCTAAACAGGCCCTTAGAAACTTACAGCCACCTTCTACCCCCGCCCCCCCCCCCCAAAAAAAACCCCCAACCCACAACCCAACCCAGCTTCACCTTAATGGCATTTGTATGAACCACTTATTTCAAAAATCTTCTGTATTATATAAGGTCTTCTACTTCATTATAATGTGTTTCTTTACATAAGAAAAGACTGCCTAACTCCCCAGTGGCTGAGAAGAGTTAAATATGCATTAGCAACTCTCATGTATCAATTAGTCATAGAAAAGAGGAACAAGTCAGAAGGAAAAAGCTACAGTTCCATAGAAATAATTTTTTATATATATTTCTCATCAGTTGCATGTTGTTATTGCTAAGTTTACAAGTAGTACAAGGATACTTCTAAATAACTTCACTTCAGAAGTGATAACTTCTAAAATGCACATATTTCATGGCCCCTTTTTTCAGCCAAGGCATACTTTAGTATTTAACCGCAGTACAGCTTCAGAGGCATTTCCGGTAAAGTCCTAAAAGGAAAATACTTGTTAATATTTTAGAGCTGGAGTAACTAGATAAAATTGAAGGGGCAAATAATTATCAAACTTCTGTGTGTGTATATGTGATGGTGTCCACTTAAGCACAACAGACTTGAATAACTCCAGGTTACTTGGGGATTTTTTTTTTTGGGGGGGGGTGTTTTTGTTTGGTTTTGGTTTTTTTTTCCACAGCAGGTTCATTTAGCCTTGAATTTCCATTCATTGTTTCTGCAATAGAACATAAGTGCTAAGATATTGCAAATAAATATGGTAATTTCTGCTAATTGATTAATCTAATAAGCTCTTGTGGCATTTCCAGCTAAAGTCATGGAACAAAGAGATTTTGGCTATTCAGAAAGTTGTTATCCCTTGCATATGTTGCAATAAGAATGAAAGGCTATTATTATTTCATGTATTAAATTCTTTATTCTGATCAAGCAAAATAAATGTCAAAATAGTAGCTGAGCAGAATTTGACCCACTAATGATAGCAACCAAACAAATAATTAGTAATAGCTAAAAGAAGTTAGAAAGAAGAAAATTACTGGAATGCAATAGTTCTTAAATCAGTTGAGAGCTTAGTTATTTTGTGAAAAAGTGATCAACATAAACCTGGAGCAAGGAAGAAGCCTGGGAAATGAGATACCTGACGTGGTCTCTAAGATGCACCTTCCTCTTCACCTTCCTTTACTGAAAGAGCTCTGTTCCTTTTCCACACGGGAAGACAGCTGGGACACAACCCCCTGGTGCCTGGGTCAGCCCCAGCAGCCTTTGGCCCCCCTGGACCCCAGCGCTGGTGCATACAGAATCACCCTACATGTGCTTTGGCACCTGGAGCGCAGCGTCAGAGCACCACTCACGCAGCGCAGAGCTCAGAAATTCAGGCCCAGCCACGGCGGAAAGGAGCTGCTTGCGATAGCCCTGGTCTCAGGCAAGGCTGCACATGGTTCACATGCAGATGAAACGGGACCAGCAGGATCAGCCCCTCATATTGCTCCTATTCAAAAACCCCTACCCAACTCCACCAAAAACCAGCATTCCATTGTGAAAAGTAACTGGTGCTGACTTTACGCAGAATTGCAGGAATTTGAGAAGTGTGCACGTTTTCAGCGCTGGTAATACCGCCAAGCAACAACACGTTAGTCCTTAGAAACTGCCAATCTCACGCCACGCACAAAACCAAATCAATAGGAGGAGGCACACGTGTATTTTGAAGACATGTCGGTTTTACAGAAGGCAGTTCCTGTCATCATCAGTTACCTGCTCCTGTGCAATGTTCATTTCAATAAAGATTCCTTTCCACACCTTCAGCGGAAGGAACACAAACGTTTTCTCCGCCGCCTCCCAAGCTCTGCAGAGACAACTGTGCAGGGTCCCTGCAGGGATGACTGATCACGCGGGGTGCTGGAGGCCCTTGTGGGTTGATCCAGGGCGTCATCCCTGTCCTTAGGACAGAACAGAAGTGCTTTGCTGGGTCACAGCCAGGGGACGGGACATTGCCCTGTGCGGGCTGGGAACACCTTTCTGGAGGAACAGCGCGCTGTGGTTACCCATCTGGGTAAACCTTGCAACTTCAGCAACAGTTCCTCTGTGTGTCAGCAACGTTAATAACCTGATGCCGAAGCTACTGCCTGCCTCCCCCTCCAGAGGGGTTCCAATCAAAAGGGAAGAATAGCACTAAGACTAATCCCTGGGCAGACTGGCTCCTGGGCATAACCAAAATATCGTTACGCAGGACATGAATTCTCACTCCAATGCCGTGAGGGCAGACACCGCTGCTGCCGTTCCTATATGAAGTGTCATACGTGTCCCACGGATACATCATACAATACACAACACAGCATCTGCCAACAGACGTTTCTCCAGGTTTGCTTCCATTGCTCTTTCCTCGGATTTATTCTAGTCGCCGTAATACACATTTTCTTCGCTTTCCTGACCATCTTTCCCATGCTTATAAACACACTGTAAAATAACACGCAATCTCTCTCAGGTTTTTAGAAACACAAATAATACAGCACTCTAACACCTAGGCTGATGCTTTACCCGTATGATACTGCAAGGCATGAGACACATCTGCCAGTCAGATCTTGCCGTGTCACATGCAAACATTTCATTAACGGATCTCGCAGGGGGGTTGTTTAACCTTTAATCCCCTGATTAGCTGACTGACTCCATGGGTAACGATTTGATTCCAGTTCCTCTGCCACAGCAACATGTTCTCCTTTGTCACTCTCCAAAACCACGAAACTTCTATCACAAGTTAAATTAGCTCAGGATATAGCGATAGAGAGAGTATTCTTGCTCTAACGGTAGGTTTAAGATGGAAGCCTTCCACAACACTCTTAGAGAAAAAAATCAGGAAAGTTACCCTAAAAGGGAGGGTCTTGGCTTCCTGAAGCAACACATTTTCTGCACTAGAAAGTCTTTACTGAAAACACTTCCATGTCATTACAATTTTATGTAAAGATACTTTCTTTGTTTTTTTTTTTTTTTTCCAGAAGAGTTTATGGCTCCCTCTGAGCCTTGTTCAGTTCAGCTCAATCCAAATACACCTGAGAATCAAAAAAACCAACTGCAGTGAAGCGAACGCTGAGCTCTGATTCTGCAGGCACGTTTGTCTGTGCTTTCTTTCACCCTGGAACCGATGCAGGGGACAGAGACACTGTGGGGTGGTAATGGGGTGGCAGCCCTGTCGCAGACGAAAGTATTGATTTAGTAAGAAATCTAGATTTATTAATAACTAACAGCAATTTATCAATACAAAATAATTCAGACAGAAAAGCAACTTATTCACAGATTCTAAAATGACAAGATTCACTGTAACTTACCTAACGGTACCTTAATTTATTCATATATACATATATATACATGCACATACACAAACCAGACATGTACATACAGAAACACCCGCCTGTGCTGGTGTAAACAGTGCTCAAGCACTGAAATGCTGCAGCCTGAGCAACAGGCCCCGGGCTGAAGCCTCTACCTTAGCATGTGGTCATTAATAAAGCAGGGAAACTCGCCAGGGAAAGAGGCAGCTTAGACACCAGATATAATCTGTACGGAATGTGTCAGGAGGCAAAGTATCCAACTTTCCTTTCGCATCCTTGTTCAAGGCTGAGGACCCACGTATTCCGGCTTGGTAGAAATTCCTTTGGTCTCAGCCCCCGAGCCCTGGCCAGGCTTTGGGTGGAATCCAACAGGAGAAAACTGGGCAAAAAAAAGTTATTTTGGTTTGTCAATCTCTGGTATACAAGGGCGTGCCCGCTCCCAGCGCCTCTGGAGGCCTCAGCTCCGGGCGGAGGCACCGCGTAGGATTTCCCCCTGCCCGGGCCAGGCTCTGCAAACCCTCGCTGGAACCGGGGCTGCCCGCGGGGCTGGGGGATGTCATCCATCTGGAGAAGGCTCTGTCGTAATCGCCGTTTTCTCTCTCAGGTAGTGATGATTTCATGCATTACACTGTGCTCTCCTGTTTGCTGCTTTAAGTGCACTCTTCTGCCTTTCCTTACTGCACATTTTCTGTATTACGCTCTTACATTACTTAGTTATCACTAGTAAAATACGCCTGCTCTTTTCACTCTGGTGTCTGAGTTTAATTGGTATCAGAAGTGGGTTTCGGCGAAAAATGCCATTATTTAAGTTCAAAGGTATTTGGTGAAGTCTACCAGATGTTCCTGGTTGGGAAAATCCTCCCTATAGTTCGCTGGCCCAGGAGTGGGCTCAGGTCGGAGGACCGTGTGAACAACGGGAGAGCTGGCTGGAAGAAGCCGAACCATTAGATGTTCTAAACTGTATGAAAAGGAAACCTACTGGAAAAGAGGTTACAAATTAGAGTAAACGAGGACGGATTTTGTTAACTGCGTATAGAAAACACCACCAGAGTAAAGAGAGGCTGTTGTTGGAGCTCTCCCAGCTGGAGCGACAGATGAGTGATTTGCAGAGTCAAATAGTGATGCTGCAATGCCAAAATAATTTGCTTGCTGATAAGCTGGATACTGATCAGACAGTGGCAGAGAAAGCTGCGGGGTGAGCAGCACGATATAAGAAAAGGAAGGGGCGAGTGAATCGTAACAAGGTGCACGCAGTGATTGCGGGTGCCGGTGCACAGTGGGACTGAGACGTGGGATGGTGATATTTGGAAGTCCACAGATTCTGACGAGGTTGGTTCCACAGATGAATTTGTAGATGCAAAACCTGTGTTAAGGTGAAAGACGAAAGCCGATTCTCATGGGCAAGTTGTAAGGAAGGATACAATAGAGGATTATGCACAGCATGAAGTAAATGATATAATTGAAAGGTCTAAGCAGAGACCAGGGGAAGCCCTGCTTGCTTGGATGGTGCGTTTGCATGGTCAGGGAGCTGCAGGGATAATCCTAGATGCAGGGGGTTCTAAAAAGTTTGTGATTTTATGCTCAGATTCTTTTGTGCAAGATGCATTTCGAAACAATGTTCAGGATACTCATTTGTTAGCACTGGCTGCTCTGGGATGTATACCAAATATCCCACAGACAATAACTGGCCGGCATCTGACCGTCCCTGGTGCACTTTGCGAGACTGTATACAGCGGATGAAAGAGGAAGGGATGCAAGCAGCTATTTTTATAGGAGACGCTGACCTTATGCTGCAGCATCCTTTGTCAGTCACTATGAGAAACAGGGTGATTAAAACTGCTCCACCAGCATATAAGAATGTAATTATGACTCTTCTCCCTAATGAAACGGGGAATCGTCTCAGTGAAGTAATTGGCAAAGTGCAACAGTTACGTGACCTTGGAGAGTGGGGCTGCTGGAGAAGTGCAGGGAACCGAGAGAATTCCGACAGATACGATAACAGGATTTCTCGAACAGAAATGTTTACTGCCTTATTAAGGGATGGTATGCCCCGTGATCAAATTGATGGCATTTTAACCCCAGAAATGTGGAAGATATATAAAAAGAGAGGGTTGCATAAACCCAACAAAAAGGTACAAAATTCCCAGGCCAATAAGGCAGGGACAACTCAGTCTACGGCGCCACCTCTCGAGCCTTTACGGGACCATCCATCTGCTTGCGGGGGGGCCACCACAAGTGGATCGCCGGTTCTGGGGGGTGAGGAGGATTGGGCACCTTTCTCTGACTTGTACCCTTTGCAGGAGGCAAGGGAGGTGAGTCAACATTAGGATCAGCACAAATGAATTAATGGCCAAGCTCCAGTGCAAGGGGTACGGAAGGACCGATGGCCTCACGTGGAGCTCAAAATATTTTGGAATAACCCGTCTCCACAGACTGTAAATGCCCTAATTGACACTGGAGCGGAGGCCTCTCTAATATTTGGAAAGCCAAAGAAGTATAGGGAACAACCTGTAGTTATTACTGGGTTTGGAGGAAAACAAATTGGGGCAGTACAAACACAAATAGAAATGAAAATAGGGAACCTCCCAAAGAAATTGTCCTCGGTAATGATTGTTCCTATTCCTGAATATATAATCGGCATAGACATTTTGAAAGGATTGACTTTAAATCTCCCTGACGGTCAGTATCAGTTTGGCGTCAGACCCTATATTGGTGCCAGACCTGTTACCGTCGGCAAAGTAAAAATGCCTCCTGTGCAGATCCCGGCTGCAGCTGAGTTAGTCACAAGGAAGCAGTATAGAATTCCGGGGGGACATGAAGAGATATCACAGGCAATTAGAGATTTATTAGATGTAGGAGCTTTAAAGCCGACCACGACAGCGTGGAACAACCCGATATGGCCTGTCAAGAAAAGTGATGGCTCCTGGAGAATGACGGTGGATTTCAGAGAAGTAAACAAACATCCTGCACCGCTTGCAGCGGCCGTGCCGGACACTGTCACTTTCATAGAGAAGGTTCAGAGACATCCCGGAACTGGGTACGCTGTCATAGATTTAGCTAGTGCATTTTTTACTGCCCCTGTTGCAGAAGAGCATCAGGACCAATTTGCCTTCACATGGCAGGGCCAGCAATACACCTTTACTAGATTACCTCAGGGGTGGTTCACAGCCCCACCATCTGTCATAGAATTGTAGCTGAACACTTAGGTGGAGTACAGCTGCCTCCTCACACACAATTAAGTCAATATATAGATGGTATTTTGATCAAGGAAATAATCAGGGGGAGGTACAACAAGCTCTTGAATTAGTGATAGACCACATGAAACAGAAGGGTTGGGAAGTTAGCCCTGAAAAAATCCAAGGACCGTCTCAGACAGTAAAGTTTCTAGGAATTCAGTGGCACTGTGGGCATCGAGAAATACTGCCTAAACCCGAGAAAAAAAATTGCATTTTGCTGTACCACAAAATAAAAAAGAAGCTCAAAGATTCATTGGGCTATCCATCTTCTGGAGGCGACATATTCCCCATTTGGGACAGATTTTAACCCCTTTGCACAAGGTGACAAGGAAAGAATATGAATTTGAATGGGGAAGTGAACAACAAGTTGCTTTTGAGTTAGCTAAGGAAGCCATTCAAAAACTTTAGATTTATGGCCCCTACAGGAAGGGGAGGTAGAGTTAAATGTGTCAGTAAATAAATCATATGCTAACTGGAGCCTGTGGCAGAAACAAGGGAGGAAGAAGGTTCCGTTAGGATTTGGGGGCAGAAAGCTGCCAGAGGCAGGAAACAATTATACTCCTCCTGAGAAACGATTATTAGCATGTTATTGGGCATTAGTTGAAACTGAACAACTCATGACAGGACATGAAGTGGTTCTTTGCCCCGAGACTCCTGTCGTGCAATGGGTAAAAAGTTCTCCAAAAACTCATCGCATTGGGCACGCTCAGGAATCAAGTATCATAAAATGGAAATGGTGTATACAAGATAGAGCTAAGGTAGGAGTGGGTGGGGTAGCCACTCTCCGTGAGCAAGTGGTAACTACCCCCACAAAGGATCGAGAAATAAACCCTGATGTTACACCTGAACTGGAATCCCCAGTACAATGGGAAAGGCTTTACATCAACTAGAACCCTCTGCAGAGGAACATGTCTGCTTCACTGAGGGATCAGTGAAGTACACAGGAGGGAAAAGGTTTTGGAAAGCAGTAGCTTATCACCCTCCTTCAGGAAAATTTTTAGAAAGCACAGGAGAAGGACAAAGCAGTCAGTATGCTCAATTGTATATGTTATCATTTTAATCAGATTGCAAATTGGGAAAACAGATTCTTATCCCTTGCAGAAACAATAGCAAACATATTCGATCTCCGCAACTGCTGGGTCTGCGGGAGCCCAGGCGGATTGGAGGATTGGCCTTGGACAGCCCAGCCGGTGTCACCTAAATGGGGGATCAGCACACGAAGTGATGTAAATGAGACAACGGGATTTTGGACTGACGACAGCGACCCTTGGCGATTGCACTTTCCTGGAAAGGGTCTTTACTGTCTCAGTCGGACAAGAGAACACGGGGTTCAGATGGGGAAAAGTGTTTGTGAATGGACCTTGTCTCCAGGTTTTGATTGTTGGACTCCTAATTGTCCTCCCTATGATTGTTTCAAATATCAGGGCAGATGGAATCAAACACATGTTAAACTTACTAATGGTAGTTGGGCAAGGTGTTCCTACCACAATTACAAGCAAGCTTTTGAAGGTTGTAAAGCAGTAGGATGGGATGGCTATTTTGACCATCTATTTTTAAGCTGTCCCAGAGATAACTCTACAAGTAAGACTCATGTTGTCCATGATTATCAGTGCAAGTGGCAACATCAAAATGGCACTCGAGCTCACTTCAGCGAGTTCTGGTCCAAAGCTAACAAAACATCTTGGGGATGCGATTGTAAAGGGAAGTCCCATGTGGGAGCTTGGAGCTGCACCTGTTGTGATCCTTACAGTGAAGCAACTGTGGTTGGAGGACCACTAGGCCCGGGAAACACATTATATTTTGACCCACCAACTGATGACGAAACCTGGGAAGGCCCCTTTGCCAATGGAGCTTGGGCTTTAAAGGGACATTATTGGATTTGTGGCCAACCTGCTTATCGGAGGATACTCCCAAATTGGTCAGAATATGCTGTGTGGGATACATCAGACCCCTATTCTTTTTACTATCACAAGATCAGGGAAAGGGGCTTGGGGTCGAAGTATATGAAGATTTGGTTAGGGAAAAACGGTTCATTGACACTTCCCTAACTAAGGGGAGTGTGCAAAAATGGGGACAAGATAAATGGCCACCTGAAAGAATCATAGAATATTATGGACCAGCCTCTTGGGATCCCAACGAAATAGTGGAGGGTGCCAGAGAACCCATCTATAATTTGAATCAGATAATTCGGTTACAAGCTGTCTTAGAAATAATAACTAAACAAACAGCTACAGCTCTTGACCTTCTGGCTGACCAGTCCACTCAAATGAGGAGTGCAGTCTCTCAGGATCGTATGGTCTTAGATTACCTGTTGGCAGAAGAAGGTGGAGTCTGTAGGAAATTAAATGAATCCAAATGTTGTTTGCAAATTAAGGATAATGGAAAGGTAGTAAAACAAATAACTCTAGAGATGAGAAAATTAGCTCACGTACCGATCCAAAGATGGAAGGGCTGGGACCTGGATCCATTTTCATGGCTGCCGGGGGGCCCTTGGATCAAACGTGTCCTTTTCTTTTTCCTATGTGCTGTTGCTAGCTTAGTGTTTATTGCTTGCTTCATTCCTTGCGGTATACAGTTGATTAGGCACGCAGTAATGGAAATGCAATTTGTAGTTACACCTGATGGGAGATCCTCAACTGATGAACGAAAACTAATGTCACTGACCACAGAAATGGTCTGGGAGCCATGATTCACCTATAGGTCCAAGGGCTGAATGAAGTGCTAAGGCTTGGACAACAAGCCCAAGCCAGAGTTGACCTATAGATGAATCCTGTCTATTTTATAACTGATAACCATTGTGCTAACAGGTATTATACTGAGTTATAGCCACCCGCCTGTGCTGACATAAAAAGTGTTCAAGGATTGAAATGCTGCAGCCTGAACAACAGGCCCCGAGCTGAAGCTGCTACCTTAGCATGTGGTCATTAATAAAGTACGTAAACTCGCTGGTGAGAGATGCAGCTGCGACAAAATATAATCAGTAGCGAGGAGAGAACGCATCCAACTTTCCTTTCTCAGCCTTGTTCAAGAACCCAGGTATTTGGCCTTGTTAGAAACTCCCTTGGTTTCCCCCCCTGAGCCCTGGCCAGGCTTTGGGTGGAATCCAACAGGAGGATGAAACCAGAAATTTTCCGCTCAAAACAAAGGTGCCAGCTGTTCTGGCCTGTCGATCTCTGGTCTGTAAGGCTGGACCCGTTGCAGTGACTCTGGAGGCCTCAGCTCCGGGCGGAGGCACCGCGTAGGATTTCCCCCTTGCCGGGACAGGCTCTGCAAACCCTCGCTGGAACTGGGGCTTCCCGCAGGGGGATGGGGGATGATAGTATATGCAAGTGGGGATGTATTTTTCCTAATCTCTATTCTCTCTCTCATGTAGTAATGATTCGATGCATTACCCTGTATTTTCCTGTTTGCTGCTTCAAGTGCACTCTTCTGCCTTTTCTTACTGCACGTTTTCTGTATTACACTCTTACTTTACTTGGTTATCACCAGTAAAATACGCCTGCTCTTTTCACTCTGGTGTCTGAGTTTAACTGGTATCCTTAATGAGCAAAATAGGGGGGATCTCCTCAAGCATCGCCCATCCCTGTCCTGCATCCCCAGGGGCCACGTCAGCATCCCCCTCAAACTCCCCTCGTAGCCCCCCTACAACCCCCAAACCCACCTTGTATCCCCCCTACACCCCCCAACACCACCTTGTCTCTCTCCCCAGGCCAGCCACAGCCCCAGCTCCATGACGCTTGGGGCCTCCTCCCCGGGGGATAACAGCCCCCACACCTCCGGCTCGGGGATCGAGCAGAGCTCCAGCGACTGGGTGACCACCGACATCGAGGTGAAGATCCGTGACACCTACCCGGACAGTCAGGCGGTGGGACAGATCGGCGTCATCCGCAGCGTCACGGTGAGACCCCCCCGCCCCGGTTCGGGGGGTGCTTTTGGGGCAGGGAGGGGGTAACACACATGGTGAGGCTGATTTCCCACCCCCCTTTTTCTGTTTTTGTAGGGCGGGATGTGCTCCGTCTGCCTGAAGGACAGCGAGAAGGTGGTGAGCATCTCCAGCGAGCACCTGGAGCCTGTCACCCCCACCACATACGACAAGGTAGGGCCCCCCCCAGCCCCCCTTTTACCCTGGGACCCCACCACTCGCCCCCCCGCCCCTGCTCCTTTGGGGACCTTCTCGATCCCCTCAGGTGCTACCCCAGCCCCTCTGAGACCTCCCAACAACCGCTCTGGGACCCTCCCAGCACCCCTGGGACCTCCCACCAGCCCCCTCAAGGCTCACTCTCCCCCCATCTGCCCCCCCTCTCAGGTCAAGGTGACCCTGGGGGAGGACCGTGAAGCCACCGGGATCCTGCTCCGCATTGACGGGGAGGACGGGATCGTCCTCATGGATTTAGACGACAATATCACGATCTTCAGCCTCCGCCTCCTCGGCAAACTGATGGAAGATTGAGGGGGCCCACCTGTGCCCCCCGCCCCCTGCTGCCCCCGTTCTCTTTGTGTCCCCCCGTTCTCTTTCTCCACACCCCTTTCCCCTGCTCAGTGTCGGCGGTTGGAACGAGGTTTAGTTGTCAATAAAGGCCTGTGGGTGCAGCCGGGGGGATGAACCAGGGCCCCGCCCCCCAGGGCTGGGGAAAGGGCGGTTAAATGCCCCCCCGGGGCCGAGAGAGGGTTGCAGCGGGACCCCCGGGGGTGGGGGGTGCTGAGCCGGGACCCCACTGCGGGGCGGGGGGAGAGTGAAGCGGCTTCAGCGCCGGCCGCGCTCATGCTCTGCCCTTACACCCCGCCTCCGCTTCCGCCTCCTCCTCCCATTGGCTCTGCCGCCGTCGGCACCGCCTCCGCTCCACCGCCATTGGCCAGCAGCCGCGCCGCCATTGGTGTCCGGCCGTCAGTGACCGCCCCTCCAGTCTTGGTCCCGCCCCGTTCCTCCCGCCCCGCCGCCGCTCATTGGCTGGAAGCGGAGGGAGGGGATTGGCTGCGGCGGCCGCGCGTGCGCCCTGTGGCGCGCGGTGCGGGAAGATGGCGGCGGCCTGTGAGTTCCGCGGCGCCCTGGGAGCCCGCCGGGCCGGGCCGGGCCGGGCCGCCAGCGGCACCGGCGGTACCGAGGCGGTGCTGCGGGAGCGGCTGCGGCGGCAGCAGGTGGGGCCGCGAGGGGGCTGAACCTGGGCCTGAGGGGACGGGCGGGCGGGAAGGGGGGGCACGGGGCTCCGCGGGTGTCCCCAGCGGTGCCCACCTGTCCCCGGGCTTCTCTGGGCGCCCCGCGCCTGGGCCTGTCTGTCCTCGGGGGTCCCCCGCCCTCCCCGGGAGGCGCCGGCGGTCTCTGACTGGCGCTGGGTGTTCCCAGAGCTCCCCGGCTGTCGCTGGCCATCCTCGGCCACCTCTAGGCCTCCGGGTCTGTTCCCGGGGCCCTCTGGCTGTCCCTGGCCACCCTCGGCCCGGCCAGCACTCCCTGCCTGTCCCCGAGTGTCTCTGGGGCTCTCTGGGCGTCCCTGAGCATCCTCAGACATCCCTGGGGGTCCCTAAAGGTCCCTGGGGCTCTCGGGGTGTCCCTGACCATGCCCAGAGCTCCCTGGGAGTCCCCAGGTGTCCCCCGAAGTTTTGGACTGTCCCCGGGGCTCTGCGGATGCCCCTTGCTATCCTCGACCCTCCCCAACTGTACCCAAGCCCCCCTGGGTGTCCCCAAGCCCCTCCTCCCGGTGTGTGCCCCCCCCCCCTCTGTGTCCCCTCGCTACACAGGTGACAGAGGGACCCCTGGGACACCCCGCGGGCCTGGAGGAGGATGAGTAGGAAGAGCACAGCCCCCTCCAACCGCGGCAGCCCGAGTTTTTGTGGAGTTTGCGGGGCTGTTCTCGAGGCAGGGGGCCCTCTGCGCCGCGGCGATGGAGAGCGCCGGGCCTTTGCTGAATGCCGTGCCGGCAGCGGGAGGGAAGCCGGGCGCCCCTCGAGTCCCGGCGGTGCCAAACCCACCCCGGCAAAGAGTCAGAGGAAACGCTTGGCTGTCGGCAAACCATTTACTGGGGGATCACTGCGAAAACCGGTGCCGAGAGCGTGTGGCACAGCACATCCTGGGGCATCCCTGGCTCCGCTCTTCTCTCCCGGCGTGGAGCCGGGTGTTGCTGGTCGAGGTGGCTGAAGGTGAGGAAGAGGAGGGTCTCTGGGCAGCTCTTCTCTGCCGGGGGGTTTGCCAGGGTTGCCGCGGTGGCTCAGCAGGGATGTGGGTGTTCCTGGCTCTGTGCCGGGAGGAGTGTGCCAGGCACAGTGGGGGAGTCCCCGTCTGTCCCCTGGGGCCCATCCTTGGGGACAGGGATGGCGCTTGGCCGCTTGGGGTCGCGCCGCGTCACCGGAGCGTCCTGCGGGGAGAAGGATGGGGGGGGGGTGAGCGGCACCGTTGCGGAGGCTCTCAGATAAACAACCAACCACCAACAATAAAAAATTATCAACACCATTAACTAGCTCTCGGTGAATCACAGGTGCGGATGTCTGTGAGAGGAGAGCAGATCGACTTTCTGGGGTCTAAGGGCAACCCCAAACGCTCTCTCGCTCACCTGACAAGTGAGGGCTCTCACCCTCGAGGACCTGCTCAGGGCAGCGTCCCGACCCAGGGCCCCTCGAGGAGTTTCCTTGGGCAGCGTCCCGACCCCAGGGGAGAGGCCTCGACCGCAGCTGCTGCTCCAGGGGACGAGCTCCAAAGGGCTCCCAGGGGACTCCATTTATAGCCAGGTGACTGACCTGTAGCCAACAGCGGCTCCCGTTAGCCAAAGGCCCCAGTTACCGCCAAGCCCCGAGAACAGGCAGCCAGGAGCTGCTACGCTTCAGCAGCCAAGAAGCTGCTTTCACTGTGGGGGGCACCAGCCACAGGTACCCATGGGTGGCATCCCCACCCCTTGGACCCTGAGCACCCCGGGATTCTGGGCACTCATGGTACGGGGGCACCAGGGACCCCCAGCACCCATGTAATGGTGGCACCAGGGACCCCGAGCATCCAGGGCCCCAAAGCACCGGGGGGACGCAAAGGCCCCGAGCACCCGGTGTCCCCGAGCACCCACGCCCAGGAGCCCCCCCACGGCTGTACCTCGGCGTGGGACGAGGTGTTCGCTCTGCCAGGCAGGTTCTGCTCCACGCCGCTCCCGGCGACCACGCTGCCATCGGGGCGGCCACGCTGTTCCCGGCTGCCGGGGGCCCCCGGCACCGTGGAGTTACCGGCCGCGCGCGTTGCCCTGGGCTGGCGCTGATGCTGGGAGCGCCCGGTGCCGTGGCGGGTGGGGACGGGGGCTGGGCAGACGTCCTGCGGGCTCGTGCCGCTGCCGTACCCGCTCGGCTCAGCCAGGCTGAGCCTGTCCAGCGGGGTGGTGGCCTTCTGGGTGCTGCGCTGGCTGGCGGGGATGAAGGTGCCTTTCTCCGTGCCAGGGAAGAGCTGAGCCGCGCTGCATCCTTACGGGATGCCCTCCAGTCCTTGTGGCAGAGCTGGCGATACTGGGTGGCCTCAAAGCGGGACTTCACCTGCTGCAGGGAGATGAAGGGAGGCTGGAGGGCGGCGCTGGGCGTGATCCTCTCCCGCGAGTCCCGCGTGAGCGTCGTCTTGAGCAGCGGCACCGTCCCACGCAGTCACAGTGCTCGCCCAGGGCTTCCTGGCTGGAGTCAGACGCCAGGCGGACGAGCCCCGGCACCAGCTGATCCAGGAAGGAGCAGACGTACCTTTTCCTGGTAGGACAGGCTTTTACCCGTCCTGTTAGCAGATCGGTTCTCACTAACATGTCAGAGTACCCAATTTTGGTTTTGGCATTTCAGTGGAATTTCCTTTCAGGAAAGGTGTCTGGAGGTGTTTTTCCACTGGGAGCCTTAATTCGTACAGAAGCATATTGTTTACAAAGTTTACATCCTTCACAGATTATTTTGGCTGCTGCATAAATTCCCAGGGCAGCCCAGAGTCGTTGATTCCGGAGCGCTAAGCTCTTCGGCCCCCCATGAGTTTTTTCGTGATGCCATCGCGTAATCGGTAATAAATACCTTTTTGGGGAGAAGCAGCTTGTTACTGAGCATCCATTGTTCTCCTTGGGGCTGGGCTCCAAGCCGGATCCACCGCTCCTTTTCTTCATCAGGGAGGTCTTCATAGAGCTTATCTATATCCAGAAGTTTGGATACATCAGCCCTGAGCCCCCGATCCGGCCGGGCCGGGGGGGTGACGCCAGAGCGAGCTTAATGCCCCTCCAGACCCAACGGCCCCAGCGCTAACGCCCTCCCCCAGAGAGGGCAGGGTGTGGGGGGAGCGGAACCTTGGGGCTGAGCACCCGCTTTCTGGGGGGGCCCTGAGGCGCGAGGGTGGGGTCCCCGAGGGGTGGCGGGCTCTGCGCCCCAGAATTGGGGTGTCCCGCCCTACTGCCGGGGGTACCGGCCCCAGTGGCGGAGGAGGGAGGAGCAGACCCTTCCCCTCCCTGCCCCAAACAGGCTGGGGCACGGGAACACCCCGATCCCGTCAGCCGGCCGGGAACGTCTCTGCCCCGGCCGGGTTTGGGCTCTGTTCCCTTCTCCGTAGCCCAAAAGTCCCAGCTGTGCTGCCCCCGGGGGGGATTCGCCTGTCCGGGAACGTCAGGAGAAATGGGTTTGTTCTGTGCCAGCGTCACGCCGGGATGAAGCCCAGCGGCACCTACAAGCAGCTCCGGGGCTGGCGACACCCCGAGACCCCAAAGCAGGGCCGTGGAGCTCCCTGCCCCATCCTGGCCCCCCACAACCCCAAACAGGGGCACCCCATAGCTCCCTGCCCTGTCCTGGCACCCTAAAATCCCAAACTGGGGTGCACCATAGGCCTCTGTTCTGCCCCAGGAACCTACAACCCCAGAGTGGGGCACCCCATAGCCCCCTGCCCAGGCCCCTACAACCCCAAACTGGGGCACCCCATGCCCCCTGTTTCCACACAGAACCTGCACCCTGAGGGGACCTTTGGCAATTCCGGGGTGCGGTGGGGGGGTGGGGTACTTTTCCCAGGGGACCCTGGGCATTTTGGAGGGGGATTTTACCCACAGAGCAGCCCCCACCCTGGTTTGGGGTTCCCCCTCCCCCCCCCTTCCCATTTCCCTGCCCTCACCGCAGCTGGACCCACTGGAGGACCGGGGGGCACATCCCACCTGCTTCCCACCGAAGGAAACTCCCCTGCTCTGCGGGGGCTGGCTTCGGTGCCAGCTGGACCCGGTGCCATCCCTTGCTGGGTGCCACCAGTCTCGGGGGAGCCTTTAAACCCCGTCAGTGAATTTATTCCTTCGCTTCGGGACACTGACGGCCCCTCTCCATCCCAGTGCTCCCGCAGCACGTTGCTTTCCACCGTCCTCCTCAGCCTCTTGGTCCTCATCTTCCTCCTCCTCTTCAATCTCTGGCGGAGCTCGGCCCTCCGGGGCGATGCCGGATCTTGGGGTGACACGTGCCGGTAAGACGAGCTCGTGGGGGGTGACGCTCCCCGAGACCTTCGGCATCCTGGCGCTACCATCTCCCTGTGCTGCATCCCCAGGGCCCCCCGAGCATCCCCCATTGTAAGAGTCGGTCAGGAGATCAGCGTTGTGTCAACACTGTCACCAGGGTCATGGACAGTGAGGTACCCGACCACGGCCTGCTTGGCCTTGCGATCCCTGGGGTGGGATGTGGTGCAACGGCTCCAGAAGCAGAACGGTGTGGCACAGCGAGTGCTGGGCTGTTCCCCTGAGCGCTGACCGGGCGGTGCAGGCGGTGCTGGGCTGTTCCCCTGAGCGCTGACCGGGCGGTGCAGGCAGTGCTGGGCTGTTCCCCTGAGCGCTGACCGGGCGGTGCAGGCGGCGCTGGGCTGTTGTTCAGTGCCTGGGCCCAGCCGGAGCTGTTAGAGATAACCGCAGAGCCACTGTCAGAAAAGATGGATCGCAACTGTTGCCATAACATCGATGAAGAAATCATGAACCTTAGACGAACTTTGCTTCATTATAATCCCAAAACACCCCTCCTGGTGGAAGGCTGCCCGCCTCCGAGACTGACCACGCCCTGGACGCTCCCCCCTGCCATGTGCGGTGGCCTGGCTGGAGAAGGGGGAGATATGACAACTGAATTCTGAGCAGGGTGGAGACCCCCGAGGCAGAGGAGGAGCAAGGTGTGTTCCTGAGCATAAAAGGATGACTTCTGGACAACGAAAATGGGAAACTTCCCCACCAAGGACCATGATGATCGACGACGCAGCATCAGCTGGACCCGGGACCGTTAGGGCGTCGTGAGATCAGCAGTGGTAGCTATAACCTCTCTCCCTCTTCTCTCTGAACTTTACTTTTCCCCTTTCTTTCACCCATCTCTAACTATCGCGTGCCGCTTCACAGGCAACACAATAAACTTTTATTGTTTGATTACTGCTACCCCCTTTGGTGCTGGTTGTGGCAACTGAGGCACGGACTCTCCTTTGAAGTGCAGAAGGAAAGACCCTTTATTATTACAATAGCACATACTTATGCTCTCGCCAAAGCTCTTACTTCATAATTAGAAAATCAGCAGTTAGACAGCCATCAACCTTTTCTCCTGCCAGCATGAGACCACTCTAACACGCTCACCTGCTCATTCACGCGCTGGGTAACTTCTCACAGTTCAGGACTTTCCACCGCTCAGTGCTGCAGCTGTCCGTTGTTTTTCCCTGCCACCTCGGCACAACTCAGCAGTTTCTGATCTTTCTCCCAAGGCCTGTTCTTCAGCAAAGCCGAGCTGTTTCTCAGAGGCAGTGTAAGGGTGACAGGCCGATGCCTCCCACATCTCCCCTTTCTTTGTTTTGCAGTGGCATCTGCAAGTCTTGTTTAAGCGCTTTATCGATGGAGGTTTAGGCAAACTTCAAAAACACTGCGTACTTAAAATAGTTCCACAGAAGGGTAAAAACCATACAGCAGTTGCAATTACTCACTGAAGAGAGTAGGCTAACTTCACTACCAATAATCAAAGGATATGACCAAATTCTACAAAATAAACAGTATGAAGATACAGAATAGCACACTTACTTAATGGGGTACTAACATTCAGATCTGCAGTTATTGGGGAACCCTGGGTGCAGCGAGGATTCAGAGTGCCCTTCCTCACAAACAGGAGATCCTACGCGATGCGTCCATCCGTAGGTGAGGCATCCAACATCGCTGCAAGCAGGTCCGGCCTCTGAATCAGCGGGCCAAAATCACTGGCACTTTTCTTTGAGCGGGAACATCTGATTCCATCCTCCTGTTGGGTTCCACCCAGAGCCTGGCCAGCACTCCGGGGGGAAAACCAAGGGAGTTTCTAACAAAGTTAAACACTTGAGCCCTTAATTCTTAATATTGCTAAACAGAAGAAGTTCAATACACACATTCTTACAGTATTTCATCCTTATTAATAACTACATTTCATCTAAACTACATCTTTCAGTACTGACTAGTAAGCCTAGATATTTCATTAGGGAGTTGCAATTGCTGTTAGCATTTTCTCCTTTAAGAGCTGGCAACCATAGCGTGCTTAAGGACAGAGATAGTGTATTTTGTCCCGTTGCAGGAGCAAGCATTACCCAGACATTCTGCTGAAATGACCCGTCGAAGAGACCCCAAACTGTCGGCACAGGGGCACCCACAGCACCCACAGCCGGCTCCTGGGCGCCCACCAAAAGCCGCCTCTCACCCTCAGGTGGGGTCGCACACACCCTGCCGGTAACCCCCGGGGACCGTGACCTGTGCAGACACCAGCACCACCTCTTCCCCAGGTTATTAAAGGAAATGGTCCTTCCCAGTTACCCCTTTCCAGGTTTTTGTTAACACTTGAGCCTTGCCCTGGACTTCTTGTTGATCTGGTATCTGCGACGAGAAGTGACGCAATATTGGTGGCACCCGTGAGACAGGGGATGTTTAAAAAGTCCATGACACACAATGCCTGATTTAGCCTCTCGTGAGGCGCAGACGGATACCCTCCCTCTCCCCTTTCTGTGGCTGTAACAGAGGCTTTAGGTGCCAGGCGTACGCTCCACAGTGGCCTGTCCGGCCGGTGAGTGGGGAATGCCGGGCAGAGGCTTGACCCCCACTGTATGGCCGGATGCAAACACTGCTCCAGAAGGGGCATCGACAGACACGGGTCCATATTTTACCGTTCCAAATGCAGCCAAGTGAGAGACGTCACATTGCCGTAATTCTGAGGAGGCGAGTCCCCGAGGGCTGACACCACTGGCTGTTGAAGAGAGCGAGTCCTGCTGGCACTCAGGGCAAGGGGCAATGATGTCTTTAGCCTGACGCCTTGATAAAGATAATTGGTTTTGTATTGCTCTGGAGTTTTGGCGGAAAAAATGCATGTGAAAGCCGAGCTTGCTCAAAGACATCAGGTACCACCTGAGCTGCCGGAGTCAATGCATCTGCACGTCAGTTGCCTTCAACCAAACATCCAGGCAGTACAGTGTGCGCTCCAATATGTACAATAAAATGAGAAGTCTTGTGATTATTTAATAATTGTAAAAGGGTGTGCATTAGTGAATATAACAGTGGATTATTATCATCCTTCAAACACGAGTTCTCCATGCACTGTACAAGATTGGCAACATAAGCAGAATCAGTCACAGTGTTCATTGGGGTGTCCCAGCGCTGAAATACAGGGACTGCTACAGCTGGCTCAGCGATCTGTGGCGATCCCAGGGATCGGGCAATGTCTGATTGCCAGATATGAGTATGCGGGTCTTGCCGTACTGTGACTGACTTTCCTGTTTTTCCAGATCCATCAGGAGACACAGTCAAGGCTTGCAACGGTACGTCGCTGCACTTTGGCATGGCATATAATAAAAAATTGTGCTGTAATAATTTGTGTGATGGGCTGTGTACTAAAAGCTGTCCGAGGGAGTCACAGATCGCTGTCTGGAATTCATTACAAAAAGGCATTTGTATGAGCCACTGTAGCACGTGCATAGTAACCGGAACAATGATACACACGGGTTCCTGACCAGCAAGTAACAGTAGGCGCTGCTGGCCCTGCGTGATCATTTGGCAAACATTTCTGGACGAGTAGTGACCGTCTCGTGCATTCGGTGTGACAAAAAAATCCATTCAGCAATAACAAGAGGGTCCCGAAGTGTTTCACCCCACTGAAAGAGCAGAGCACAGGGCTGCCCTGGAGGGTTCAATAACACCAGTTGATGCGGGTGGCCGGGCACACATCCCAGTGCTTGTCTGTCTGAGACGGCGTTGGCCACACGGTGGGGATCTTGTTTCGCTTTCTCTGGGAGTGCTCTGGGTGATGTCAGTGAGGGATCTCCTCACAAAACATCAAACAAGCTATGGGGATCATCATTAGTGAGGCCCACAACGGCCGTATCCAGCTGATGGCTCCCAACAGTTTCTGTAAATCTTTTAAAGTCTTAACATCAGTTTCGAGTTTAGCCTGTTGCAGGACAATGGTCTGTTCACAAATTCTCCAGCCCAGGTACTGCCCGGTGATGATCTCTGTACCTTTTCAGGTGCTGTTTGCCACCCCACTGGAGACAGTGAGCCTTTGGTTAAAGCGAGAGCCTTTTCCATGATCTCCCGTGTTTCTGGGCCATAAGGATGTCAGCCATACAATGATACAGAGCAGCCTGGGGGACCTGCACTCTAACAGGGCTCAAAGCCTTTGCAACAAACCCTGACACATCGTGGGACAGTTTTCATGCCTTGTGGTAAAACAGCCCAGTGGCACCGTCTTGCAGGTTCACTGACATTAACACTGGGAACAGAGAAGGCAAATCTAGGTGCATCATCCGGATGCAAGGGAATGGTAAAAACCCCAGTCCTTTAGGTCAGTTATTACAAGGTGCCAGTTTCGGGGAATCATTGCTGGGGAGGGCATTCCTGGCTGTAACGCACCCGTATCCTCCACGGCATCATTAATGTGTCAGAGATCATGTAAAAGTCACCGTTTACCACTTTTCTTTAAAATAACAACTTAATTGTCTCTGAATTAAATCATTCAGGTGGCACAACTTTTCCCTTGGCAGGGGCCACTGACCCACCCACACAGGGGATTCTGTTTCCCAGGTGAGTTTCAGGGGGGTTTCAGGGGGGGTTGTGCTGCAGTGGTGATTAAGACAAATTCGATGCAATTTGAGTTCCCCATCGAGCCATACAGTCACAAACCCAAAATGTCAGAGGGGTTTCCAATATAAATGGACAAATATTTGCTACCCGGTTTTCTGGGCCCCTCATGAGATCTTTGCTTTGAAACGCTACAGCGTGACACCAGCCCCGAAAAGTGCTTGAGCTACCCGAGCTAACGGCCAATGCTGCGGCCATCTGCTCGCAGATATTAGGGTCACATCCGCACCAGTATCTAAAATGCCTGTCAGCTCAACAGGTTCTTCTGCTCTGGTGAGGGCACATTTTACCAGAGGTTGACCTTGTGCCACTGCCTGAGCCCCAAATATTTGAGGAGTACCTGCGGATCCAAATCCTGAGTCACCCCGGCTTCTCGGCATCCTGCTGGGGGGAGCTGCAGTAAGATAAACAAGCTGAGCAATTTTTGACCCTTTTGTTACTGAACACGGGGGTACCGGGGTCCAGGCCATAATTCTGATTTCCCCGTCAGAATCGGCATCTACGACCCCTGGTAAAACGAACAACCCCTGTCAGGTTTAGATGCTCTTCCCAGTAATAATGCACTTTTCCCATTTCCCAGCGGTCCATATACTCCTGTTGGCATAAGGATACCGTGGTCTCTAATAATGTTACTGACTCGGAGGCTGCCAGCTCCACGCCTGATCGATAGTGACTAAATTATGACAAACCGCCACTGATTGCAATATTTTATTAGTGTCTTTTGTTCACACTTGGGCCTGGAGGTCCCCCTATCTCCTTCCAGTGCTCTAAAATACTGACACACCGTGAAACGGCGAATACTACAAACAGCAAAACCCCTCTCAGAACATATAAAGCCATTGCTTGTTGATGATGTGGTGCTGACAGACAAGGGACGCTGCATGACAGCGTCAGCACCTTCTCTGTGCAAAAACTGCTGCTTTTGGGGGGAGGCTGGAGGGCGGGGAAGGCGGGCGCGGGCCGAGAGCGCGGTGCCGGGCTCGGCCGCAGGCGGTCACTCCGCGGCGGGGGGGGGCTCGGGGAGGCCCCGGGCCGCCGCCGCCAGCTCCGCACTTTGAGAGTGTCCGAAACCAAGTTCCCAGTGGTCGCTGGCTCGCTGGCAGGCTGATCCCCGCGGGCAACTGCATCCCGCAGCCCTTCCCCTATTTCAGCCATGTTGCCGGTTCAGGGGCTGTGACGGCATCGGCGGGATGCCGTGGGTTCCGCACCGGTTGAGGACCCTTCGCACGGAGGTTTCGTTCTGAGTGATCCCTCTCTCAGAGGACTCTCCCGGGTGATTTTCCGTCCATCGACGGCTCTCACGCCTCCTTATTCGTTTCCAACCCAAGGCCTCCCATCCCCGCCGTGTGGGGTCACTGTCACTGGAAACACCGTTGGTCCAAGCTGGTTAAACTGCCCCTCAACCACTGCATCCCGCATAACTCCCCGCCATCGGTGTGCTGGGTCACCGTTCCCCCCGCGCCTCCCGGTGCCCCCCTCCCATCTGAGCCGGCGATGGCAGCGGCCCGAGGGCCACCGTTTCCCCCTGACACCCCCCGCACTGCCGTGAAAAAGGGGTGAGCAGCAGGAGGGGGGGGCGGCGGTGCCGTAGGAATAGGCCGAGCCGATTCCTTCCTTCGCACTCCAGGTCGCTCGATCAGTTTTCTCGGTCGCTCTCGCAGCTGTGGCTCTTGTGAGCCGCACCGACATTGTTCACGCACCGCTCGGGGGGACGGGGCCGAGGGCGGGGGGGGCGGGAGCGGGGCGGGGGGGGCGCTCCGGGGTTGTTCCCTTGGGCGTCGAAGGGGAGACTCGAGCGGCGGTAAATCTGCGGATTTTTGCTCTTGAGCCTCCTGCCGCGCGGGCGCTGCGCGTGAGGCGCCCCCACCCCTCCCTTTAGGAGCTGCCCCGGGGAACAGGGACCCCCCCAACGCCACAGCGGCAGCGGAATCCTTAGGCCGGCGCCTTGTGCCGCTGCTGCCAAGGCAGCGACAGCAGAGGCGATGCTCTGCCGTTCTGCCGCCGTCTCCCCCGGAGCCTCTCGGTCCGTCGCCACGCCGGGGAGTTTCCCGCTGCCGTTGGCACCTGAACTCAGGTCATCCCACCGTGCCGCGCCGATCCTTTCCCCAGGAACTAGTTCAGAGGCTGCGCTCGCTGTGGGGATTAGCCCGCGCTGCCCAGCCCATGGCAGCAACTGCCTCAGGTTCCCCTCATCGTAAAATAATCCTCTCCTAGAGAGTGTATGTTGGAGGAGCTTGACCGCAGCCATCCCCGGGACCGGCGCTGCCGTCCCCGGGACCGGCCCCGGAGCCGCGCTGCCCGCCCCGGGACCGAACACTGGTGCCGCGCTGCCCTTCCCAGGACCGGGCCCCGACGGCGCTGCCATCCCCGGGACCGGACCCCGGTGCTGCGCTGCCCGCCCCGGGACCGGACCACAGTATCCTTGCAGCTGCTTTGGACACTTGCTGTCATTCTTCCAGCTTCAAAGAGAAATGTGGGCCCGATCGTGCCGTCAGCGCTGACAAACTTTGTGAATCCATGCGAGCCCTTCACCCGAAGGAAATGGAGGACTGGGATGTCGTTCTGAAAGCATCTCGGTACTTTCCGGTAACTGACAGGCCCTTTTCCTTTCTCTTTTCCCTTTGCCAATCTGTGTTGCAGGCCTCAGCAGAGTCCAGCAGGGCTGGGCTCTGTTCTGTGCTTCGCGAGCCATTAGTGCACTGCATACAGTGCCACTGCTGGATACTGACCAGCTAAATAAATGCTGGAAAGCCTTGGTTTCACAGAATTTTGCTCACCCCCCATGCGATCTAGAAAACAAGCTGCCGTTTGGAAGCGTACCTGTTTCCATGTTCATAGTGCCTTCTGACTGTGCATAGCACAGCCTTTGCTGCTTCGGGAACCGCCACAGGAAAATACCTGATTAAGATACAAAGTAGATGCGACTTGGTTGTTTTTCAGATAATTTTTGCTTTCAGAAATGAGAAGGGCTGATGCTGACCTCAGCGTAGCAAAGGCAGGTCCCGCGCAGGCGGAGTGCTCCTGTGCTGTATGTACATGGGTGTATAATGCAGCCCACATGAGCTGGGCTGATGGCAGCTTCAGTTTCACTGCTGTCAGAGCTTTGCAGCTCCCTGAGTGAGCTGGCTGCTCTGAATGAATGTTAGCGTAATGTATGCAGCCGATAAGCGATGTGAGTGCTTGAGTGACTGGCGAAGCGCTTTAACGTACCATTTTCAGCTCGATGTTACGTGACATCAGCAGAAGGCCACGTGCCAGTCCTCAGGCTTGATATTAAAGTCAATCTGCTCTTTGGATTTCAGAGGCCAGAGGAAACACAGTGCTGCCTGACACAAGCCCACAGACCAGCCCCAACCCAGCCGGTCCCATCCTGCGTTCCCTGCTGGGCCTCAGGTCAGTGTCTTCCTTATCGACGAATCAAGACGTGCGATTCGATGAAAAGAAAAAACTGCGACTGATCGTCTTTGACCTGCGTAATGCCGAAAATGTGATTCTGTTTGGCTGCAGAAAGGGAGCATGTATGTATCATGTGTATGGTTTTGAAGGTATTTGTTTGGAGAGATGAGCTTTTGGTCTGTTTTCCTAAAACAAAACCTACGCAGTTTTGCATATTTATTTGCAAAACTATTTGAATTTCTTACAGAAGTTATTTTTTCAATACATGTCATAATTTAATATTAAAAAGCTTGTGCATTTTTAATGCAGCCTTCTTGGCTCTGACAGCTCTGCCTGTCGCACACAGCTACTGCGTTAGTAAAGGCACTTCATTATCTTTTGTGCCAGGTATTTATTTTCTTTTGAACAAAATGGGGGCATAACAGTATGTCACTGTATAACATTTTAAAAGATTTCCCACATCACTGAACACTTTTATCCAAGTTCAGCCACGCTCTAAGAAGATACTCAATGTTTTTCCGCTTTGCAGGTCCATACAGTTTCTGGTAATTGTCACTGCAGCATTTTCAGCTTTTACCAGTCCCTATACAATGGGAAAAATCGGGGATATGCGGGCATTTAGGTACTTGCAGGCTGATTTGAGTCGGGCCTTCCTGTGTTCAGAATTACTTACCTTCAGCGCATGATGGATTTTCCAGTCTAGGTTCCAGTGGGATTGCTGCCGCGCTACATGACTGCGACGCTTACAGCTTCGGCCGGCCAAGCCTGTCAGAACTGTCTGTGTCGGTGAGAACCTACGCTTTCAGATCTGGGAAGCAGTGCGTGTCTAGGCTGGAACACAAGGGGATCCCGAGCCAGGAGACTTACCAAGGGTGTGGTACTGAGCCATGCACAGTAAAACAGGCTCGCTGTCTGAGTTTTGTTACAGCCGTCCCTGACAGCCCAACAGTTAGCCTCAGAGCAGCGGGCGTGATGCCAGGAGGCACTCCAGCCCTGAATCAGCCGCTCCTTAGTCCCTTCAACATGGCTGGGCAGCTGGGGGGCAACAAGGACTCGGCCGAACTCTCCCTACAGCGAATCTCACCAGCATCCCAGGGCTGGTACCACCAGCTGCAGCAGGAGGCATCATGACTTTGCCGCTGCCAAAGCTGCAAGGTAAGTCACGTTTAGAATTTTTCTCATAGGTTCTTTTGCCTGTTTGTTCCACCTCATCTCTCTTTTAAACCGCGTGATCTCTTTTCCAATGAAATGTTGCTCTTGCTGCATACTGGAAGTTAATACTTGGATCGTTTCTAAATACTTGGTACTGAAGGGATATTCGCATTTTTATAGAAACAGGTTGGAGCTTGCATCTTAGATTCTGTGGGTCAGTAATGTAAAGTACTTGAATGACTCAGTAGGCTTTTCTAAAAGTAGGCAACTAAACCCACAGTATTGCATCAAAATCACTTTCAAAAATCTCTTTTACTATAAAATCAGAGTTTTCTCAGCTGCCATCAGTGCCCCAGACGTGCATGCTTGTTCTTGCTGTGGAAGGTCTGCTTTATCAGTCAGGTTGTGCCATCCTCATCCGAGCTGTTGAGGGAGTTACATGACTCCAGAGTCACAGGCAAAAAGTTCATCTCTGTATGGATCCTCACCGTTGTCTCAGCTGTACCATGCTTGCAAGAGTTCTACCCTGAGATCTCTGCTGCGTCCTCCCTGGGGTCTCAAATCAGACTGCAAAGCAGTTCTGCGAGACACCTTACCCCTGTTCTTCCCCAGTATTCTCTGCCGTTCTGGGTCTCACCCTGTTAGAAACAGTACTCAATCGAAACACAGAGGATATAAAATGCAGATGTATTTTTTACTCCTCAGAATTACATTGATTGCTTCTCAGAAAGCCGCTGCTGCTGAACAGAACTCAGCCAAGTACAGCAAGATATTAGCCAGCAGGTTACAATTGAATTGTACAGCTTTAATGGAAAAGGATGCGGAGGGACTGCCCGGTATGAAAGTGATAAAGGGGTGAGCAGGAAGTATCAAAGCTTCAGCTTTTTCCATTTCTTTCTTTGTTTCTTTTTATTTCTTGCAGATGGAAATGGTAGGAAAAGTTTTCCTCAGGTGGAATATTAATTTTAAAAAATAAATTCTCTGCACTGTGCCTGAAGTACTGTTTAGTTATTAAACTCTGGTGACTACTGGTTACCAGGTGAATTGTGTGAAGCACCAAATCCTACAGGTTGTCAAGCAGAAAAAAGAGGAGGCAGCTCGTGTGTCAAGCAAACTCCCTTACAAACCGCGTGCATAGTACTCTCACCTGCTGGAGCAGCGACTTGCCTTTACCTTGTGCCTGCTTTAAAGTTTAGTGTCAACACACCTCTCTTCTCACAGTTGTAAACGGGTTTCGCTTTAGTGTTTAAAATACCGTCTCTCTCAGAGCATTAGGCTGCACCGAAGATCCTGTCCTTCCTAAATCACACATGAAAAGGACACACCGATGCACAAATTCTGCTGCGTTAAAATTTGAGAGTGCATGTAAAGCAGGGAGCTGGAGATTAAAAAAATAATGCGGGAACAGGAGCGAGGAAAAGCAGATATAACAAAGTGAAGGGCAAGTGGCTTTTTAGGGTGGGTGGGGGATGAAATCTTAATGAAGAAACAGGCATTGCAAAAATGCATCCTTCCACTGCGGAGTGCTCCAGGTTATAGTGGCTGGGCACGTAGTATTCTGCAGGAACATCAACTCGTGCCGTTCTTACATCATTTCTTCACCCCACGGTGCGGAGCTGGAGGGTAGGGATTAAGCTGGGAAACCTTTGCTCTTCATTTAGCCAGGGGCGTCTAATTGCGAGCTAAAAGGTGCAGCTCTGCTGCCAAACAACTTCTGCAAGCAGTGACCTTACCAGGTGAGAAGTTTCCCGCTATAACCGTTGCTGGCAGATAGAAGCATGGGATCAAACAGGGCCTTGCTGGAGCATCCGGGGCAGTTCCCTACCTGTGGATGCCACCACACCTTCCATAACGTAGCGAAACCAGGCGATACTCCTCAACTTTCATCTCTCTTAAACCTCACCGGGCCTGGTCAGCCGAGACGAGTGGGGGACGTGTTTCCATGCTGTTCTCTGACCTATCTCACTCCTCCTGTTGTCACGCCTGCTGTCCCTGGGTTGCCAGCGCAGCCAAGCCAGGTGTCCACAGCGTCTGTGAGCTGGAGCTTCTCCTGCTGTCTTTTACTTCTTCTCTCATCAGTAAACTGCTAAACCTTTTCATCACAAACTACCTCAGTTAGGTCACTCAGAAGACAACACCCTGAAGAGTTTTTGATTAACGTACGAATTCAGAAAAGTCCTGATCTAACAGAGTACTTGAATTCATACTAAACGCTGATCAAGGGAATAATCCCACTAAATCTTCTGTGATCCATATATGCGTTTAACTGATTTTCTTCTCAGGGGCTTTCAGACCTCAGGGTGATTGGATAAAACAATTACACCTCTTGCTTGTGGAAAGAGAAAAGAGCCTTCAGTGACAGGAATCACAGGAATCATAGAGGAGATATGTTAAGCATTTAAAATGAGAAAATGAGTCTCTTTAGGAATCCAAGGCACAGGTAAAATGGAGTGACTAATGATACGGAGGTTACCCAGTACAACTTATTCAGTGAAATTACCGATTCTTCAGTTGTCAGTTACCTAGAAATAAGATTTTTTTTTCCCCAAATACATTTGTGTTAAAGTGTTCAGTTGCTGTATGGTCATGATGCCCCACTAAGTCAATGTGAATGTGTAAATTCCTGCTGTGACATTTGCACAAAAATGTGTTTTCCCTGGCTCCTATTAAGCAAATTTCATATGCACAAGGAATGTGCAAAGAATAGACACTTGGAGGACGCACCCTTCTCTCTTCCCTTGCACTTAATCAATTAGTAAGACTTGAGTGACCTGGGTCATGTCCTTAGGAAGGGTTACCATTCCTTTGTGTTCCGAGAGAAAACCACAACCCTTCCTTTTCCGACCCCACCAGCTGGCTCTGTTGGAGTATTTGTCCTTCAAGGTTTGGTGCTGCGGTTCTCAAGTGCCCAGAACCCGTGAAAACAATCTGAGATTAAACAGCAGAAATTCCTGGTGTGAGGAAGCGCAGCCTGCCTGTAAAAGGAGGTAAATGGCCACGGGGTCCCTCCTGCCTCTTACTGATTCAGCAGATGCTTATGCATATGTCGGCTCAAGCACTGGGGTGTCCTGTTAAATATAAAAAATGGCCATTGTAATGATCCCGTCAGCTAATGGGGAAGCTGAGGCACAGAGTGGCGAAGTGACTGCCCTGTGTTTCTCAGCAGGACGATAGCAACACCAGCCTTAGAAATCATGTTTCCCAGGTCCCGTCTGCCAAGGGTCCGTTTACAGATTTGTAGGGGAGAGCACGAGAGCGCTGCGTTTAAATTAACGTCAGAAGAGAACGCGTCAGAGAATACGTTGCAGGGTATTTTCCGGGCATTCCCACAAAACTTTTCTTACAGATTGATTTCAAGGCTGAATCCTGCTGGTCTCGCAGGCATATCTCACTGGCTTTAGGGTGGCTGCTTCTGTAAGTAAAATCAGCAATACTGAGTCATGTACTTTAGCCCAAGCAAAGGTTCTGTTAGAATAGGAGAAAAAGAATGGTTCAGAGAAAGCACAGCCGACGGCTGAAGTGTAAATGCTTTTCCTCCTTTTCTGTCTTCTTTCCCTAGAGCAGTACATGGTTGCAGTAGGGGGTGGGGATTAAGCAATCCTGTCCACTTTCTGCACATCTAAAGCAGTTTGTATTTTTGACGGAATTTTTGGTTTCGGAACAAAGGCCATGAAAGATTTTTAGTTCTACATGCGGTTACATTTCAAAAGTGTACCTGCTTTTAGAGGCGGGGTAAGGAGAGAAGGGAGGAGTACAAACTACTTGGGTCTTGTGCCAGACTTTAAGGTAAAATTAACTCCTTAAAAAAGATTTTTAAAGAGAAGACAACCTTTTTCTAATGTGCATTAAGAATGTTGGAGAGCTTACTGAAGCATGTGCTTTGAGCTTTCAGGAGCAATCTGTGGTCAGGGGTTTGAAATGAAAATTGATCCGTGATTTACATGGTCAGTGGAAAGAAAATTAACTTATGGAAGGTTGTAATGAAATATTAGACAAGTAAAAAAGTAGATGGGGATCTAGTGGAACTAAAAAGTCCCATCTGGAGGAATTGTGTGACATTTTTACATTGATCTGTGTTCTGCGTGAGTTGTAATGTTAGTGGTAATTTTATGGGACTGAACTGAAATGAAAAGGGTGTTGCCACAGACTGCCGACAATATAGGCTTGTGTTCAGTGGAGATCCTGCATCCTTTTCCCCATTTTCCTATAATGTGGCTCATTGCACTTTTTTTCAGCCGCTGTCGTTGAATTGATTCAGCCTTTTACTTGAGGTTATTCAAGAAGAACATCCAGTGCTCACAGATACAGTCTAGCAGCACATTTCAAAGCAACACTGCTGCTTCCACTGACCCCGGCACAGCTGAGGCACTGTCCAGGGGACCCTTTGCAATATCTGCTGAAAGGGCAGGTTACCACTCGGAAACACAGTTTATTGACAGAGTTTGAAAAATACGTTCTCTTCTGATTTGTGACTCATCAGCACAGTAGGAGTGAAGAATCAAAGCTTCTCCAGAACACATCTATCTGTTCCTCTGACCCTTTGAACTCTGCTGTTCAGTGCAGGACATCCCCGATTGCTCTTGCTGTCAGCTTCGTGGAGAATTAAGGGAGAGAAATACGTCAGAGTGACACGATGCCACGCTCCCCGCACTCTTCTCCTGCTTTTGTACTAGACAATCTTTCGCCTGTTTCAATAATCCAGACTTTACTGCTCTGGGAAAGAGGAGCTCTTGTCCTACCTTCTGACATAACCCTCCTTCTGTAGTCTCCCCGTATGACACCTCCTGATTTATCATCGTTTACGCCCTTTGAAATGTAGGGCTCTGATTTGGCAGAAGATTAATATTCTTTGGAATCAGTAGGCTCTATTAGAGCCTTTGGGGAAACTCGTCCCATCATGGATTTAAAACACCTCCAGTTTTCAAAGTGTAGAGAAGAATCTTCCCATCAAAGGCTTGCTTCCTTCTGTTATTAAATGAATTCGCAGTAGGTCCTATCAAAGCCTTGTTTGTTGTGGACACCTTATCCCCCTGCTCACAGGAGAGGTGTGTTAGATTTCCCGAGCTTGTGGAAGTACGTTTATGCTATTTCTTTTTCTCTGTTCCTTTAGGAAAGACGTACGTCTGATTCAAATACATGCCAAGAATTCTAGTTTCTTTGAACTGCACAGGGCTTCAATTCGGCTCAGCACCATGCAGGATTTGGACACTGCCGAGCAAACACAGACCGTAGCCTTGTACCTCTTCTCAGTGTTATTTTTTTCTAACGAAAACTGGAGAATCGGTTTTCAAATTATACCATGTGCATATCACCATTAGCTGAAAGAGGCTTACACATCACATTGTACAACTAATATATGCAGTGTATTAGTTTGAAGCAGGGTGTTGTCGAAGAAAATAGCTTGAAAGAAACCATGTTATTTCTCAGGAAATTAGTTTTGTAAGGATATTTGAAAGAGGAGAAATATCCCAAATCTATCCCAAACAGGATAGATGTTTTTCAGCAGAATGCTGTGGCTAATGGCTGTAGGAGCAGCCTCTCTAATCACAGGCTACTGTAAAGGTCAGAATTAGGCATTGGCTTTCCGTCCTGTGCATCTGAAACAATATACCCTAGCGAACGTAATCGGGAAACGGTGGTAACTGAGCCTATTGAACCCTCAGCACTGCAGAAAGACAAGTTTTGAGAGAAGATGCTGAGTGGATCCTGCAGCTGGTAACTGTCATCCTGGGAATAATGACACTAATTACTAGATGCTCGCCCCAGACCCTTGGCCTGTGACTTTGACGGAGTCAATGACTGCTGCTCTGGAGAGCATAGTGCTGGTAGATTTGCAGTAGGTGTCAGCAGAGCAAAAAGGCCCCAGGGAAGAGACTTGGCTCTGATGATCTTCAGGGTCCCCACTTTTACAGACCACAAGGACCTCACTGAACGATCAGATAACGTCTGCACAGACCACAGAGCAGTTGAGGATTTTCTAACAGAGAGATCCATTTCATCATAAAGTTCCTGACTTGTAAAGTTAAGATTACGACCATGTAAGCTCAGACTCATAGCACTTGCAACCAGCAGGTTTTACTTTTGAGGCTGTGCTTTAAATGAACCACAAGCCCCATTTTTTTCTATCGTCCTTCCTCCTGACCCACGTTAAGTGGACTCTATTTCTCCTGGAGTTAGTTTAAAATGCGACCAAATCTTTATTGACATAATTTAATTTTTGTAGGCCTTTAAATACTGGGAAGTTTATTTTATGTAGGAGAGTGGGTCTAGTTCCTTGGACTGTTACGTTCTCTGTCTCTGTCTCTCTTTCTTCCCTCCCAGCCCACAATAAGTAAGTATATGAATCTGGTAATAGCCATAAATTCAGGGCATATAATCTAGCTGTCTTCTAAGGGTGAATATCAGGGATAACCCTGTATCCTTAAAATCAATAGCTGACTGGTGGCAACAGAAGAATTCCAGTAAAATCAAGATTCTGTTCATCAGGCACAGAGCAAAATGTAAGGAGAGCTGTATTTCTCTTGCTCCTGCAGTTTGTGAAGGAAAGGATTGTTGATATACTTTGGAATATGAGTTCAGAACCTTTGATCAGATGGAGTGAAAAAACATTTGAGTGCTGCCCCATCCTGGAGCCTGTTTTGTCTAAACAGCCAACAAGGTAATACTGTAACACCGCAAATCCAGGTTACTTACCCTCCTGTGCGACTAGCTGACGGTTCCTCATATTGTCTTCAGGGAGACAGGAGAGACTGTCGAGGCAGAGCTTCTCTTAACTGCATGTGCTGCTTCTGATGGTTTCCCACGGCACTGCGAGGGGACAGGAGAGATCCTTAAGGCCTGGGTGAGTTGTCCCGGTCTGAGCTGTCAAGCTGCCAGCTGACAGAGGTCCTAGCCACCTTTAGTTAGATAGAAGAGAAGAACTGCTTCTAGAAAAATCCTTGCAAGTTTGAAAGAATTGGAAAAATCAGTGCTTAAACATTGCTTTGAATGTAGAACCTGGAGTACAACCCTAGTATCTGTACAGCACTTAGAAGCAGGAATAAACATGGCGCTTGTATGAGCAGTTCATTTCTTTTCTACAGCCTGCAACAGAGAACTTAGTTTGTAAACTTGTTCTCTGTTTCAGCACTTATTTCTCCTAGGCTTGTGCTGGTTTGCTTTGCTTTGTTTTGTTTACTGATTGTGCCCATAAAGGCGAGGGTACGCAGTGCACTTAGTTCCCACAGCAAGGTAAGAATGCTGAAGTTCTTAAGGAAGAAAGCAGAATGAATTTTAGAAGCCACACAGGTACTAAATGGTTCCCTTGGAGACCACAGTGTCATGTAGACTAAGAGGAAGATGTGCCCAGGCGTCTGAAACCAGATACAACAGGTGAATCATTGCTGTCTCCCTTAATGAAGGTCCTGTGATTCCCCACGTGAAAATCTCTGGAAGAGTGTGTTTTATAATGGTAAGTGCAGTGCTTGTCTCAGAAGGAACAAACTATTAGAAAGGTACTGAAGTAGCAGGTCACCATTTCAGTGTGGCCTCTCGGCTCTGAATTAGAAACTATCGGCTGTGACTGGCTTATTGGAGAAAGAAGTCTGCAAGGCTCATTTAAAATCTTAACATTATTTTTTCCCGTTTAAAACTCAGTGACAAAGAGGCTGAAACTCAAGTCAGGTTCAGGACTTAAAAATTCTCCTCTAGAATTTTCAATGTAGATTCGTTTACAGTTGCCAGGAGACTGTAGGGGCAGACACTCAGAAGTTTCTGGTACAGAGCTGGATGACTTGCTGAGCTTCAGCAGAATTGCTGAAATCAAGGGGTCCTTTTAGGTCTGAGTAGTTTATGCTCATCTCTATAAGCAGATTACATCTGCTACGTTAGCTGCTGTTTATGATTACGCTTTATTCCTTCAGCTCGCAGATGAAAATCTGACTGGATAAATGGCTCCTTCTCGATTTGACGTACTTCTCCAGGGTTTTAATTATGGCCTTTGGAGGTGGAATCCCTTTTATACAAGAACAGATTCACAATCAAAAAATATCAATTGGGTTTCTTCATGACAAAGTACTTCAGGTCAGTGCAAGGAGACAAGTATTTGCTGTGTTTAATTTTCAGAAAGCAATGTGATGACAAGGGACTAATATAAAAGTTCCGGTGGTGCATGTGGTTTGCCAGAACCAACTCGAGTGGAGGACGTGTGTCCTGCTTCAGAATGGTTTGAAATGTCAACAACCGCGCCTTTCCCCTGTAAAACAGACAGGGGCTCAGCACAGGGGGGGACAGAGGAGGACAGAAAGGGCTCTGCTACGCTTTTACTGCAGAGTTCCTTGGGAAAAGCAGAGCAGCAGGATGCAGTCCAAAGAGAAGTACTGGGGGGAAGCATCTTCAGTTAGAGGTAGTCATGCTCTCTTGTGCTTTCCTGGGAGGCTGAGAGGACAGAGGGGAGAAGCACGGTGCACTGAGAGTCCTAACTTCATATGGTTCGATACACTCGATGGCAGTTTGTCTCCGGGGTGTTGGTTTGGGTTTAGGGTACAAGATTTCCCTGTGAATCCTGAAGGTAGCTATCAAGTACCCAGAGACCTGCAGTATCTCTTCAGTGCTGTGTTTCCACAGAGCAGGGGGCAGAGCTTGCCCTCAAGTTGTTCTTACTGTAGGTAGACTTCCTAGATAGAGGTATCCCTGCAGAAATTATGATCATTTTTGTACGGTTGCTTGTTTATAATTTTGTTTTCTATCGGTGCCTGAGGAGCAGAGTGAGATCCCATTGTGCTGTGCACTTAGAAAATCCTGAGCTAGAGCAGCTCCCAAAGCGGCACGTAAGGCAGGAGACCCCGGGTTAATATGGTCAGATAGGGAAGACAAAGAAACAGGAAAGCAGTAGCGGTCAGTAGGGTCTTAATGGACACTGTCTGACCTTGAAGGGTAAATGAGAGAGAATGCGGGAAGAGCAAAAGCATGCGTTCTGTGTGGAGAGGAGGGACCTACAGGGATAGGATGATATAAAAAGCTATATAAAAGGGAGAGGGGAGAGGAAAGAGAATCTGAAGATGGCAATTGAGTATCAGCCAGGAGCAGCCCATTTCAAGGAGGGGCAGAGGCACCCCTTCCCTGCTTTCCCAGCCCAGTGGAACATGCAGAGAGAACAGAAACACACGGTCTTACCAGGGCGATGCACATCCAGATGATTAGCCTGGTAACTTCCTAATCCTCGCTGTCTGCTGTTCACAGTAAGAAGTAAATGGTTGCTCTGGACTCTAGAGTCATATTTGCCCTGCTTGCAGAGTCTCTTTGCATGTGGTAATGCCCGCTGGAGCAACAGCGCCCTGGAACGGGAGAGTTACAGCATCTCCATTCCACACAACCCTCAGTCATACACTTAAATTCAAGTATATACTTAACAGCACGAATTAAAAGTCATCTCAGCACTTGCCATGAGTGGCAGCAGCACGGAGAGATTCAGCAGTAAAGAGCACACCACCAAACTGGGCAAGAAAAATGTCTTCAGTAGTGAAGGAAAACAAGTAATGCCACTAATGTGAAAATGGGGAAGGAGGGTAGGTCACACCAAGGGTCCGTGACGGTCCGGCAGGAACGCTAAGGCAGATGCTGCACGGAGCTGAAGGGCTGCGCCAATCCTGCGCACAGTGCCAGGACTGCCAGAGCAGAGGGTTACATCACTGACCATAAACCTGGAAGCAAGGGAATTGTTCCCCTGGAGCTTTTTCCCCGAGCCCTCTCTCTCCAGCCTTTGCTTAAGATTCCATCAGTAGCCGTCATTAGCTTGTCAGTGTATGACCTGCCACCCTCTTTGCCAGGATGCTGAGGTCATCAGGGCTCCATTCTTAGCTGCTCGCAGCTCTCTTTCCTACCCCAGGCCTCCCACTGATAGCATTGCTGGTTGTCCCACTGGTTCTCTCCCCTCGCCCTGGGATTTCTGTCCCTTTCTTGCCATCGTGAGAGGGATTCTGTCAGTCCTTATAATTAACAACCCCAACGCTCTCGACCATAACAGACTCTTGCTTTCACCATCCTAACTGTTCCCCTCCAGCACGTTCAGTGCACTCCAAAAGCCAGCTTTTGCCTCCACAGAACAGTGCCCTGTTTAGACGGCCCAGCTGATTCCTACTGGCTGCCTTAATTTTCCTGTTTTATCTGAAGCACACACTCTCCTTGTAAACTTTCTCTGATCAGAACCCTGTTGAGTTTCACAGGCTTCCAAACGTTACCTCAGTGTTCACAAAACGCTCTACGGTTCAATTACAAATGTGCTCCAGGAGCTGTATCATTCTATAGCACATTGATACAGGCACAGGCTACCAAGAAACCCAGCACTAAATCATTTAACATGAGTCCAAAGACAACTGCAAATTGCTATAAGTGGTTAGTCAAAATAGATCCTGAAACAGGAGGAAGGGAAAGAATGTTACAGTGGTCCCTTGCTGAACTCTCAAGCAAAGGCGAGAACTGAAGTTTAACTGTGAAGACAGTATGTGACATTCCTGTTTGTTGATTTTCTTTTAGGACAGTCAGGAGAGAAAGCTGAGGTTTCTTACCCTCTAATTGCGAATCACGACATCTCACTGCCTGAAGAGGAAAGCAAAGCCATCATTCTTTTTCTGACCGTGCCTAACAAAATCCTCAGACAATGGTGCAGCAGCCCATAAAGGTTTCTCCCAGGGTCTGTCATGCTTAATACCTTCCATTAACTGAAGAAAGCACTTTTTAACTTCCAAATTGATTCAAAGGAGTGGGGAGAAGAAATCATAAAATACCTAAACTCACAATACCAAAGAAAGATTTAAGTTAAAATAAGCCTTCCAAGAAGTTAACTGTAGCTTTGTTCAGATAAAAGACATAAAAGACATAAAAGAAATCTCCATTTTCTTCTCTTCAGAAGACTTTATGATCCATTTTCCCCCAGAAAACTTTCAGAGGAAGTCATTCCAGAAAAAAACAAATATGATAGTGAGTTTACTTTAAAAGATAGGAAAATAAAAGAAACAAAAGTAGGGTTTTGGTCAAAGTTGAGCTAAGTGTGATTTTATCTTTTTACATGGCATATATCCTGCACAAAAGCCATGAGACATGAAAAACAAGAGGGTGGGACAAATTTTGACTTAAACCGTAACCCCATTATAATTAATCTGTGGTAGATAATTTACCAACAGGGCAGCATAACACTTGCAATAGCTTCCATACAACCAGCAGCTAGATCTGTTGCTTTTTATTACTTTCCTTCACGCCTCTAGTATGAGAGTGGCTATCCTGACTGATGGGCTGAATCTCTCACCCAGTATCTCCCTTAGAAGCAGGTATTCCAGGCTGCAGTCAGGATGAAGTCATGCAGGATTTCTGATGTCACGAATGGAGATGAAACAATCCCACGTGATCTCTCTGAGGAAATAATTGATGCTCTTTGCAAGCACTGTACTCCTTGGCCACAACACCGGTGAGACACACTCTTGAACTTCTGCCTCTATCAGTGAATCACCTTGTGTCAAAGTGAACTTTCCAAATACCACTTTTTGAAAGCCTCGAGGGCAACTATGACATGATCTTAGAAATTTTAGTCCAATCTCCCCACGTTGACCTTTCTACCTGCTTCATGTTTTACCTTCTTCAGCCACAGCAGAGGAGATGTAGGAGCCCAGAGCTGGACCACTGGCCACACACGTTGCTGCCTGCAGCTCTGTGGGCACGAGGGTACAGTCCCTCTGTGGCACCAATGCACCCGGAGAATTGTCTGAGGTGGTTACTGCATTCCCCTCCTGACGGGCTCACGCTGAGTTTGGTTTCTTCAGCCACCTTTCTCTCTGCTCTGTTTAAATAGAGCCTTCTCCAGGCTGCGCGTTAATGGAACATAACATCTCAGTGCAGTATTTCATCCTCCAAAGGAAAGAGAGGCCGCTTCCACAGAGGTCTAAAATCTTATTTTTAGTAAATTAGGAAAGTGTCCACTGTTTTCAGGGGCACTACTCACGACTGTAACAATATATTACTCAGCGCTGGTGCCTACTTGATCTAGAAATAAAAATGAAGAATACTGGATCATTAGAGGTCCTTATACTATTTGATTACCAAATACTAAGGCAGTTAATTTTTCAAAAGTACTATCAATGGCAATATCCATCTACCTCAGGCAGCTCCGGCCTCATCTCTGCAGTTTACCAGCCCAGCCGGCCTCAGCTGGGGGCAGGTGGAGATGGTTTCACTTGTGGGAATCATTAAAAACTTACAGCAGCTCCCCAAACCTAACGCTGTTCCATCTACCTGGGATTACTAGAGTGAAATATATTAATTTATTTGATTGAAATCTTCTGGACAAATGCTTTCCTTTTATACATGAAACATTCTCAGCTGAAAGAAGGGCCTCTTTCTACCAGGTTAATGCTGGTGGAAGGTATCACAGAATCCCAGGTTGGAAGGGACCACAAGGATCATCTGGTCCAAGCTCTCTTGACAAAAGCACAGGAAAGATCTTCCTACAGGAGAAAAATATTCTTTTATTTCCTGGAAAAGTTATCCCTGGTTTCTAGAGTTTGACCAGTTTAACTGTATGTGTTGATGAATGTCGTTTGCACAGTAGAGGTGGAGCCAAGTCTACTTCAGGACCTCAAATGTAGATCCCTGAACTACAGAAGGGGTGAATGACAGAGCTGGAGTTTGCAGGTAGGACAAAAAACAGGTGGTGGGGGGGAACCAGAATAGCATGTACCACTGTCTCTAACCTTCTTAGTAAGTAAACCAGAGCTGAGGTGGGTAACAAAACTGAGCAGTTTTGAGAACCACAGGCACCTCCGTTGGCGGGTAGAGTAGCTCCCTGTTGGGTGCAGCTGTTCAGGCTAACTTTATGTAATAGGAAAAGATGGGTTGGCTTATACTACCCATGGGATCTATGTTGCACATCCGTTAAAATGAGATGAATTATCCTCCCCTCACTGATCGTAGAGGGACACTAGATGAAAACACAGAGTAAATACTCACCATTTGAACTATTTTAGGAAGATGAGATCTACCCGAGCCAAACCGTTCTGACAGAAATAGTCAGATCGGTCCTAGCCCTTCCTCTCACGTCAGAGTTGCTGCCATAAATGCTGGTAAATTCCCATTAAGGAGAATATTTAGCCCTTGTAGCAGAACATAGGGTCTAGAATCCACACCCTATCCCATACTGGATGCAGTATTTCAGTTTTTAATCCCCTGTGACTGATGGAGCACTAAAATAAATATTCACAGCGTTCTGTACTGCGATGCTGTAGCCTGAGCACTAAGATATAGCTCTTGTTACATTTTTATCTCTTTATATTTTCCAGAGAGCGGACCTGGGTTTTTTATATCCCATTTTGCTCATCAAAACTGCAGTGTGTTTGCCGACCCAAGTTCATCACCTCTGCACCTCTGTAATCATTTACACTAGAGCAAAACAGTATCAAGGGAAAACTGAGACCACAACCCCACATTGCAATTCTTCTCACTCCCTTTGTAGGGCTACAACTAAACACAGAAGGTGAAATGGCGAAACAGGCCAATTATTACCTTCAGCCCAGCCTGTTCCTTCCTTGACACGAAATCCCAGCTCGTGTTTTACTCAGGTTTACCCTTCACTGTGAAGGCAATCACTAAACTGACACAAAGTGCCTTATATTTATTTCTCATCTAGCCTTACAGCAAGGAAATGTTCTTCTCCATCGTGATTCCTAGCATCCACTCAGCAGGGATATGCTTGGCCAGAAAACTACGTGGTCTGTAAGTTACTGCTGCCCTGTCCTGAGCAAATATGATGGTTTAATTAGTATATTCATGGGTGAGCCGTGGTGAAACAGCTTCCAGAGGTGACGACCTTGCAGGAGGAAGCGATGTTGGGCACTGAAGTCTGCCTGCACACTGTAAATCAGAGAAATAATTCTGCAGAATCAGTAAGGCTAAACAGATGTAAAATAGTTTATCTGCGATCGCAGCCAAGTTCTAGATCTCTGCTGCCCACCAATGCCTTCAGCTAGAGCAGGTAGCAATGGCTGCAGGAATTAAGGGAAGGGTATTTGTCTAATATGTCTGTTCTTGACTCTTCATTTCTGCCAGGGACACAAAGCAGTAAAGTTAATTGTTTCTGCAACACATGACCAGAAGCCTCCTTCCGCACAGTGTAGGGAAACCCTAATAAAGTCCTGCGTGGGACCAGGGTCTCACTCTCATGTTTACATTAGTCCTTAGTACATTCTTCAGCCCATTACTTGTACTCATAATTGCATTTCTACATAATCCATTTTGATTCATTTGTCAAACATGATTTTGAGACACGCTTCAGTGTCAAATGCTTTAGTAAATTCTAGATGTTTTCATGTACTTCCTTCCATTCTTCCATTAATTTAGAACCTAATTTAAAAAATAATCATTTCTGCTTTGCATGATTTCTAACTGTGAACCTTACGTAACCTCCCATGTTGTCTCTGAGGAAGCATGACATTTCAGTCAACAGTATTTGTCTCGAGAGTAAATATACTTTATATCCTAAACCACCCCCAATGTTCTTTCTATTTTTGTGCTTTCCTGGTGCATTTCTGTCACACAGCTCATTTTTGAAGCCTAAGAGCAAAATGGCATTTCATTATTACATAGTTTTTACATAGTTTTAGATTTTAACTCGGTATGGCCTAAGTATACACGGGTCTATATAGAGCGAGATCAGACTTCTTTTAATCATGAGTCAACGTCTGTTTTATTAGGCTAAAGATGACATGCTGGTTGCATAAATCTCCCCCCAGCAGAAAATCTTTTACCATTAGACGTAGACATTCATGCCGTAGGATTTCCAGTTACTGCTAAGTGTCCGTACCTGAAGAGTTGTCTGCTCTAGAGTCTGTACAGTCTATATAGGCTGTCCAGTTAAGGGCACCATTAGGAGATGATTTATCCCGTCCTGATACATCTGAGATAAGTGGGATGAGTGCTTTCTGCAGCTGTCTTCTTTCTCCCCTGGCCACAAGCGTCCCAGATGACTAGCTTCAACCAGGCTCCAACTCTTTACAAGTAGAGCAGTTTGAGAGAAATTTCTTATCTAATAAAAATAAAAATAATCTGAATTGCTCCTTGAAAGCTGCCAGACCTGAAGACAACATTCAGTACCACGATGCCTTTTGTTTGTCTGAAAGTATCTGCTGAAAATGCAATACTTAGAACGGTGAATTGGATTCACCTCGTTAATATCCGTATCATATACTCATTTTTCCAGGACTGAACTTTAACAACTCTTTAAAATTTTGTCCTGAAACTTAAACATTAGCAAACAATTTGTTGCTGAAGAAATTCTTTATGCATAGTGTCTCCAATTTCTGTCAGAATAACTTACAGTAAATACTAACAGCAATCTTAAAAATCCAAGGAGTGAAATATTATGAAATATTATTTGTTAGAACTCCTGTGTCTTTATAGTGCAGAAGAACAGAATCAATCCATGAAGCAGCGGAAGGTCTAGTAAATCCTTTCATACATACCAGTTCATATTTACTTAGGATTCCCAGGAGTGCGTTCCTGCAATCAAGGGACAGGGCTGCCCAGCATGAAAACACACTCGGCACGGAGCAGACTGCATGAATAACTGCCCGTCAGAGCGGCTTATTAAAGGGGAACTACAGTTTTACAAGACAATTCTTGTATCTGACAGTCCAATCTAAAGACAGATAGCTATAGAAGTATAAAGAGTTCAAGGAAAGCTATTTCTTACTCTGAAGTTGAATTAGAAGTTCCGTTTCTAAAGCATTAAAAGAACAATCAGAATGTTTTGGTGGGCGCATAAGCACGGCCCTTTCTAGACTGGAACGTTCATCCTTTGCATTTGAAGGCAGCGGTGGTATTTGCAGGCGGTGGGATGAAGGGGCTGGCAGTGTGGCTGTGGAAACCATTCTCCCTTGTGTAAGCGGAGGCCGCTGGTGATGGCATCTGGGGTACGCCCTTGAAAACCTCCCAGCAGGTGCCCGTGGTGTACGACTGGGACCCAAGAAGCCTTCCGGAGCCGGCTGCTGCCTTCCAGGCGGGATCGCCCGCAGGCACTTACTGGCATGACCGGAGTCTCGCCAAACATTTTCCCTCTAAATGCTTTACCAGGTTTGGCAACCTCCCACAGGCCCCTGGTGGCCCAGCCCAGCCCCGTGGCCTCCCGCAGAGCTCCGCAGCTTTGCAGCAGGCAGGGCAGGGGCTCCGCACCGCTCGAGGAGGGGCTGAGCCCCGGCACCCGCGCCTCTGCGGAGGCGGGAAGCTCCTTTCCTGGAAGGCCTCGTCCTGCTTCATTCACCTCGTTAATGGGTTTCTCTTCCTCCTCTGACTGATGTAGAGGTTCTTAGAGAGCAGGGAGATTGAAGCTGAAGAGAATGACATTTTAAACACTTGGGGTTTTTGGTGAGGGGAAGAGTGTAAGGAAAATTCCCTGTAAAAAACCCCACGATCCAAACCAAAAAAAGCTGGCACAAACGATCCCATGGCCTTTGGGTGATAACTCCGCTTCATACATCTATTTCAGCCTTTTAAAAGTGTCTTAGCATTCTTTCCGTGCCTTTGAGGTGATTCAAAGGTAGGCACCTGAAAGTGGAAGGACAAAGTACTTCCTTATTGAAGTGCAGCATTCAAAGCCAGATGAAAACAACACCATAGGCCACAGGAACAGCCCCTGCCACCTTGTTCAAACCAGAAACATTTTGTCAGGGTTGGTTTAATGCTTGAGATCGAGAGATCTAAAGTCTGAAACCTGTTCGCTCAAGAGCTGATCTAGACTCAAAGCCCACCAAAGCCAACGTGAGTCTTTCCACGGATTTCAGAGAGCCGGGGTTGAGAGAACAAAGGCGGCAGCTCTAAAAGTGCTGCCCAGAACTTCCGACCCTTTCTTTTGATGACCACTGCTGGCACTTTAAGCCGTGTCATGGTCTCTGCCTGGATGCTGAAACTGTCCTAGCAGTGGTGGATTTGATAATGGTCATAATCTGGATTTTCCACTGTGAAATACACTGAGTTGTTTTATTGATCGTAACGCATCATAAAAATCATCAGGTGGAAACATCTCACAGTCACTGAAAGAAAGCTTTGCTCCTTTCCCAGTAATACACTTGATAATGTTTCCCTTGGAAAAAACCAAGCAGACTAATAACTTTTTGTATAACAGTCTGAGAGAATTTACTGCTAATAGTTCTCTCTGAGAACATTCAGATTCCAGGAATATACGGCTTGGTTTAGAAAAATTATTATCAGTTCTGAATGGTATAAAACGGACATAGTTTCCAGAAAAGGTTGTAAACAACTATTGGGACTTTCTGTTCCAGGAAAAACATTAAAAACAATCAAAGAAAAAAAATTAAGTTGGCCAGTGAGAAAAGTGCCTAGACAAAGCTTCCATTATAGGATTTAACAATCCCCTGCAAATGCTGCTTAAAGATGAAATTGGATTCCTGCCCAGAATATTAATATTTTACTGCAGTTTATGGAAATACACGTATTTTATAGATACATGTACATAGCCATATACAAATAGAGGACGAACATTCCCAATGGTCTGGAAAATGGTTCATTTCATCAGTATTTCTCTCTCTATTACCGCTTTGTCAGGCAGAGGCTTCTGGTGAGGAGGAGGAATTCCTCATTTCCGGACAAGGACTTCTGTATTTCCCTTTCAACCACCATCAGTGCATGTGTGTGAGTAGTTACTGTGGGTGACACAAACAACTTCTGATTAGAGAGAGAGGAACAGTGCTCACAACTTTCTATTTCCGAACAGCTTCACACCAACAGTTTGCAAGTTGGACGTTTGGGCACATCCAGAGCAAGCTCAGGAACACAGAAACCAGCTTTACTGTATTTGACTCATCTCAGTGCAGAATCCTCATGAAAATAACAAAGTGACATTTTTCCAGCATGACAGGAGAGAATTTTGAGCTGCTTCTCAAAGTCAGACAGAAGGAAGGCACTGAGAATTCCATCAGCCCTTCTCTTTTTTCTAGGCGCAGCAAAGCCCTGTTGGAGGTTTGCTAGCCAGCTGCAGGGTAATTGCGAAATAGCTCCGTGCTCAAAGTGGAAAACGGAACCTGCCTCCCACCTGAGACCCACGCCAAACGCAGGCAGCACCTGTCTCCGCTTCTCCAGGAGCCTGGATCTTACATGGCTGGAAGAAAATGCAGCTCGTTTTAGAGAGGCCTATTTATGTCTAAGTAAATTTCAAAATTGTCCTGGTGGACCTGGTCACAAACTATTTCATATTTACCAGTTAATGTTCACTGTTAATAGCCAAAAGGAGACTGTATCAGAATTGCTAAAAAATTATGTGGTAAGTCAAAGTTAAAATAGTGTGAGCTAGTAACCATGGGGGGTTTATTTGGATAGACACGCTTCATTTTTAAACTTTTTGACTGTGCCCATATAGAAAAAACTCTTGGAAAGAAAGGCTAACCTTTATAGAAGATCAAAACCAAGTGGCTGAGTTCTTGGCTTGCTCTGTGTTCCCAGGTGAATGAACAATACCTCATTCTGGAGAAGCTGTTTTGAGCTACTTTCAGGAATTGTGAGGTACAAGGGTCAATGGAAACGTTTGGTTTTTTCCCAGATGGAACCGGAGCTGTCACGCCAACAGGGCTGGAAAGTGTGCAGCCACCATCCCATCGTCTGCCCTGCCAGCGGGCGACCAGCAGGACTCTATCCAAAGCCAAAGCGTCCTGGCAGCCTCCTGTCCCTTTCTAACTCGTTCCTGGCCGGGCTCAAATGGCTATACAATTTAGATAAAAAGGGGATAGGACGTTGTTACTTCTTCTTTAAAAATTAACACGTTTTTTATACGTGCAGGCCATTTCTGTGAATCCGGCCCGGTTCTTTGTTCCCACAAAACCATCTTCATTCTTGCTTCAGCGACTTCACGTGTCAGTAACTCGTTTCTCACACCGTACAGCAGGTGCCCGCACATCATGTCCTTTCATTGTCGTTCTTGTTGCCATCTCATACCGCTCGTCAAAAGATGAGAGGTAACGCTGTCTGCAGGCTGAGGGATCCTAACATCTAACCCTGCCCCGGCTCGTGTGTCGCTCTCGGCCTTCGGAAAATCACATCATCAAGAGGTGACACAAGTGATACTCCGAGTTTCTCAGTTCTTGAATGCCCGGCACAATTTAAAAAGCTGGCCTTAGCTCAGCTGCCTCTCAGTTGTAAATGGAGGTAAGGACACCTTTCTGTGCCCCTAGAGAGAGTTAATATTTGTCCAGTGCTTTCAAAACGTTAAGTGCTGTGTAAGTGCTACGCATTATTCACGGGAATAATGTATGTTTTCATCTTGAGCTTGTTCTCTTCTGTCCGATTGTTACAGCTTACATATCTAGCTTACCATAAATAAGGATTTTACCAGAACATAGTCCCAGAAAATATCTTTCACACTCTTCTTTGGAAAACGGTCCTACTTTTTATTCTGAGACTTGAACATAAAATCAGAGTTCTGTTGTTTACAGAGTAAAACAACTGGTCTCCGGGAAGGGTTCTTCCCTATCTTGTTACCTACAGCATTTTCTTTTCTCAGTTACCGTTGAGTTTGCCAAAGAGTACGTAAATGCAGTTCATAATCTCATTGTGAGTATAAATGTATGAAAAATGTACCAGTAAACACTAAACAGAAAAAAACCCACATAGAACCTTACAGTGTTGGTTATTTAAAGCTGTTGCAGAGGACCAGGTTGTCACTAAACAATAGTAAACTATAAGTTAGTTTATATTTTGGAGCCATTTGTACTACCCTTTCCCTCAACTGCTTTGGGCTTGACTATAAAACTTGTAGTGACACTCCTGAGCACGTGTGCATGGGTGTGAGTCCGTTGCCATTCAGTAAGGGTTAAAGTCCAGCTCCCGTGAGGAACTGACCACAAATGGAGTTTTTTGTGCTCCGGAGTTTACAACATATCACTCACGGGACTGAGCGTGCTTTGCTCATGCTGCCAAGTACTTCAGATGGAAATAAAAAAGTATGCCTAGACTGGGTGAAATTCTGGGCGGCAGTGAAGGTGGATAAAACTGAAGTCGCTAAAATGATTTCCTGGGTACTTCAGCTGCCTCAGTCCTGCAGGAATAGCCCTCCTCCCTCAGGAGGGTGACAGTAGGGTAAATGCAGCGCTTCACTGCTTCACCACCCTCCAGAGAAAGTTCTCGTTAGCAAGGCAACCCTTGGTCCAAAGTTAACTAGTTATCCGCCCCTGTCCAAGATGCACACTGTCAATCAAACAAACACACTACTGATGGTGATGCCTGCGATGCTTCTGACAGCACAAGACGTACCACTGATGTAAATTCTATTTGTGCAGAGCACACAGGGATAGAGACTGACTCCTCGTAAAATCTCGTTGCTCTTTTTCTCTGAAGAACATAAAATCTCATGCTCTGGCACGAGCAGAAAACAGATTTCCCCCTTTTGCAGAAATGAAGCCACTTACATTTATTGTAGTACTGTAAAACTCGGAATTATTTATTTTTTTTTTAATTCTAGAGCACCAGATGATATACCAAGGTAAAAGCTAGGCTGTGTCCATGATAATCATACCCCTCCTAAAACACATCACTTGGGCAACCCTTGGGTATTTACACAGAGTAACTGGGAGATGTTCACACATTTGCATTTAAACATCAAGCTCAGGGAAGCTGTCTTGTTCCTTGTATCACTTTCAGTATAACACAGCAAGAACACTCTGAAGTATTTCCAAAGGAACATAACTTAGGAAACAACCACTTTCATTACATGCGACAAAGCCACATTTTTTAGACTAAAACATAAACAGTTTAATTAAAAATATTATGTAATAAATTAATAGTTTTATCTCCTCTCTGAACTGAGAATCTTTATCTCCTTTCTGAACTCAAAAGTAATTAATCAGCCTTTATATTCCTAATAGTCCCATAATCTGTAAATACAAAAATTCAGATGCAAGAGGAAGTAAATGCCGATGAAGAGTCAGCAGAAGGGAAGGAGAGGCGCTCTCTTTAACCCCTCGGAAAGATACTACACCAGTGCAATGAATGCAGTAAACGTCACAGTAGCTCTATAAATTCAGATGTTGCCTTTGAATACCTCTGCTGGCAACTGGAGTCCTGCATCCAGCATGCTGGTTATCCCAAATGTCATCCTACTGGAGGAAAGGCTTAAACACACCTGTAGGTGATCAAAATAAAAGTTAGAGGAAGATTAAAGATTGCTGAGCATACTTCAGAAACACCTGGGCAAAGCCTGGAAGGGAACAAAACTTCCCTCTAGCTCTTGCCAGACTTCAGTCCAGGTTTCTAAAAGCCACGCCTTGGCTGGCTGAAGCCAAGAGGAACGTCCAAGGAAATTCAGTTTTGGCTTCTTAATTCTCTCTGAAAATTGTCCACGTTGGTCTGTGAGAGATCCCCAAGATGATGATGCGTGTATCGGGTACATGTAAGCCCAAGGCTGAAGTAATTTTTGCAACACAAATTCATAAACTTAATTTTATTTCCATTTTGATTAAGAGCAACACACTGTAAAAAAAATAGTAATTTTTTAAAGTGTCTTTCCTTCAGATAGAAAAATCTTTTCCTTCGTGTATACCCAAAGATGGAACAAAGGTAGCCATTCCTCAAAGAAATGAGCTAGAGCATAGAGGTCACTCACCCCAAATGAAAATTGTACAGAAAAAAGAGATGATGAGTATCGGAAACGGAAACAATAACATTTCTAACAGAATATCTTTAATAGAAAAGCAAACCAGTTATTTATTATATAATGTATAAGCCCTCCACATCACCTCCTGGGAGGAATATTTCCAAGAGGGATTTGCTTTGTGTCCGTAGAATAACTACGGATATGTTTTGACTGAAAATGCTGAATTTACCAACAGGGCCTGACAATGAAAAAAAATATTACAAAAAACTGTGACATTTAAGTGAGATGGAACCCACATTCCTCTTTTGTGGTCATATGCAGCAAGTATGAAATATAACTGGACTGCATCTGTACATTTTAGGGAGTATCTCTTATTTATTGCAAATGTATTTCATGCGAGGTAACAGTTCTGTCTCCATTCATCCTCTTCAGAAGATACTCCTAGTCTCTGTGACAAGAATTTCCAATTCATTCATGGCCAAATACTGCCTTTGGGTTTCTCGGGTTCATGTTATGAAAAGGAATGTTTCTCTGCTCCAAGAGCAGTGCCTCCGATTCAGTGATGGGATGCACTGAAAAAATAAGGTGAGAATCCAAAGAGATGACAAGATGACAAAACTGTCTGAAAGGAAAGGAGCATTTTTCAGTTTCCTCTTTGTAAATGAAAAACATACATGCACAGTGTGAAGAAACACACTGTGCCTGAGGTCCGTGAAACGTGTCAGCCCGAACCTTTTAGGGTTTAATGAAGAATATTTTTCAGGAGGTGTGGGTAACGTATATTCTGTTTGCTGGGGGAAAAGAAAAGTCTTTTCTTTTCTCGATGTAACAGTCCTATCCCACCCCCATTTCCCCTAGCTCTAGACAACCAGCACTGGGATATCTCTGCACTGTGAATTAGGAGGAGTATGAGGGTTGGGGTCGGGAAGCTCCTTTCCCCCACAACCGCCTGTCCCACACTCGGATCAGCCCGGTGATGATGTTAAGCTTGGGCTAGGGTTTGGGTTTAGACATCGGAAGCTTTCTAACCCTCACGGCCGAGGGAGGATTTCCTCGGAACGGTGCGCTCCTCGGCACGGCAGTTCCCACACGCGGAGAGCCGGCTGCCCTTAAACCTTAGCAGAGGCCTCGTTTGAGTGCCGCATCTCCGGGAAGGACGCGGACAGACATCCTTGAGGGCCAGGTGGCTGAAGGGCTCGGGGCCGGGGGTAAAACCAACCAAGCAAGCGGCGATTCCTTGGGCAGGAGCGTCCCGAGGGAGAGCGGGGTCCTCCTGCTGGGTCTGCCTGGCAAGGCGGCACTGAGGGGAGCTCCCGCCGGCTTTCCAGAGAGCCGGTTCTGCGCAGCCGAAGGAGCTCCGGGGCAGAGCCAGGCCAGGCGGAGCGGGGATCGGGGAGCAGCGTTCGGGAGGCTGCCAGGGAGCCCCCGCCCCGGCCCGCGCTCCTCGGTGCGGCAGCCAGGCGGGAGCCGGCCGGCGTTTCCCCTCCGGAGCGCCGGGGACGAGCGGCAGGACGAGGGGGTGGCTGGGGGCTCCGGCCCCTTCCCTCGCGGGGCGCCCCCCGGCCGCCTCCGCCCCCCGGGCCCGGGCGGCCGCTGCAGCGGGGGCGGCCCCCGCTGCTCCCGCCGGGGCCGGCCGCCCCTCAGCCCCCGCCTCCCCCGCGGCGGCCGGCCGGGGCTCCAGGCCGCTGGCTCCGCCCGCACCGCAGGGCTCCGCCGGCAGCTCCTCCCGCCCCGCGGCTGGAAAACGGCGGCGCGGCGGCGGGGCTCTCGCCCCCCCGCCCGGCCCGGCCGCCTCCCCCTTCCCCAGCGCCGTGACCCGCCGGGTTCCCGCCGGAAGGGAGGAGAAACGCGGCGGAGGTGAGGACCCTCCCGGCCCCGCTCCCGCCTGTGGCGCTGCCGCGGGCCTCCCCCGTTCCCCCGGGGGCCGGTGTCCCCGGGCTCGCCCCGCCGGCTGCAGCCCCCGCCCGGCGGGGCTTTGCCGAGGGCGAGGTGACAAGTCGTCTGGAGACGCCGGGCAGCCCGCGCTCGAGTCAGCCTCGCTCCAGAAGCTGCCTCTCCTCTTCCTCCTGCTTCTGGTTGTCTTCCCGACGGCCGCTCTGCCCGAAGAGAAGAGGCCTCGCAGTTATTTTGCCGGCGGTCTCTGCTCCCCCCCGGCGGCAGCTGAACAGGATCCGCTTCCAGCGCCGGATCCGCGGCGGGAGCTGCGCAGGGGCGGAGGGAGGCGATGCCCGCGGCTCCCTCGTCCTCGGCAGAGGAAGGCTGTGAGGCTGCCGAGGGAAGAGGCTCTTCCTGTTGCAGGGAGTGCGATTTTCGGGCAGGTGAGGGCTTTCCCCCGCGCGCTGCTGTCCGCGGAGCCGTTTCGCGCTCTGCTTCTTCCGTCCCTCGCAGACAGGGGGGGTTGTTCCGCGGCGGCGGTGAGAACATCCCCGCGGGAGTGAAACGGCCCCGGCCTCGGGTGGCTGCGGGCGGGGCTGTGCCGAGGGGCCCGTCTGGCCTTGGAAGGGTTTCATCTTGATCGGAAGCTTTGTTTAGGGGGTACGGAGAAGAACACTCTGTTATTACTGATTTGTGTCCGCCGCGGTTCTTGGGCTCTGCTGGCTGTGAGGAGCAGCTTGCTTTTCCTATTGACCCCCAGCTAAGCCTTGTGGAAGCAGCGTGAGCAGGAAGCAGGGCGTCTCTGGGTGTGAGTAGAGCCCAGGTGGCTTTTAGGAAGGAACTGTAAATCCTGGGCGCGCATCCCTAGAACGTGAGAGCATGGCTTGTCAGTGACAGGCGGCTGGGTCCGGTGCGTGAGACCTGCGAGCAGTGTCAGCGCTGAGGATGCAGGATACACGACCGGCAAGCAGAAGCGCTACAGCTGGCAGTCGCTCCTTCGGTCTTCCCAACAGCCTGCTTGGTGGTGTGGGCTGGGAAGGGTATTTCTGAAGGACTGGGGTGACCCAGTTGCCACCTAGGATGTGCTGGCGTTACAAAGTACAAAGATGCTCCTCAGCCAACTCAGGGTATTTCTCTGCTGAGCTGCAGGGGTGTGAGAGGGGAAAGTAGTTGTAGTGCTGCAAGGGGATAAAATCTGGTTTCGAGCTAGTTGAGCGTTGGGATTCACGGGCGGTGCTGTGCTGTTAGAGGCTGTTTTGGGAGGGATAGCTTCTTTTCGGTGTTGCTGGTTTCCTCCTGAGGAAGATGAATATTCAGTTTGGTTACACGTGTTTTACATGTCTTTGTGTTGTTGAAAACGGGCGCTTCTGTACACTGCGAGGCTTGTGCTGTTTTAGTTTTGGCTGCTTATGAAACTTTGAGGTTGTGGAGAAGTGATGCAGCAGTTACACAGTCCCAAACAGAGATGGAGGAGGCACTGTTAAATTAAGCTGAACATCCTAACGTATGAATGTTTTCCCTTCCTGAGTATTTGCCAGGACCAGTCCTGGAGTCTGGTGTTGGGTCAGTATTGTCTGACAGTGAACAGGAACATGTGCCTGTTCCCAAAGAGGATCATGGCTTGAACTGCCGTCTCAGTGATACATAGATGGAGTATACTTGGTGTGAGTGCTTCACTGGAGCAGAAATAACAGGGAAGTACCTACTGTCGCTTCTGTTACTTGTGTCGCAGTGGCGGGAGCTCAGAACTGTGTGCATGTAGAGGTGCTTGTGTGTGTATGTGTACAAAATGTGTGTATATAAAATATGCACAGGTGTATATGTAATATGTAAATAGACCCTTTTTTTTCCCAGCTCCTGACTAGTGTGTGCCTGTGCACAGCTCGACTTGCTTCACATCTCCAGTCCCAAGGATTTGCTGGCTGTGATGCAGCAGGACGAAATTACTGTGACGCAGCTCTACCGAAACTGTGGTAGGATGCAGGTGTGTTAAGAATCTCTCCTCCTGCTCGACCCGTTCCGCCCTGCACGGTGGGGTTTGTCGATGGTGGTGGGTGTCCAGCATGTGGGTAAACTGAACTTACTGCCTTAAAGCGAGGAGCGCTGCTGCGTAGTGCAGGGGCACTGTCTGAGCAAGCAGTGGTGAGCGTGACTCAGCTCCGCTTCCTGAGAGAATTGAGGCCTCGGCGCGCGGGGAGGTTGGATGAGGAACGGGGGTGGAGGTACTGGGATGCTGCAGTTACTGGAGTAACATCTGGGGAACCGTCCGCAACAGGAACCCCTCAGCTGAGCTGAAGTAGCCTTTTGCCGCTCCTGGTGCCGCGTATCCTTCTCCTTCGTCTCAGCGCCTGGCGCTCTATTCCGTCTCTCGCCCCGAGCCGGTGGGGAGGGCTGTGGTGGGGGGAGATGGCCACGTGGGTGTATGGCTTCCTCAGCAGGGACCTCGGGGGCTTTCGGAGAGCCCCAGGAGCTGCTTCTGTCCGCTCTGTACCCGCGGTGTCCCAAGCGGCTGCGGAGTGTGGCTGCTCAGCCTCCCATTTCCTGCTTTCTGCGTGACACGAAACTCGTAGTATTGGTGTTCTTCCTTGTGCCAGTGGAGAGGAGACGTAGTGAGTTGCTTTAGGAGGCCTGTGAACCTGAATAGCGCTTCGGGGACAGCTGAAGTTGCTCTAGTAACTTCTGATCCTCTTGGCTTTTGCTGTGGTTTGGCCCTTCTCCTTTGCACTTGAACCTCCAGTGAGAGGTGGGACCGGTGCTACTGCAGTTACTGCAAATGCCATGTTTAAAATGCCTTTGTGTTCAACGGTGTATGCAGACATGGAGTCATTAGACCACTAGTGTGATGGTTTAATCCGGTTTTTTTGGTAAATGGTGAAATAGAAAACTAGTGCCATCTGTGTCTGTGCATGGTGAGCTGCAGGAGAACTTCCCTGCCACAGGGCTCGTGCTCTGTGTGAGATCCTGTTAATTTTCAGGCTGCTGACTCGACTTTGCTCTGCTGCTCTTAATGAGTCACTGCAGAACGTGGATGGTCTTGCCCGTGCGTGATCAGTAAGCCCGTGCGGGCTCTGCCTGGCAGGCAGGGTGCTCCTGCCTTTGGACAGCTTCTAAATTCAAAGCCTTGATGGAGAAAGGGCTGGATATCTGTTGGTTGAGTGTTGCTGCTTCAGGACAGCATGGGATGCCTGGGCAGGTGCTTCCTAATGCCCTGTGTGGGGTCAGGGATAACGTGTATGTCCAGGCCACTAGCACTGTGAAACTAGTCGCTGCTTCTCCGACTGTATACGTACAGTTTCTGCACTTCGGTGGCGTATCAGGGTGCGCTCACGCTGCCCCCGAGTGGGCACGGTGCTGCAAAGTACTTGAGACGGAACCTGTGGGTCTCGGTGCTTAGCCAGTGTCCTGACAGCCGCTCAGATGCGCTCTGTGCTGTGTAGGGTGTGTGGCTGCACCTGCATTAATGAAAAAGACAAAAAGCAGTAAGAAGCCAAGCAAAAACCCCCGCCTACAAACTAAACCAGTTCTACTGTGAGCCACAGCAGTTGGGAGTTGCTGTGTTTTTGCTTGTTCCCGGTGCGTTTTTGTTGCGTGTTGAGACAGGGCAGATGATAACCAGCCCGATTTTCGGTGCTTTGGCCAAAGTCCATCCTGTTTCACATTTCGAGGTTTGGGTGTTTTAGTGCCTCTCTAAGACTGATCCCAGCCATCCGGCTTTTCAAAAGGCGTGTACAGAGGTGTCTTCAAACCGGGTACGCAGAGATATATGTATTTTTTTTATTACTAGGGAGGGGCTCTAACGGGTTGGTGGACCAAGCGGTGATACTTAGGTCATGATACATAAGTTTGGAGACTGAGTTCTGCCCTTGTAATGGCTCTTTGGGGACAGGAATTTGGGAGGAGCGGTGCTGTTGAAAGCACAGGAACTCCGACGGCCAAGCGGTGCTGCTTCGCTTCTGCTGCTCGAGGCAGGACCACGGTGGTTCAGGACAGATTTGAGGCTTTTGTGGAATGCCAGATTTATACTCCACAGCTGCGGGGGGTGGTGTGGCATGTGGAGACTCTTGTTTGCTAAGAGAGTTGGTGATCCTGTGCCTGCATGTTTGTGCCTTAAAGCAGGGAAGAAAATGTCTTGGGGAAAAAGGAATTTTTGAGGCATTTTAGTGATGCTGTCTTGTGAGAGAGGTTTTGGGCTGTCTGGCAGGGCAGGATGGCTACTGACAGCAGGACCGTGCGCTGACACATCCCTGACTGATGGAGTAAAAATGCCCATGCAATATTTGCCGATGCAGTTATCGGTGTGTTACCGTTTTGAGAGAGCACGAGCAGATTCAGTCTCCTAGAGACGACATACCCTACTGTATGCCCAGATTAGTGTTTTATTTTTATATGCTTTTATTTATAAAAAGTATATATTAATATATTTTATATACTTTTTAATATACTTTAAAAATATATTTATATACTTTAAAAGTTATATACTTTCCTTTGTATACTTTTAATTCCCTGCTTGGTGAGGGGATGCTTCCCCGTTCCTGGCATCCCCTGAAGCAGGGCTAAGGGACTGGTAGATGAAGCACACTTCTTCCTGAATGGACGACCTGAATTTGACTGCAGGCATGTGCTTGATTTCGCTCAGTTTACTCAGCAGCCGCTATTGCTCTCTGTCAATAAACAGTTGTGACAAGCAGCAGATTGGAGAGGGGTAAAGATACCGGATAAGCAGAAGCAAGCGTGTACTCCTGTTTGCTTTTTTTGTCCAGGTCAGTGACAACATTACAAACCAGGATTGTTCTGAGAAATTATTTCTGTAGGGATTTACCAGAAATACTTTTTTTTCCCCTTCCTCACAGAGCACACGCGTCCTATAGGCAGCTGATTGCCTATGGTGTAATACAGAGTATTTATTTATCTCTGCGGATATTTATCTCTGCAGATAAGTTTTCAGTCAGTTTAGGGATTTTTCAGCTGTTAATTAACACTCTTGTTCCTAGATGTCCTGGTTCAGCTAGGATAGGGTTAAGCTTCCCAACAGAGAGAGAGGGGGAAGGGATCTCCAGCCGGGTTATTCATACCATGCTGACATCAGGTCCAGGGGTGGAACCTTTTTCACCTTGCTCTTTGGCGGGCTCGTGTGGTGGTGCAATTCCTACCCCTCCCTGCCCTCCTTGTTGGGCTGCTTGGTGCCAGGTGTGATTCCATCCACATTCCCCCAAGCCATACACCAATCTATGGAGATAAGGACTGATAACCTTGAGGAGCCTGGCTCCTGCCCCCCTCTGATTGCTCGGAAAAGGTTATAATGGCCCATCATCTCCTGATGGCCTGACACCCCTGTGCCTGGGATGTGATCAGATGGAACAGTAACAGGGTTGCATGGTCATCAAATTCTTGTGCAACTGCAGGAAGGCACCAGATAGCATTTGACAAAAGTCAGTTATCTTGGATCCTATAAACTGCGACCACCAGAGAGGCCCTTTGAGCTCTCCTGGATCGCAGCGGGCTGTGACCAGCATCTCCCCTGAGCTGGGAGCCTCTCGGGTACCAAAACCCTTAAGGTGTCGTCTGCTCCAGACGGAAGGCCAGGGCGAAGTCCCCCCGCTCGAGTCTCAGTTATCGCCTGTTGAGGAATGCCAAGGCATTGGGAGTATTTGCTCTAAACTAGAGAGGGAAATTTTCCTTGAGCTAGCTTCTCTTGCACCTGTTTATTGGTGGGTGGGTGTGTGTGTGGGTACGTACCCTTGCCCTTGTTCCTGTGTGCTTGTCCCTTTTGTCTTCATTTTACCGAACCCAAACCCCTTTGTTTCTGTATGTATATGTCTGGTTTGTGTATGCGCATGTACATATGTGTATAAATTAAGGTACCGTTAAGTAAGTTAGAGTGAATCCTGTCATTTTAGAATCTGAATAAGTCACTTTTCTTTCTGAGTTATTTTGTATTGACAAATAGTTGTTAGTTATTAATAAATCTAGATTATTTTTCTAAATCTTTACCGTGTCAATACTTTCATCCACGACAAATTGGCGTAGTCGGCAGGATGACAAGCAAAATCACCGAATACTTACAAAAACACGGTATCCAACCAAATCCCACCTTCCCAGAGGATTGGGCTTATAATAATTGGCACAACTGGGAAGAGGTAGAAAAACAGTTAACTAATGCCAGAGGCGCAACTAAATTTGGAAAAAATAAAGGTATGATTTGTAAAATGTTGGGAGTGTGCCTGGAAGCTGCCTGTCATGAACGACAGAAGTTTAATCGTAAAATACAAAATTTACAAGATGAGATTACAGAGCAGAAATCCACCAATCTGCTGTTGTCAATTAAAATAGAGCAGCTGCAAGGGCAACTTAAGGAATCCCAATTGAAAAAACAAAAACTGGGGGAACGCGTTGAAATGATGCTAATGCAGTGTCCGACCCCCCCTGATATCGTTCAAATCAGAAAATTGATTGTGTCCCCTGAAGATTGGGATGGTAACATTTGGAGCGATACACATAATGACGACTCAGACAAAAATGATTTTCAACCGCCTGAGTCTCCTCCACTTGCAGTCAGACCAATTATTAAAACAGAAGTAACAACAGGATCTCGGGGTGGTGTGAGAAGCCACATCAGCAACACAACCCCTTTTGATCCAATTCAGATAGCCAATTTACAAGATCGTTTCGGTCGTAAGCCGGGAGAAACTGAAACTGAGTACCTATGGAGAGTGTCTCTAGATGGGGGAGATAGAATTTTACTAGATGGCGATGAAGCCAGTGGTTATTTGGGGTCCTGGTGTCTTCTTGGATGCTGGTCCCAACCCCCCGACTGACCCCCACTCACTAACAAGCAGAGTGGCCTATTGGGCTGGTGGCATTGATGTGTTAGAGAGAGGAGAACCTCTGGTGATACCTATCAAATCTCTAAATGACCTCTCCGCAGCTTTTACAAACGCTGCCTGTATCCAAGCCATGCATCAGCGTAATCCTGCTGATGTTCCTCTTTCGGCACCTGTAGCTCCTGCTATACTCAAACTGCTGATAAAAGGAGCCCCTGCCATGCTCAAACCTTTCCTCATTGCAAAACGGGACGAGATCCAGAGAGACTTAAATTATAACGAATTGATAAATCTACCACGAACTTTTGATAATGGTGAGGAAGTAGACTTAGAATTAAAAGGATTACCCACTTGGGCAACATTAGTGCATGAAACTATAAACCATGCCCGAGAAATGGGATGGAATGAAATTCCCAACGAAACAAAAAATACAGGTCGCACTGTCAGGCAAATTAAACAATCACATCAAAATAATTCTCAGGAACAAAACCCCCCTGACCGACAATCCAGGGGTCAGGAATGGAGAAATGAGCTGTGGAAGCAAGCATTGTCACTAGGAATTCCTAGAGCCGCCATTCAGAGGCAGCCTACTGGCGTCATTCGGAGCCTAATTCAGGCATTTCAAAGATGTAGCGCTCCAAATACTCCAACTTCCCCCTCGCCAGCCCCCAGGAAGAAAGATAATCCTTTCTTTCCTCAGGAGGATCAGTTGCAAAACACAAGATCAAAAAACTGATAAGGTCCGGACGGCAATTGGGCCTGCCAGTCCGGCAAGTAAAAGCTTATCAGTGGATAAATGAGAGCGGCCCTTACATTCTAATTCCAGTTGGTCCTCAACAACAGTTAATAAAATTTTTAATTGATACTGGTGCACAAATTTCAATAATTACAAAGCGACATGCCGACAAGCTAGTCATACGACCTCGCCGGCAAAAGGTTAAAATCACCGGAGTTACGGGAACTAGCACCGTGTGCCAGACAGCAAAACTTAATTTGCGGCTCCCTGGCGAAAAACGTGTGACTCCGCTTTGCGATGAAGGAGCACTATGAAAACATCCTGGGTTTTGACGCATTGAACGGCCGAACCTGGCGTTTGCCAGCCGGCAGCCTGTGGTCCTTCGGTTCAACTGCCAACCCTCACCCTAACAAAAAACAAACTGCCACGGTGCGTGTGCTCCGTGCAGCTCCAGCCCTTCCCGAATCAAAAATTACTGACGTCCCACAGTACCCTGTTTCTGCTGCAGCACGAACTGGGATTTCTGAAGTAATTGCAGATTTAGAAAAAGGACAGATTATTTCCCGAACTCACTCCCCATACAACTCTCCTGTTTGGCCAGTCCGTAAACCAGACGGGAGGTGGCGGTTAACAGCCGATTATCGGCGTTTAAATGCTAATACAGCCCCACTGACAGCGGCAGTCCCCAACATTGCAGCTTCAACCGCTACGCTGCAAGCCCCGCACACCCTGGATGGCAGTGCTAGATGTAAAAGACGTGTTCTTCATGGTCCCCTTAAGGGAAGGAGATAAAGAACAATTTGCCTTTACGTGGGAAGGTATCCAATACACCTTTAACAGACTCCCACAGGGATACAAACACTCACCCACAATGGCTCATGCTGCACTTGCTGAACTTTTACAGACAGTTTCACTCCCTGAAGAGGTAAAACTGTATCAGTATATAGACGATATTCTAATCGGAGGAACCTCTCCTAACAAGGGGGGGGAGGTGGCAGCAGCAGTTTGGCAAGCACTGCATGAGGCACAAATTCAAATTCCACCTGAAAAATGTCAGGGACCAAGTAAAGAAGTACAAGAATGGGCAAAGCAAAGAGAAATAAAGTGGGTATTTCATACACCTTATTACCCACAATCTAATGGTATAGTTGAACGAGCCAATGGACTGCTAAAAAAATATCTTAAACCACATGAAGGACAATGGGACAGCCGTCTTTCTGAGATTATACAGCAGTTAAATGATCGGTATGGTCCCTATGGAAGTCCAATTACTCGAACCTTCTTAACACCTTCTTCAGAAAAACCCTGAACAATGAGCACACCTGGTCCTCAATGAAAGCAGGACAGCCTGTGGTGGCAAAAATCCCAACTGTAGGAACAATACCAGTAACCCTGGTCAAGCCGCGAGGATTTCTAGCATGGGATGCTATTGATGATAATGGAATAAAACATAAAATCAGTACTAGATGGATTTATCCAGCATCCTAAGGGGTAACCTGAAGTGCTAAGGCTTGGACAATAGGCCCAAGTCAGAACTGATTTATAGATGAATTCTGTATATTTTATAACTGATAACCAACATGCTAACAGGTATTATACTAAGTTATAATAAACCACCTAACCTGATGTAAAGGGTGGAAGTGTTGAAGCCTGAGCAACAGGCCCTGAACCAAAACTGTTAACTTAGAATGTAATCCTTAATGACCATGCATAGAGGATGTCTGGAATGTATCTTTCCTTCCCTTTGTATGTGAATAGAGCAGCAGAGTCATGGAGACAGGTGTCTGTCACAGAGACCTGATGTGAGACCTTGCACATAATCCCATCAGATGAGCAGAGAAACTCCTTTGGCTTCTTCCTTGAGCCCTGGCCAGGCTCTGGGGGAACCTAATGTGAGATTGAAACCAGATGTTTCCGCTTGGGTGTACCAAGGCTGGACCCACTCACAGTGACTTTGGCAGCCTCACCTACGGGTGGACGCACCACGTAGGACTTCCCATTTGCAGGGAAAGGCTCCCCAAATCCTCCCTGCGACTGGGGCTACCAGCAACTGCGGATCTGGATGATAGTAAAGTAGGCAAGTGGTGATGGATCTTTCTTAATCACTATTCTCTCCCTGGCAGTAGCGATTCGATGCATTACCCTGTATGTTCCTAATTGTTTAAGTGCACTGTTCTGTCTTATCATGTATTTTCTATATTATTATATTATTATTTTGAGTAGATACACCTACTTTTTCACTCTGGGGTCCGAGTCTAATTGATATCCCTAATCAACAAAACATAACCGGTTCAGTCCCCCCCACCCCACCCCCGAGAGTTCTCTTTTCTTTCCTTTTCAGAAATAACCAACTCCACCAACGACATCGTGGAAACAAACACCACATCCAGCAAGCCTATCAGCAGCACTGGAAACAACCCTCATCTTCAATATAAGAACCTCTGCAGCATTGTGCCTACCCATTTACATACTATATGCACAGAAAACTGGACAAAAATCTCTTATCATGGTCCAGCATGATATAGAAGAAATACATCAGCTGCTAACAAGTTAAAAGGGATGGAGAATGTTATAATCAGACAAAGCCAATTTTTATAAAAATATATAATTTTATTTGGGTTCAATCTATTTAGGGTGGGAAGCAATAGGCAAAGCAGCGCTGGGTGCATGGAGAGCCGCAGCTCTGCCACACGCACCCCGAGTTCCAAAAAGCAGCGTTTTTTATACCCTTGTGCCATCGTCTTTAACCGATCTCCTCCCGTCAGATAGTTGTCCTGCTCTTTTCCATTGGTCATTTGGGTTGCTGGGGTGCGTGTCCTCCTCCTATGGGGTCTTTCGAAAGTCTCGAAGCCTTGGTCTCCTGGCGTGCTTTTCTCCTATTGGATCTTTTAAAAGCCTCATGATCTCATCCTTTTGGCGGCTTTTCTTCCAACAGCGGTTACATGTCAGCTCTAGGTGGGGTTTCTGAGACAGGGTTACACTGTTCCAACCGAATGCTAGGTGGCGTTTCGTTCCAATCCGAATGGCCACTTTACATTTAATTGTTTAACACTTACAGATCATTCAAGTGTACCTACCCGCCTTGCCCAGCCTAGCAAATTAGTTACCATAGTTTATTACAGCACCCGCCTTGCTTAACTTAGCAAATTAGTTGCCATAATTTATTACAGTCCTCCCTTTTTTTTTTTTTTTAATACCCTAATTTGCTAGTTAAGCTTAAAAATAGCTTCTCTAGCAGCCCCTAAAAAGGTGGGTATCTTCTAATTCAGTCTCTAGTCGGTGTTCTTCTTGTTGAGCTAAACCAGTGTATTGTTGCCTTAACATCATGAGTTGGACAGCTTCAATCCTGTTCTTAACAAGGTTAATTAATTTGTTCAAGATACAAAGTCCAAAAGTGAGAATTAATAACAAAATAATCAGGGATCCAATTAAGGTTGTTTTTATCTCCTAAAGGATCATTTATCTGTATATTGCAATACCAGGATCCCATATCATTTTTCCATACACAGGTTTGATTATAAAAGCTTTTTCCATATAATTTAGCATATTCAGTTTTATTTTTATCTGACCAGAATCCCTTGAACCATTTGCTATGTCCCTGTTCATTAAGCCATAACCATATATAAATACCTCTATCTTTGTTGATCGATTTATGTGTAAGTGTCCACTGGCATTTACTCTCCCCTCCATCAGTTCCTCCTTTCTGAATTTGGTTCACACAACATCTGCCCTGATTTGGAAACTGGATTCGCCGTGTTCCGTTTTCTTCCCAGGTAGTGTTGTTAATATCACTGTAATTACTCACAATCTGCGATGGAGTAAGGGGTACAGAGACCCACGGCCAGCTCAACAGTCCTACAGGTCCTCCACAGACCCAACAGTGGCTCAGATTGAAAGTTCTGCTCATTGTCTTGGCTAATAAAACAAACTGATTATCTTCAAGGGGACCATATGGAGCACTTCGGCTTTCTGTATCCATTACAGGGCTGATACATATAATTGGGAGAAAAAGGAAACCCCTATAGTGAGGTCCGGTATGGCACATTTTTCTGTTTGTCCCTAGACCCATTGGGTTGCTGCCAACGGTCGGGTGTTTATCTTCTTAACAGCAAAAATGGAGACCAACCTGGTCTTGCCCTCACTTTGAATTTATTTTTAGTCTTCTTCTCCTTTTTGTAACTCTTATTCAATTTCTTGTTCAACTATATACAAGGGCTTACACACTTATCTATAAAGCAGACACCACAACTTATTATAACAAACATTCAGGATCTTACAAAACTTCATAACAAATAGCTTAAATTTTCTTGTTACCAATACAGAGTCCTTCTAATTATTCAGTTAGTCTGAACGAGTCCATCCCTTTGTTGATTCCGCTGCATTTGAAGCTTTAGGTCTCCCGGCGTTGATTCAATCTTCCACTGAGGCTTTTCTGTAAGCGGTCCTTTCACCCTGAAACTCGAGTCCACCCTCTCTCAGCAGTTCTTGCAGCAGTTTTTGTGGTTAATAGTACTAGGAATGGTCCTTCTTATCCATGAGATAAGCTTTCCTCCTTCCAGGTTTTAATCATTACTTCACCTCCAGGTTGTATTTTGTGTACTGTAAATCCTAAAGGAGGTGTCTGGGCTAATATGATCCGAATTAAATGCTCTTAGAATTCCAAATCGTGGTAGAATTTGTTCCAGTACTATTTTGGTTACTGATTGAGCAGTCACTCTAGTGGTAGGAAAGGCTTCTACTCAGTGAGTTAATTGATCTGCCATTACCGGCAAATATTTATGTCTCCCAACTTCTAGTGGTTCTGTGAGATCTATCTGGACCCTCTCAAAAGGTTGATAAGCTGTTTTCCTTCCACCAGCTGCAGTCTGTCTCATAGTTCTTTTATTAATCTTTTAACATGTTAAACAACTGTATGTAGTTTGTTTTGCAATTTCATATATTCCAATGCAGCCAAAATATCTCAAGAAATGATCACTCAAAGCCCTAGTGCCCCAAGGACTTCATTTTCTACAATTTGTAATTTAGATTTTGAAACCTTTAATTTATTTATTTTTTTTTTTTTTTACAAAGTTCAGCAGTTCTATAGTCCCCATCCTGACATCATTCTCAGTTTGTCCAGCTATTAATAAATAATCTACATATTGTAATAGCTTTATTTTTGAGGATGGCTTGAACGTCTGCAGTACCTTTTTTTTTTTTTTTTTTTTTTTAATGCCTGCCCAAAAAGGTTAGGCGATTCTGTAAACCCTTGGGGAAGCACTGTCCATCTGCGTTGTTGTTTTCTATTATTAGATGGATCTTCCCATTCAAATGCAAAATAGTCTCTGTTCCCCTTGTCCAGGGGGTCAGGACCAGAATGCATCCTTTAAGTCAATACACTGGACAAATATAGTTCGGGGTGGCTGGTTGAGCAGCATCGAGGGGTTTGCTACCACAGGGAAACGAGCCACAGTTCGCTGATTCACAGCCCTGAAATCCTGCACCCATCTGTAAGATCCGTCTGATTTTAAAACCGGTAAAATAGGTGTATTATGTGGAGACATACAAGGTTCCAATGTGCCTTTACTTAATAATTCGTCTGTAATTGGTTTCAGCCCCTCTCGACCCTTTAGGGGAATGGGGTATTGTTTTATCCGAATTGGTGTCTCCGGATCAATTCTATCAATTTTAATAGGCTTTATTTTAAGCTTTCCAATCTCTCCTTTTGTGTACCAGACTTTGGGATTTATCTGTTGCTCGTTTTTTCCCATTAATGTATATTTTTTTTTTATTTTTCTTCTACTATTATTTTTAGAATTTCAGCTTCTGGTAGCAATAATAAATCCCCTAGGAATATTTTTTACAGTTGATTTTTTTCCGCACCCCTATTTGCTAAAAATCCAAACTCTTCTCTCTGGGGCTTCATTTTATTTTTATCAAGCACTCCTTTGACGTCTTTGTCCCCAGAAAACAGAGCTCCGACTCCGTTATTCTTCTTTAAACATCCTTTTATCCTGCTCCTGTTTTCTACAGTTCTGCTGTAAATGTCCCTTCTTCCCACAATAATAGCATGCTAATTCATTTCCTCTGATTACTGCCCCTTTCTTTTCACCTCCCAAAGCTGCAGGTAAATCCATTAGAATGAGATCTCAGAGGTTTCTGACTGCTGCAAATATTTTCGCCTTTGCTTTCTGCTTTTACACTTTCTGTGTTTCTTTTAATAGCTCCTGCAGACTCCGGTCTTGCCAATTGTATACTTTTTCTAACGTTTTCCTGATGGCACCTCACGAATTGGCTACGAATTGAGTGGGGGTTTTTTGTTCGTTTTGGTTTTTTTGTTTTTTTTTTTTAATAAAGCCTCTCCCACGGGGCGTGTCGGCTCTACCCCCAAATACATTTGTAAATTCTTTCTTGATCTTTCCAGCCGACCAGTGGGTGGTTCATCTCTCCCTTGATGTTCGCTAAAGGCTTTATTAATGTTTTGCCCCCGAGGAACTGCTTCTCTAATGCCGGCCACTGTTCAATTTCTGAGGTCCCTCATATTCTGTCGGCCCTGTTCTTGATGACCCCAGTGAGGGCGGACACTGGGCCAGTTCTGATCTGCCGGCGGCCCCGCTTGGTTTTGCAGCTCCCACAAACACATTCCGGCTGGTCTAATCATTTGCCTTTCCCCGGTCGTAAATAAGATGCTTCAAACGGACTGTACTTCTTCCCAGGTGTAAGTATTGGGACCTAAAAATTGATCTAACCTCTCAGCTACTCCGAGAGGATCATCTAATAGAGTCCCCATTTCTTTTTTTTTTTTTTTTTTTTAATTTGGTACATCGGAGGTGTTGAACGGGACTGCCACAAATCCGATGCCTCCTTGGTTGCCTCCGAGGGGCACCTCCCATGAGGGATTTAAAGAAGCTCCCTCAGTTACGGCAGTTTTACTTCTTGTACATGCAGCCGGAGGTAGAAGGGGAACCGCCGGGGCTGGTAAAGCTGCCGGGGCAGTTAAGGCCTCCGGGGCCGGGGCCAGCAAAGCCGCCGGAGCTGTTAAAGCCGCCGGGGCAGTTAAAGCAGCCGGAGTTAAGGCCGCCTGGGCCGGAGCTGTTAAACGCGCCGGGGCCGTCAAAGCCGCCGGGGCCGGATAATTAAAGTATGGAGGCAGCCAGTTATCTAGCGGTTCCCATTCATCATCTTTCTCTGTCCCTTCCTTGTTCTTATTCCCTTTTTCTTCAGATTTTTCATCTCTCTTTTTTTTTTTTTTTTTTTTTTTACTGTAAGTATTGAAGCTGGATAAGGACATGAAGTCCTGATCCACAATTTTGCATAATCGCTTTCTTCTCAACTAAAAGGTTTTCTTGAGTAAACATATGTACGTAAAGCCTGGCAAATCCAGTCTTCAAAAGATCCAAAAGTAGGCCAGAAGACAGGTGGGTTTAAAGGTTTCTTCGGCCATTCAACCATACAGTATTGGACTAATTTTAATTTACTTTTTCCTTTTCTAGGACCACTTTCATACCAATTTCTAATCATTATGCCTAATGGACTATCTGGTGGTATATCCGGTAATTTACTCTTTTTTTTTTTTTTTTTTTTTTTTCTGGTCCCGGGTTTTTGATTCCTTTTGACCCATCTAGGGTTTTTACTGTGGCAACTCCTACAGCCCCTGTAGGGGGTTGGATCCAGGGAGTTGGGCCTTTTACCCATCCATGTTTCCTTTGGGAATTTTCTAAGGCAATTCCTCTTGCCTTGGGAGTTTTCTATGGCAATTCTCGCCTTGGGAATTTTCTACGGCAATTCCTCTCGCCCTTGGTTACCGGTGAGAGTGTCTTGCGGGGGGCTGAACCCTTTACCCACCCACGTACCCCTAGAACCCGTGCTCCCACCCACGAGTCCTATAGGATCCGCTTCGGTCCTTCACCGGCCAAATCCCTCGCGGGAGTTTGGAACCGCGGTTAGAAGACCTCCACAATCGATTCAGAACTCAAATCCTGGCTCCAAAACTACTTTTGTTTCCAGAATGAGGTTCCATCTCAATCACACTCTCACACACAAGCAACCGAATCCCACCCAACCGAACGGTATGCCTTATACTCACGACTCCGTCGTCTGCGTTCGGATCTTCGTGCACCAGAATTACGGGTATTTAATACTGCAGTCTTTCCTTTGGAGCTCCAGATCCTTTGACTATTGCTTCTCTTTTGTCCGTTGGTCTCTGGAGACTGACCCAGACTGCTACTTTCGAGCCACAATCTGTGGGGCGCCCCTCGAGAAGCCACAGTCCAGGAAAGCACACTGAGATCACGTCGGGGTCACCAAATTGTTATAATCAGACAAAGCCAACTTTTATAAAAATATATAATTTTATTTGGGTTCCATCAATTTAGGGTGGGAAGCAATAGGCAAAGCAGCGCTGGGTGCATGGAGAGCCGCAGCTCTGCCACACACACCCCGAGTTCCAAAAAGCAGCGTTTTTTATACCCTTGTGCCATCGTCTTTAACCGATCTCCTCCCGTCAGATAGTTGTCCTGCTCTTTTCCATTGGTCATTTGGGTTGCTGGGGTGCGTGTCCTCCTCCTATGGGGTCTTTCGAAAGTCTCGAAGCCTTGGTCTCCTGGTGCGCTTTTCTCCTATTGGATCTTTTAAAAGCCTCATGATCTCATCCTTTTGGCGGCTTTTCTTCCAACAGCGGTTACATGTCAGCTCTAGGTGGGGTTTCTGAGACAGGGTTACACTGTTCCAACCGAATGCTAGGTGGCGTTTCGTTCCAATCCGAATGGCCACTTTACATTTAATTGTTTAACACTTACAGATCATTCAAGTGTACCTACCCGCCTTGCCCAGCCTAGCAAATTAGTTACCATAGTTTATTACAGCACCCGCCTTGCTTAACTTAGCAAATTAGTTACCATAATTTATTACAAGAACATCGATGGTGGGAAGGCTTATTTGGATGGTCACCAACCACAACAGGACTTTTTAATTCCAAGACTGTTTAATTCCATGTTCCACCCGGTCATGATTTTCTTAATTCTAATTTTAATATGTTTACTGCTCATAATTGTGTTGTATATTAAGGTTTGGACAATAGTTAAACAAATTGCTCAGTTACAAAAGTATCCCTGTGTGTATACTATCCCAAAATATTTTTTTTTTCCTGAAGCTAATCAAACACAAAATTTCCTTCAATTATAACTAGATTATGGCATCCTCTGTTTATAGGCATAGAGGCAAGAGGCAACCACACTGCCACTCTATGGACAAGATAAATTGACTTTAGTCACGGGGTGGATTGTGGTAGTGCCATTCTTACCCCTCCCTGCCCTCCTTGTTGGGCTGCTTGGTGCCAGGTGTGATTCCATCCACATTCCCCCAAGCCATACACCAATCTATGGAGATAAGGACTGATAACCTTGAGGAGCCTGGCTCCTGCCCCCCTCTGATTGCTTGGAAAAGGTTATAATGGCCCATCATCTCCTGATGGCCTGACACCCCTGTGCCTGGGATGTGATCAGATGGAACAATAACAGGGTTGCATGGTCATCAAATTCTTGTGCAACTGCCGGAAGGCACCAGATAATATTTGACAAAAGTCAATTATCTTGGATCCTATAAACTGCGACCACCAGAGAGGCCCTTTGAGCTCTCCTGGATCGCAGCGGGCTGTGACCAGCATCTCCCCTGAGCTGGGAGCCTCTCGGGTACCAAAACCCTTAAGGTGTCGTCTGCTCCAGACGGAAGGCCAGGGCGAAGTCCCCCCGCTCGAGTCTCAATTATCGCCCGTTGAGGAATGCCAAGGCATTGGGAGTATTTGCTTTAAACTCGAGAGGGAAATTTTCTTTGAGCTAGCTTCTCTTGCACCTGTTTATTGGTGCGTGTGTGTGTGGGTACGTACCCTTGCCCTTGTTCCTGTGTGCTTGTCCCTTTTGTGTTCATTTTACTGAACCCAAACCCCTTTGTTTCTGTATGTACATGTCTGGTTTGTGTATGCGCATGTACATATGTGTATAAATTAAGGTACCGTTAAGTAAGTTAGAGTGAATCTTGTCATTTTAGAACCTGAATAAGTCGCTTTTCTTTCTGAGTTGTTTTGTATTGACAAGTAGTTGTTAGTTATTAATAAATCTATATTATTTTTCTCAATCATTACCGTGTCAATACTTTCATCCGCGACACCAGGGCAGGGGGGAGTCCCCATCCCTGGAGGGGTTGAAGAGTTGGGCTGACCCAGCGCTGAGAGATCTGGGGGAGCTGGGGACAGTCAGGGTGAGGGTCACGGTTGGGCTGGAGGAGCTTCAGGGGCTTTTCCAACCCAGATGATTCTGGGATGCTGTGAATGTTGAAGATACCGTGGCTTTTAACTATTTTGCCATGTCTGTGTATAATTGCTGTTACTAAAATGTGTTGGTGGTTGTTTCTGTGTTTCACTGGTTTCACAAATCAATAGATACACTGTAAGAATTGCTAAGAATTTTGTGCTTTGCTTTTTCTTTTAGGAGATATTCGCAGCGACATCTGTGTAACGTTGGTTCAGGGGGATTTTGACAAAGGCAGCAGAACAGCAGCGAAGACTGCAGAAGTTACAGTGTCTGTTTATGATGAAGATGGCAAAAGGTTAGAGGTATGAAAGTATTTAACATCTGGGTTTCTCTGATTTTGATACACATCTGTTTAAGCCTTTTCAACATCTTTCTCTGTCAGCTGAAGTCCCTGTTTTTATGTACAACAAAACTCTCTCCTTGGTCATAACTAAATACACCTTGTCATATCAATACATGCACGTTGATACTAATTTCAGGAGGAGCTCTGAGCATGAGCCATTCTGTCTCATTTTGACCTACTTCACTGATTTTTATTTTTTTTTTGTTGGATGAAAAACTGGTGTTTAAGATAGACATAAACATTTCCTCTTTTGTTTGTGTTTTCAAGAGCGTTATTTTTCCTGGCGCTGGTGATGAACCCGTCTCAGAGTACGTCAGTAATATATTACCAAGGAAAGCAGCCTCGCTGGTTTGAGATGTAAAGGTATATAATCTGTTACCATAGCTTCCTCTGGGTTAATATGCAATTAATATCAGTGTCAGTGGAAAGCCTTGAGAAACAAACCTAGGGAAATTCAGTGCTTGTGTTTGTGTTTAGTAGGACGAACGGAATAGCGCCTAGACGGCTGGAAAACAGATTTGGCTTTTGTTGCATAATGAGTTTGATTTCCTCCTTTTGGTCAAGACAGCTGTTAGGGGGGAACTGCCACACCTGTTTAGGAATGGTTTCCTCCTATTTCCGTGAAGCTGGCCTAGAGAAGCAGGATATATAAGGTTAAAACGGAATTGCCATGCTGTTGAACTCATCCGTGGTTTGGGATCTGTCTGATTGTGCTTTAAGCTTGCTGAATTTGCTGGACTAATAACATTTTAGTTTAAATGCCAAGTTTTAATGTTACAGAGGAGGCTGATGTTAGCTTTATAAAACATATTCTGTGTAGCTGTAGTCAGTGGGAGCAGCATATGTGTAGTGGGAAGGGACTTAGAGCTACTCTGCACCCTGTTGGTTTGAGTCCAGAGTTGCTTTTGTTGCATCTGTAGACAGAGTGGCTGCTAGGGAATGGCAGAAACCTAGACGTGGTGTTGGGGCACGGAGCCTGAATGTGGGTGGGCTCTGGCAAAAATTCTGGTGGAGAAGAACAGTGGTTACATCTCTGCACACTGGTTACGTGTGGATAGTACATGTACCACAAGTGTTGTGTAGATAACAGATACGTTAAGAACTTCTACTTTGCTATTGCTTATCAAGTTCACCTCTACCAGCCAAACTCAAGAGGGGCTTATTCCTGAGCTGGGGGGAGCGGCAGGGGAGGCTTTGAGGTTACAGCCCGCCGTCTGAAGTTGCAGGTCCTGTGGGGTAACTTAACAGGCTGGCTTGCTTCCTTCTCTCTTCCTCGGTGCAAGAACTTTCCTGGGGAATCTGTGAGGTTTCAAGGTCGTCTAGGGCGAAATGAAGCGGGTACTTCACACAGATCTTTTTGAAAGCGCCAGGCGTATTGTTGAGAGGTGTCTCCATGAGATTTGGTAGTAGTCGGTGATGTCTGATGATCCTGCACCGACTGTTTTCTTTCTCTGTCCTCTTTGCCAATCTGTGAAGGTCGCAATCCCTATTGAAGATGTGACCCGCAGTCGTGTAAGGTTCACGTTCCGTCACAGATCATCACAGGGCTGTGCGTAATTCAGCCTTTTTGTTACGGTTCTCGTCAGCATCTGGGGCCAAAATCTCCTGAAAGAGGCACATAACATTCCTAATCTGTGATTGCCGGTTCTAATTGCTTTTTGTGTGGGGATAAGTTGTTTGCCTGCTTATTTTAGGTTAGCACCTCAGCTTCTTTTTTCCATTAAATCTTCCTCACTCTTAAGTCTCGACATTGTTTTTCCTTTCCTGACCAGTTATTTCTCCGAGTCAAATACAAGGACTAGTGAATAAAGCTTTCAGTTAGCAGCTGAAAGGGTTGTGGTATTATATATCTTAGAGCCAGGTGGGTAGGGAGTAGTAAAGATATTAACCACCCCACGTGTGAAGTGGGAATGTGAAAGAGTTTACAGTAGGCTTAGCATCAGAAATGGAAGATTTAGGCATTAAGAGACTTGGTTTCTGCTTCTGGTTCTCGAGAGAGAAATTTTCTTTCAACTAGCTTCTGTTTGACCTGTTCTTTCTCTGTTTATTGGGGGGTGGGTGTGTGGGTACGTACCCTTGCCCTTTTTCCTGTGTGTGTTTGTCCCTTTTGTGTTCATTTTACTGAATCCAAACACCTTTGTTTCTGTATGTACATGTCTGGTTTGTGTATGTGCATGTACATATATATATGTATAAATTAAGGTACCGTTAAGTAAGTTAGAGTGAATCTTGTCATTTTAGAATCTGAGAATAAGTTGCTTTTCTTCTGAATTATTTTGTATTGATAATTTGCTGTTACTTACTAATAAATCCAGATTTCTTACTAAATCATTACCGTGTCAATACTCTCATCTGCGACAGTTCCTCCCTCAAGTATCATTTTTCATCTAAAAATGGGCAGCGCTTTATAGCGCAGATCATAGTTTCTGAAGCTGATTGTAACTTCTGTAAAATTGTTGGTTAACGGTCTTCCTTTCGCTTTCTTGAAAATTATGAAGTAAAAATCTGTGATAATGTTTTGGCTCAACCTTTTGGTAAATGAGGATAATTTTCTTCTTTTGGCTACCTGTAATAGTTCTTTGTTCAGCCTCCACAAGTATCTTAGAACATGGGCTTTAAGACTTATTTTTAGCAGTTCTGGAAGTATGTTAATTAATCCTATGGCTCTTTCTGCATTGCAGTGGATGTTGCAGACTGTCTTTTTGTGTCTAAGCTCTTGGAACACTCCAGTTCTCTGTAAACTGCAAGTTATTAATGCTGCTTTTCCGTTAGTAACTGACGTCCTTAGCATCTGAAAGGTTTCCAAAAGAGCAAACTTGGCCACTGGTAGCACTTCAGCTATTTTCTTTGAGAGAAAGTGATAGCATGAAGTATCTGCTTAGTGAACATTCGAGCAGTTGTTAGTGATTTGTGGCAGAATGTATTATAGCCACGCATTTCCTGCCTTTTTTCAGATTTTGCTTTCAGTTTTTGAGGAAGAATAGCAGTGTAAGCCAGAGAGGAGGACTGTCTGAAAGAAGCAAAACACGCCAACCTCCTCAAGAATCAGGGAGAAAGTCAGCTGTTAGAGGCATGAGAATTTTCTGTTCACCATCACGTTGCCTCTTGGCCAGATTCTCGCCCTTTGCCATCTGAGGCAGAAGAGAATGTCCTTCCTCCTGTACCCACAGGACCATGGCAGCGCATGCCTTCATTCTACTTTCAAGACTTCCTGTAACGAGTCTGTCCTTTATGGGCTGAAGAAACACTTGGGGCCATGAAACTTCAAGAGCATTTTTGTATGAAAACTCTGGAATTGAAGAGTTGGTGTGAAGCGGTACGGAACTGTAGAGATGTGTGTTGGAGTCCTGGCCAAGCGCTGCCGTCACCTGACGCGGCTGCAGGCAGCGTGGCACTGGGTTCCCGCCTTCTCTAGGGGCTGGTTGACCCTTGGATAGCTCCCACTTGCTTTACTGTGGTTTGTGTTGTGGGGCACTGAATGCATCAGCAGACACCCCAAGTTTGTGTGGTTTTGTTTGTGTTTACAGTGGTTTTGTTTGGGCTTTTAAAGTCAGAAGTGAGAAATTTGATCCCATATGTAGGGGATGTCTGCTTGCAGTTGGTAACATCTCAGTAGGTGTCTCTGGGCTGGGAAATGTTGGGCCTTCTGTTCTTGGGGTAAATTGATAGCAAGGTGTGTTTTGCATCTGCTCCTCGAGTCACGTCCAAGTCAGGGTTGAGTGTTGATTTTATGATTTTATTCTCCTTTTTCTGAGTATCTGGTTGAGCTGTGACAAACGAGGTCTTGTTTTCTCTTGCACTGGCAGAGCACTTTTGGTATTTGAATCTTCTGTCAGCTAGGAGCTTGGAGATACCAGGAAATACAGAACGGGGGGGCAAAGCGGCGTCAGAAGTGACATCCCCCTCTATACAAACACTGCTGGTGGATAGTGAGTCTTACCAGTGCCTCTGACAGGACTATCAAGCTGGATGTCCTTTTATTATCGGGGCAATGGGAATAGAACCGGAATTCTGCTAACGGGCTTGCTGGAAAATTGTTCTGATTGCCATTAGTCAGAGAGCTGTCTAGTGTTCCACCCGTGGATTTGCTATGGTGAAGCATCCAGGGTGTCTGTAAGGCTTAGTCAGAGTATTTCTATGTTTTCTTTGGGGCCTGAAGGACTCAAACCTCTAGATAACAGTGGCTGTTACTGATTGGAAGTCAAGACATTGAGGGACCAAGGAGACTAGGCTTTTGGAGAAGAGTTGAGTGAAATTTTACCTACTCATCTAACACCACTGATAGTTTTTATTTAAAAGAAGCAATGCACATGACATGACAAATTCAGGTGCTGAAGTGGCATAAATGAAGAATATAACAATGAATATGTAAATACAGAATTAAACAAGTCAAAGAGTGGAGAATCATATGCTTATACTCAAAAGGGAAGATTATTTCAAAGAACACATGAAAACTTGATGAGAATGAAAATGTAATCTAACTTCAACTCAGTTACGTTATCTAACTTCAGCCCTGTGACTGGGCTTTGAGAAACATTTGGGTGTCTCCATAGGGAAACCGTTGCCTAGATACAGGTCAAAGAAAGTGCATAGCCAGGGCGTTGGACCATTGGCTTCCAATTGCTCGCTGTGATGTAAAGGAAGATCTTTATATGTAGCCAGTATAATCATAAATCACATTAACCCGAACAAAGTGCAGTTGCTATTGGCTACTTGGCAGGCTGGGGGGTTGTTCTAAGCCTTTGCAGTTGAAAATCCTCTGTCTTACTGCTCTGGTATTTCCTGATCACATAAATTTCACTTGAACCCAGGCTGACTACACTATTACTATTTACTATTGCTCCTCCTCCTCCTCCTGTCACTCCTAGGCTAAAATACCTTTGTACATCCTTATCCTGTTCTACTTCCCGGACCTATTCTATCCCTGGACCTATTAAAAGAGCGGGATTAACTGGTACTTTGCTGGGGTGAGTGCTTGCCCTGAGAGAGTGAATACGCACTTCTGCTGTACACTGTGACTTATTTTTCTCTCTCTGGTAGCTGGACTGCACTGACATTTTCTCTCCGCAGATGTGTATTCATCGAGCATCTGCTGTGTCGTCCTGCTGAAAGCACACGTGGGTTTGTTTTCTTGGGGCAATACCCGATGCCATTCCAAGACAGTCTGTGGGCCAGGTTCTGTTGGCATCATTTCTTTTGTCACGCTGGTGCCTTTTTAGAAGTCAGACTGAAATCAAACTAGTGGTGGAAAGCTCGTACCAACATATTCATGAAACACTTCAGTTAGCTCATGGAGGCATCTTTACTTTTCTTCCAGAAGCAATTTTTCTCTTAAGGTTGAGTCTCTAAGATCTTGGCTTAAAAATCTTATAGACTTGTAGCAGGTTATATTAAAAAAAATTAAAAATGGAGTGCTTGAATTGCTCCAAGCTCTAATGTAATAAAAAGCTCTTTACGTCTACTCCCAAAGAGATGATGAGAAGGCTTGGTCTGAGTGCTGCTCGGAGGAGAATCTGTCCCAGGGAGCACTGCAGTCCGTTCCACTAGCAGTCATTTTATTTATTGCTTCGAATGAAAGCTTTTGGGGAAGGTATAGCAGCTGCTCTGGGTCTCTGCCTACAATTTCCAGAATGTACTCTGCAGATGTGTGCCTTGGTAAACATTGTGTTGGTTGTTTTGAAAGTCTGAAATAAAGAGCTGAGGGGATATTGGTTGGGAGAAACTGCCTGTCCTGTAGGAGTTACACTGGGCAGAATTCACGTAATATTAACCGTATTGGTGGGTGTAATGTGCAGTAGTAACCCGGTGGCCAAACTTCAGGTAGGTAGTCTTTAAAATCTTCTGGGTGTCTCTCTCGGGGGACTTCTACTGAGGGTGGCTCCCGGAGAGTTTGTCTTGTGCTGAAAAGTGACTTTTAATGGGGCAGGGTGGAATTTTTCCCTGGTGCTGGTTTGGCAAAGGCAGGACGAGCTGGGGTGTTGGGTTTGTGGGCAGTTCCGGTCGCATCTCAACAAATGCTGGGGTGGGTTTAACTTCCCGGTGCTCCAGTGGGGCTGTGAACATTTCCTGGCGTGCTTATTTGCAGGGGGGCACCGATTGTGAGTTCCTCGTGAGCAGCTTTCCTTAAAGGAAACAGAAAATGGTGTTGTGGCCCTTCCTGACTAATAAAGCAGAGAGCGCTTGCCTTCAGCATTCCCGTATTTGTCAGTGAAGCTGCAGTGACACAGTCTAAACGGTGGGAGGGAGGATTTGGGGACGAGCCCCTTGGCAGGTGATTTGTTTCATGATCTGGTCTGTGCCCCAACTCTCCATCTTTGGAAGCGAGCAAGCAATTGGGGCATTGGGAGTGAAGCAGACGGCTTTCCTCTGACTTAGCTTATTTTGCAGCTGTTTGCCTTCTTTTGTGCCTTATTCTCTTCTCAGTTTATTCCGTGAGAGGTTAGAAATATTAACGCTGGAAGTATCACTGCCCTGTAGATGTGGCTGTGTCGGTGGCTGACTAATTTCCTTTTGGCATCTTTATCTAAGCACTCAACTGCTGTGTACAACAAATTAAAACTGAAGGATCAGACTTCCTTGGCCGAGATTTTAACGCTGACATTTCAAAAGCAGGCTGCTTGTCCGAAAGCCTGTCAGAGCTCTTCCACGAGAGAAGCTCTGGGCTAACTTTCTGCCGTGTCAGGGGCAGACTAGAAGTATGTTGTTGTCTGGAGAAAATGCCTGACCCAAGGGAGTAAACCTGTTTGTCCTGAACATAGTTATAGGGAGTGTGAGTGACAGTAAATGGTTTGCATGTTAGAATTGTTTTTCTTATTCCTAGCTGACCTCTTGGGACTTCTGAACTGGCGATGGAACACAAACCTGTTGCAGCAGAATTTGAAGCAGCTGATGAAAGTTGATGGTGCTGAAGGGGTTAAGTAACAAGTTAATTTCTTTAAAAATAAATTTGGTATCATAATTTTGCTGAATCCCGTATTTTGTGTTATTCATACCTTTTCTGTTCCCCACGCATCTGCCTCAGCCTCACTGCACGCACATGCAGATTAAATTGTAGGCAGAGATCTCAGCCTTCGGGATGCTGATGCCTTTCTCCCTGCCCGCAAAGAACGTTTCGCCTGAGTGGTGGTAAAACACATGGAAACGGCCCATTTCTGGAGACTAGGGTGTTTGGGGTTTTTTAGCCCTTCAGTGAATTTTTATATACAAATACATAAAGGCAAAAGCTCTTCTTCTTTGAAGATGAGAACATTGTTACGTGGTGATTTTAAATGTATTTTTAATACATGGATGTGGATGCAATCCTGCTCTGTGCTGCTGATACTTTTTTTAAGAAAATGACTTCTGAAAATTCTTAGCTGAGTCAAGTTATTTGCACTTGCCAAGGTCACTGAGTGATTGTAAAGACCTACATAAAGACAGGTTTAGCTGTGGAAAAGAGTAGGCTGGGACTTTATTGAATGTGTTGTAATAAATCAATGTAAAAGAGTGTCAGAAGATGTAATGTATTGGGGAAAGATGACCCTTAAGGGCCTGTAGTGTTGTTTCCTTACTTCAGTGGGTTTTAATTTGGTAAATAGAAGCATAATAAATACCTTATCTTGAAATAACTTAAAACATCTGGGCGTGCTGATATTATCCTTCACTGAGTAGGTTGACAATAGTATCTCGCAGGATTTGTTCTTCAGGAAGGTTCTACCTGCTGCTGTTTTGTTGTGGAGCATTTGATAGCGAAAATCTTGACACTGATACTGGCTTCTGCCAAGCATTGTCATCGTTGTGTCACTTGTAGTTTTCCCTCTTCTCCACGCATTGTTGCAGGACTCATAGGAAATCATACTCCCTTCTCCCCGTGGCACAGGGATCTGAGCAGCACTTGATTTAGGCACCGGAGAGAAGAGTTCATGTTTAATATCGCTCTCTTGGCCATTTCTGTTCTTTTTTCAGGTGATCACTATTTACGTTACCCGTCTGTTACAGCAGTCTTCAGCAAATCTTTGTGTAGACTGCTCTGTTGCACCTTTGTAACATCTACTTTGTAACTTCCTTTCTTTCCTTTCAGCTTTTTTTGTCCTTCATGTTTTTAAATATGAACGTGGTACAGTCTACGTCTATTTTAAAGTAAGTACGCATGTGATGAAACGTACTCAGTTTTTCTGTTAAACTCTTTCTGTTTTCTAAACCTCCAGTGAAATGCCTCTGCCTACTGGAGTTCGTTTCTTGCTAAGCAGAGATCGGCCAAGATGCTCATTCTGTGATTGACTGTTTCAATAGCGTGTGGGGACCGTAGATGTTATCTCCCTTTAGCTGAGGCTCTGACTCCATTTGTGCACAGAGTCTATAGGATATGAGAATGTAAACTAATAGTCTAGAAATTGTTCCTACTAGCTCCCCACTTGAGAAATGATTTCCTGCCCCTTTATACAACAGAAGCATCTATCTATCCTGTATTCTTCTTGCTGTTACATGAGGTCCTTGTGAACAGATTTGAAACTTGAACTCTGCTGATGAATGTCACTATATGATGCCTAAATGTGAAATGAAGACTCGAGTGGTAATGACGCGGCCTTCTAACCACCCTTTGTTTTTAAAGGGACTTAGCCAGGCAGTGCTTGGGATCTGGGAGTGCTACTTCTCTTCAAGCCAAGACAGAAAGTTCTCCCGTCAAAGCTCAAAACTGTGCTTTACTCTTTTCTTCCTGCCAGCTGCTGGTTAAATGTACTTTATTTGCATGTTTTACTCACAGAATACTCACAGAATCATCTAGGTTGGAAAGGACCCTGGAGATCATCTAGTCCAGCCGTTCTCCTAGCACAGTTCCCACCTACAGCATGTCCTTAAGCTCCAAATCGACCCTACTCTTGAACACCTCCAGGGATGGGGACTCCACCACCTCCCTGGGCAGCCCATTCCAACGCCTCACAACCCCTTCTGGAAAGAAATACTTCCTAATATCCAGTCTGAACTTTCCCTGGAGCAACTTGAGGCCATTCCCTCTTGTCCTGTCGCTTTCTACTAGCTAAAGAGGCTCAGACCCAGCTCTCTGCAGCTTCCCTTCAGGGAGTTGTAGAGGGCGATGAGGTCTCCCCTCAGCCTCCTCTTCTCCAGACTAAACCCCCCCAGTTCCCTCCGCCGCTCCTCACAGGACATGTGTTCCAGACCCTGCACCAGCTTTGTAGCCCTTCTCTGGACATGTTCGAGTAACTCCGTGTGCTTTTTGTGGTGAGGGGCCCAAAACTGAACCCAGGAATCGAGGTGCGGCCTCACCAGCGCCAAGTACAGGGGCAAGATCCCTTCCCTGTCCCTGCTGGCCACACTAATCCTGACACAAGCCAGGATGCCATTGGCCTTCTTGGCCCCCTGGGCACACTGCTGGCTCCTGTTCAGCCGGCTGTCAGTCAACCCCCCCAGTCCCTCTCTGACCGGCAGCTCTCCAGCCACTCCTCCCCCAGCCTGTAGCCCTGCTGGGGGTTGTTGTGGCCCAAGGGCAGCCCCCGGCATTTGCCCTCAGTGAAACTCCTGCAGTTGGGCTCAGCCCATGGCTCCAGCCTGTCCAGATCTCTCTGCAGAGCCTCCCCACCCTCGAGAGACCAACGCTCCCATCCAACTGGGTGTCGTCTGCAAACTGACTGAGGGGGCACTCGATCCCCTCGTCCAGATCATCAATTAAGATGTTAAACAGGAGCGGCCCCAAAACTGAGCCCTGGGGGACACCACTCGTGACCGGCCACCAGCTGGATTTTCTTTAATTGAATGAATAGGAGTGTGAAAAGGCTATCATTTCCCCCCACCCCTTCATCGTCAGATATTAGTAGCACAAACTGTGGCTCCATGCTCACTGGTTTTGAGGAAGTTTGGCATTCAGCAGGGTTTAGCGAGCTGCTAAATGGAGTTTAATTCCTGAAGTTGAGCTGTGGTTTTAGTAGATTGCCCAGGTGAATCATGTTTGATCTGGGAGACTCATTGCACAGGTGACGGTTTCTGAGGGAGCACTGGGGCAGTCGGGCTGTTTCTCCCTCGCTCCCGCAGTGTATATAATATCTCTTTGTCGCTGCCGTCTCAGGAATCAGTCGCCTTCTGCTTGTTCAGACGTCTTTCCCAACTATACCTTGTCTCGTCTACAAGACAAAACCCATTTTTATCTCATTTGAGACAGACGTGCTGGAACAATCCGCGTTGAACCCCTTCTCTGTCAACCAAAAGAAATACAGACTGAGACCGTGATCCATCCTCGTTCTGCCCTCGAGGAGCTCGTGTCGTTTTTGTGTCATCTGGTGGAAGAAAATGCTCAGACATGGAATCCCGTGCTGATAAAGCCGAATGCATTGATGAGGATCTCTGGTCTGCGCATGTAGTACTTGTCACTGGGAAGAAATACTGGGATTATACATTCATAAAACAGCTTTTATCCCTCTGCTTAACTTGGGTTCCCTGACGCTAATCTGCTTTTCCTTCCGTGTTGCACAGAGCAGGTGTCCAGCCAGCTGGCTAGTGAGGACTCTTGGTCTGTTAGAGAGTGGCAGAGGCGTGGAGGTTTGGGGCTGGGCAGGAGGTGCTGCGCTCTGCTTCCCACGCCTGCACGTGTGCTCTCGTTTGAAACTGTGGGTCTGAGTTTACGCAGTCGTGAAAAGCGATGCGCTGTGCACTTTTCGTTGCTGGGCTCAAATCTACTGAGGGTGACTTGATTATTTTGGCATGAGACTGAGATGCTTCTCTGGTTTGTGCTCTGAAACATCCGTTTTCAGAAACTGCTTGATCCTCTTGACTGTCTGTTGAACCTGGGTTTTGAAATACATCTTCATTGATTCACTATAATAGATGAAACTTACTGTTCAGGCGTATCAAGTGTCATTTCTGACCCTTTTTCTTTCTATCTGAGTGATAGGGATCTATAGATATAATAAACGTAACTGAAAAATAATTTGCTGAAAAATTGTTAAATTTTCCTTTTTTAGCTGTCTTTTAAAATGTCACGACTCCGTAAAATTCGTAAGTGAAAGTAAATACGTCTGTAGAAACCTGTGTGACATCTGAATGTAATTTTTCCTATAGAATGTGATGAATGGTATATTTAGTTGTAGTTTCTTCAAGATACATTGGGTGCACTTTTTCACATAATGCTGGAGAACTCGGAGAGTGAGATGTGTGACACGTTAGTGTTTGGTGCTTTGGTAAGTTCTCTCTGTGGTTGGCGTGAAATGCCGGTACTGCAGAGGTGAATAAATAAACATGGTGTGAAAGCTAGAATGGAGATTACTAATGAAACGGATCTTATGAGCTGTTAGTTATTATTTAATCTAAAATGCATGGAAGGTTTTTATTATATTTGACATTTCAGTTGGATTTGATCAAAAGGGGGTTGGATTAGTTATGTCATCCTCCCAGCAGAGATGGAAGCAATCAAGTCCAGTCATTTGAGTGGATTAACAGCAGAATTGAGGACAAACGGGAAGCTTCTGCTTGGAACAGAGAACTTTCTTGTGAGCAGGGAGATTTTCACAGGAAAGAAGAAAAGCCAAAGTCTGTGTTTTTAATGTTATTAATGTGTCTTGCGTGAAAATAAAGGCAGTTGAATGTACAATATTAAGATTTCTTGAGGATAGTGCAATAATTATGCTGCTCTTTCAGGTGTTTATCATTGGGACTGACTGCTGACAGAAAATGTCAACATTTTAATCCTGTCTTGGAAACCTACATGAAGAAGCATTTCAGTGCTACGTTAGCCTACACGTAAATTTTAAAAATGACTTTTTCTGATGGGGCTTGCAGAGTTCTTCCAGCTAATGTTATTCAGTTACTTGTTTATGCAGTTTCATTAGGAATTTGCCCCTAGAGCTTGGGAGGGTGGGAGGTTCTTGAAGAAGATGGGAGATAGCATGTCCTTCTCTTGAAAGAACAGTAATGGAACTTTCAGTCATTCGCGAGGAAGAAGTCTTGATTTTATTGTGCTGAAGGAGAGGATGATTTGATGATGTTGAGAATTGTTTTGTAAGGAAACTGTTCATAAGCAATTCTCAGTCATACTTGAGAAGGAAATCGTGTCCGATTAAGATGCTTCCAACATATGCTCTTTGGTTCATTAAATTGAAGTTCTACCCTATATTCTTTGCATTACTGTCAAAAAACAAGTTATTTTTGCTGTCTTAAGTGTTTGTTGACAGTTAGGGTCTTTGCAGCCGCTTCAGACTATTAGTGCTGGAGGAAAAATATACAATGGATGGCTTTGCGCTGTCGGTAGGAGAACAAATCCAACCCGGGAAGCCCGCTGTGCACTTTGCTGTTATACAGTCTCTGTTAGGTGACCAGAAAATGCTTGAGAAGCATGGATTTAAAGTAGCGGGGAAGAGTTGGGCCTTTAGTCACAGCTTTGGTATTACGGTCCCTTCACTGAGTTCCAGCCACTGTTGCAGCCTTCACGTGAAGTGGGTGAAGGATGAAACGTCCTCTGGTTCCATTAGCAAGAGCTGAAGGCGGCCCTGTGGCTGGTAGGCATGGAGAGCATCCTTCCCTTCCTGCCGTGCGGGGACCTGGGGGCAGGTTTGAGCTCGAGGACGCTGGAAGAGCTGAATTCTGGCTTGACTTGTGCCCACGGGCACGGCAGATCCCTGCCCTCTCCCCGCCTTTTATTGCACAAGTTGGTTCAAGTAAAGGGAGATTGCATTGGCAGGATCTTAAATGGTTACTTGAAATTCTTGGGCAGTTTACTCCTATTCACATAAATGCACACATACCAAGATACCTGCCTGCTCACTGTTATTTTCTGTTAGTGGTATATAATGTTGTACGTATTCACTTTGAGAGTGAATCTTGAACCATAGTGTCGTTAGGAGGATTTAGAATGGAGTTGCATGAAAGTCGTGATTTATATTCATGGGAAGGGATGTTTCATCCACGTTGGAAATTGTTTCAGCCAGCTGCTGACTGGGCTTAATTTGGCTGGGTTAATGAGTTTAATGGAAGGGCATGAGGGATAATGCTTGTGTAGAAGGTAGGTGCCGTGTGTTGAATGACACAAAAGATGAAAGTTAACATTAGAATCATGTACAAATTGGGTCAGGTAAAACAAATGTATTGCTTTGTCAAACAAGAGAGTCCATAAGAATATACTGTAATTGACAAAGAGATTTTATGCTTGATGTTGAGACTGGGTGTGCTGTTTGAAATGAATGACTTTGGGAGATGACATTTTTAAATTCAGTATTTTTGCTTTATGTTGTACAAGAGATGCACTTAAATCCTAGACAAAGGCTGTAGTATACTATTCAGGATACACTTTAATACTTTGCAGAAGTCACTTGTTCACTCTAGTGACAACCTTAAGTTACCGCTGCATTTCTCCTAAACGGCTGCTGTAAAGAAGCTTTTGTTACTGTTTTATTAACATTCCCTGTCAGTATAAACACAGTAATGGGATAAAAGTTAGAGTTTACTGCTGTTGCAAGACTGCTTTGCTGTACTTTGTACTGCTTTGCTTTCATGTCCTAGCGACCATTGTTGTTATCACAGTGGAAATTTCTGTTTGGTGTCAATGAAGAGATTGCTCGATATTCTCAGCTGTGTAAGAAACAAAAGCAGATTAGTAAAACTCCCATTGTTTATGTCTGTTATCCAAAATTATGTCAGAAGTGACTTTAAGATACTTAGCAAGGCTACCCTGTCTTATTTTAGTGTGCTTTCATATGACAAACTGTGCAGACAGTTTGTCTTTGACCGAGTGGTAGAAGGATGCTGTGGTGCAATATCGCGCCATATTTTTGGTCCCCTTTCGGTGCAGCTTTGTGTTAACCCATCAGGGTGTTAGTTCCAGTGTGGTAAAATAAAATTTTTGTGTTAAGAGAGTGTAGTTTCTCTTGTTCCACAAGCCTTCAGATGTACTAATGGCTCCCAGCTGTGACAGGGGTAATGGAGATGCTTACCAGGAGTGCTTGCTGAGCACACAGACTGCAGCACGACTGTCTGGCTTTGAGACAGAACATACTTAAGACACGTCTCCAAATGGCCTATGAAGTATGCTGTGATTGCCAGTCTTGTACTGCTGCTTGAACGTGTTTCTGAGCACTGCTGTGTCAGTGTGTTCTTCGTGGCTTGCTGTTATGTTGGACTGTCAGTGTTTGAAACCATTAGGTGGCTTTTCAGGAGGTGGAGTAGGTGACTTTGGGCACTTCAGGAGAGAAGCCGTCTCCAGCCAACGCAAAGGTTTGCAGAAGCAGACACCACGGAGAAGTACTACTCTGTCTTTGGTCTGTCCTCAGCTTCAAACCAGGGAGGGTTTGAAGGGAGCTGGGCTCGGAGGACAGGCTCGCGCGATGTCCTAGAGGAAACTGTTAGGAGTGAGGAGGGGTTCAGATTGCCCGGGCCCTCGTGGGAGTCCCAGAACTTAAAGCTGAGGTGCTTACCTTTGCCCGGTGACATGAAGGAAAGGCGTGTATGTGTCCCCCATCTCTTTCTGGGAGGGCTGCTGATCTGTGCCTACCTGCAGAAAGAAATGAAAAACTCGGGAATTTTTCTGTAAGGCAGCTCCTCTAACCAAGGGCTTGGGCTCTTGGGGATTCTTTTTGTTGTTCCAAAAAGTAAGTGAAGCTTACTCTTACTTTACACAGTTTATAGATGCAAGTGTTGAAGTGCTCTAAGTCTTTTTTGGGGTTTGAGGTTTTTCTCCCCCAAAAAACTGTAGCAAAAGTTCCTCTCAGAATAAAGTGACTGTTTTGCTGACGGTGTTTTCTAAATTGCTGTCCTAGAATAAATTTTTAGTCACAGAAACTCCTTGAACCTTTAGATCTGAGGAGTGTGCTGGTTTTTCTCTCGGCAGATCCCTTTTCTTACCCATTCCTGTCTTAGGAAACCTGTCTGGAAATGAACCACCAGCAACGAGCCCTGGGCGCGTGGGCACTGCAGTGGAGCCCTCACTGATGTTCAGAGGAACCCCCGTTAGAAATGACACCTCTGTGGCACTTGGTCTTACTTATTCTGGCCTTCTCGCCGTGTCCGAAGGGGTTTTTCCCCCCCACTGATCTTTTGATACAGGCCATCGCTGCATTTGTTTCTGCAGCATGAACCCCCTGTGAGCTGTGAAGTCGTTCTAAGCACACCGATGAATTTATCGTAAAGGTTGCAAGGGCTGACTGCTCTAGAGAGAGGGTGGTTGGGATGGGTTAAGGAATAAGTTGCAATTATTCTGTGGAACCTAGGAATTCCGTCCTCTGTGTTAGGTGTGCAGAGAACTGTGACCATCGATTACTGCTTATTTTATTTAAGGCAAAGCTTTGACTTTTCTGGACCTTATTATTCTCACTGGGTGAGTTTATTTCGTGTCACACTTAACTGCCTGTTGGTATCCTTGACTCACTGCGCACTGACTTAGCAGTTCACTGGCTCGTACTGGCAGCTGGTTCAGCTAACAAGTGCCAGTAGAAGGTTCTTTTCATACGCCTGTCCTTTGCCTGTGGTATAATGCCTTTGTACATAGACAGGATGTTCACAAAGGGGGAACAAACACCCGTTTGTGTCCGTGCACAGCTGTGAGGATGGGTGTGTGTGGTGGGGACAGGGAGAAGCGGGGGGTGAGATGCTCAGCATTGAAGAGTGCTTTGAGTCAGCTCGCAGGCTGACATGTGCTTGCCGAAGTCACCCCGGCCCTTGACTGCGCGTGAATGACGTCCCAGGAAAAAACCTCCAGCAATCTCGTGACAGTCGGTGTAACGTGAGTGTACAAGAAGTTTAACTCGGCAACGGGGAAAAAGCCATCCCCTTTTTCCTGTGATGCACCGTCTTGGTTCTGCTCTCGTTCCCCGTCGTTCTTCCCCGTCGCTGGTTTCTTTGTGCGCTTTGCAGTGCTTCAGAGGAATGAGCTCTGCCTCGGTGAGGGCGGTAATCCCGTGTCATTTGCTTTCCCCAGGGAGAGCAGCCCCTCGGGCAGTGAGCTGGCTTCAGCGAGCGCTTGGCGGCCGCCAGCTGCCCCAAACGCGGCAGGACCTGGGTGACAGCGGGGACACCCATCAGAGCGGGTTCACCCGAGGCCGGGACGAAGCTCCTGAGCCCCCGTAAGCACCCACCCGGGCCGTGCTGCCGCAGCACTCGCTCTCCAGCCCCTTCCCTTTCCGAGGCCGGGCGCAGCCGCGCGCCCGGGCCAGGCCCCGCAGAGCCGCGGAGTGTTCGCCCTCCCGCGGCTGGATGCGCCCCGGGCTGAAGTACCGCGGTACCGATCCTCGTGGAGCCGACCCTGCCCGCAAACGGAGCCGCCGTCGCGGCCGGGTTTGCCCCACACCCCCCTCGCCGCCCGCCCTCACCGCGAGAGGAAAATGCTTTTTTTGAGGCAGCGCTCGCATTTAGCCGGGTCCTCCAAGCGAGCGCAGCCCCAACCCAAGGCGAGGCACAAGCGGCTCCTCAGCTCCGTTCTGTGCCGCCGTGCCACGCTTCCTGCGGCTCCGAAAACCCGCCGGGAGCTGCCGACGTTCCCCCGGGGCAGGGGGGGACCGAGGTGCCCCCGCCCCGGTGCGGCCTCACCTTCCGCTTTTTCCTCCGCGGTGGCCGAAGGGTGCGAACAGCCCCTTGGGCTTGGCGCAGCGCTCCAGCGGCCGCCCCCTCCTGCGGCGAGCGGCTGGCGGCGATGAACGTGCCCGCCCGGCCGAGGGCAGCCCCGGCTCCTCGCCCCGTGTCAGCCCGGAGGGACCGCGCCGGCTCCAGCTGTCGCCGGCGGGGCTGGGGAGGGGGCGAAAAGCGAGCCGAGCGCCCCCCGGCAGCGTTTCGGTGCCCCCCAAGTCCCCGAGCCCCACCGCCAGCGCCGCCTCGTAGCGCTCCGGCTCGGCCCGGCGCTCGCGGATCGTGCGGGGAGCCGGGGCGCAGCCCAAGCCGTGGCCGGCGCCCTCAGCAGCCGCAGCTCCTGCCGCTGCCCCTCCGAAGCCTCCTCGCAGCGTCCTGGCGGCAGCCGGGGGGGTTAAGAGCGGGGGGGGGCTGCGGGGGGGCCGCGGGGACTCACCGCGGCTGGCCGGACTCTCGCCGAGCCGGTTACAAGCCGCCGCCTCTCCCACCGCGTTCCCGCCGCGCTGCGCCTTCTCCTCCGCCTTCTGCCGCTCCGGGGAGGGGCGGGGGGTGCGGCCCGGTGTGACCCCCACACCCGGCCGGGCCCCCCCCGCGTGTGCCCCGACACCCCCCGAGGGACCCGCCCCCAGAGCAGCCGGTGCCCAGGTCCCGGCCAGTCTGACGGCCCGGTTCAGCTTCGCTGGCGCTCCCAGTGCCCCCAGTGTGCTTCGGCAGCTCCCGCTGTCCCCCACCCCGTGCCCCCCAGTGCTCCCAGTAACCCCCCCACAGACACACCCTGCAGCCAGCTCTGCCCGCTTTCACCAGTATTCCTCTAAATCCTCCCAGCATCCCCCATAAGCCCAGCACAGTGCCCCCAGTATCCCCAGTAACCCCCAGCATCCCCCTGTACCCCCGCATGGCCTCAGCTCAATGCCCCCAGTTTCCCCAGTAACCCCAGCCCAGTGACCCCAGCTTCCCCAGTAGCCTCAGCCCAGGGCACCCAGTTACCCCCCAGTCCACCGCTAATTACCACAGACCAGGGAAGCGCTAATTAGTGCGGGCGGGGAGCACCCCAAAAGCGAGGGGAGAGCCCCATGTCACCTAACGCCCGCACCCCCACCCCTCCCGAGAGCCGTTTTTGGAGGGTTTCTCCCCATCTCGGCTCCCGGGGGGGGGGGCAGGATCGGGCCCGCACCCCCCAAGTCCCGGGGAGGTCCCCAAAGTGGGAGGAGGGGGGAAACTCCACCCCCCCCAAGTTTAATGCGTTAAAAATTATTAATAAAATTGCTAACGAGGCAGGAGGGCGATCCTACCAACCACACAAACCCCTCCAGTTTTGGTAAAAAACCCAAAACATCCAATTTTGGTAAAAGAACTCCTAAAACTCTCCAATTTCGGTTAAAAAAAAAACCAAAAACAAACAACACAAACCAAACCTGTCAATTTTGGTAGAGAAAAAAAAAAAAAGCCCCAAACTCCTCCAGTTTTTGGAAAAACCAAACCCCTTCAACTTTGCTTCTCCTCCCCCCCAACCACCCTCCAATTTTGGTAAAAAATCCCCAATCAAACCCTCCAATTCAGGTAAAAAACCCAACCACACCCCTCAAATTTTTGTAAAAATTCCCCACAACCAAATCTTCCAATTTTGGTTAAAAAACCCCAACCAAATCTTTCAATTTTGGTAAAACCCCAACAACTCCTCCAGTTTTGGTAAAAAACTCCAGGGAAAGAGGCGGCTGCCGCCCGGGCCCAGTTCGGCGCCGACTTCGTTAGCAGCGCCGCGTTTTTAATTGGGGGGCGGTGCGGGGGGTGAGGGCGGTTCCCATGGGGGAGCCCCCCGCCGGGATCTCACCGTTTCCCAACCTTCATAAAAAACCCCAAATAATTGGAAAATTCCCATTTTTTATTCTACTCGTAAAGCAGCCGGAGGCCCCGCTGTACAGAACGCTCCCCGCAGCCCCCACCCCCAAACCCCCGCACCCCGTCACCGCCGCGGAACAATCAGACGCTGTCGATGTCCCACAGGCAGGTTTAACTCAATTTTTTTTTTTTTTTTTTTCCCCTCTGTGTGTGTGTGTTCGTTTCGTTGGGGATTTTTGCCATTTTCCAAGCGCTTTTCTGGCCAAATCGTGGCAGTGGCGGCTGCGGGGCGGGGCTGGGGATGTTGTATTTCCTCCCCCCCCGCCGCCCACAGCCTTTAGTTTTGGATTTGAAATATAAAACGCGGCGGGTTGATGTTTTTAATTAATATGAATATAACAGGAGGTGTGACCGTCAGAGCTTCACAGCTTTGCTGACAAAGGTATCACGAGAGTCAGTTGCTGAAGCTGCAGTTGTACAAAACCAGTCGTGACACAGGGTTTGATTTTCAGTTTGTGAAGATGATGGAATATTTGACAGTGACTGGCCACGGAGCAGCTCTCGGTGTCTTGCCCCACAGCGGGGTGAGCAGCTCCAAGTGTTCAGAGATGAAGAGAGAGAGGAGGGCACCCCGGAGTGAAACTTCCAGCAATCCTGGGACAGAAGTTCTGACCCAACAGATGAAAAGAAACACTTGCCATGAAGTTCTGACATTCAGTGACTCGAGACAATCACTGTAAGAATAAGAAAAAATGGAATTTCGCCCTTTTGTCGCTCACCCTGCAGGCAATACAACGCTCTGCTTTCCCAGGCGCATCTCCCAGATTTCTGGAGACTTTGGCCATTTAGCCCAGAGGAACTCTTTTGTGTTTTCTGTGCAACAGACCCCGTTGTATAGAACAAGCCCAGCAAGTACCAGATTACAGATCACTGGGTGATGTTGCCCACAGAAAATGTTGAGACCTCCCCGGGAAGGGTTAAGCCACCAACAGCAGGCTGCAGCGTGGTTTCCTCGTTTTACCACTTTATCTCAAAATTTTGGCATTCTTAATAAGACCTGTGGCCAGCTCAGGTTTTTCCAGTGATTTTTGTTTGGCCTTTCGTGAGGGACAAGGAGGGATTTGCTGTCACTGGATTCCAGCTGCCCTTCTGAGCCGAAGCCTCGCAGGCAGCGCAGGACCCGTCGCTAAAACAGTTTGCTTGGAGTTCGTGGCCGAAATCTGCTAAAGCCGTGCCTTGGCCAAATTCTGCAGGGTGCCGGGATAAAGTTGCTGCTGGGGGAACCGAGCTGCTGACGCGCAGCCTCAGTTTATCGCCTTGTGACTGGGGCTGTTTCGCTGCTGGACAAAACAAACCTGCCTGCACGGCCGTGGCGTGCCGGCCCGCTGGAATCTCCGCTTTAAGCGTCAAACTGCCTCGGGCTCCTGAACACACCGGGGCTGAGCCAGCGTTGCACTCGCCAAAACTGTAACGGACAGCCACGATTATGGCAAGGAAGCTGCTGTATTTTCAAGGACGCTAAAGCGAGGTTTGTTTTTCTGCTTCCAGATCATCACGCACGTGTTCTGCACTTACCTGGACTCCAGGCTGCCGCCTCACCCCGAATATCCCGAGGGCAAAGCCTTCGCTTCCCAACACTTCGTTCAGAGCCCGGATAAACCAGGGACCGGCGCTCACGTTGAGCTGCCCTTGGCCTCCGGGCTCTCGTCAGCACCCTTGAAATCCCCGACGCCTTTGAACCTTTTCATTCCCAGACGCTTCGGATGGAAACGTCTTTTGCACCGACCAGAGCAGCATCAACCCGCCCCACTACGAGCTGACCTACGAGCTGATCAGTCCCTGCTCCTCCTTACATCGGGACTCTAAACCATCACATCGTACAAAGTCCACCGCAGTTCCCTTGACGTTTCAATGCTCTGTTCTTTCAGTGATCAAAAATGCCCAGAAATCCCCACCAGGCAGCGAGTCCTTTCTTGTCTGTGGCTCTGCCCCTGATCACACGGTCTGTTGGGCCGTTTCAGGGCCATCAAGTCACCCGGCTTCAAACAACCCTCTTTTCTTGGTCTGTCTCCCGCAACCGTTCCTCGATGTTCCGTTTAACATTTCCAACTTCTGAGAAGTTAATCTTAGAACCTTTAAAAGCATTAAAGGCAGACGCTTGGATTGTCACCCATTTCTTGTGCCTGTCTCAGTTAAAATATTATAATCAGCTTAAGCATGCCTAAACGAAAGGTGTCCACCCGTCCGTCCTCACCCAGGATTACCTAGGCTGGGTTTTTGGCCAGCTGTGCTCGGGCTGTGCAGGGGACGAACGAGCAGCACAGCGTGGCTCTGTGACTTCAGACTAGCGGAGCACCTGCAGCCTCACGGCAGTTTACTGATTCCGAGTCTCTTCTGCGGAATCACGATGGCCATTGATTGCTTATTTCTAGGATCTCGTTCATGTATAAGAAATCATTAAAAAAGAGAGATTTTCATCTGTTTCTCTCCTCTGGAGCCAAAAAGCTCAGCACGGAAGTCTTGGGGGTGTAAAACAAGTTGCAGACTCAGCCCCTCGAGACAAATCCGAGGGAATATGATGTTACGGGTGATGCAGAGACCTGCTTTATAGCCTAGTCATTAATTGCCGCAGGCAGCATTTTGCATCGTTACATCCCAAGAGGGCTGGTATCCATCTGGTCTCCATCCCAGGGGCAGAATTCGGGGGGCAGAGGGGCAGGGGAGGGTAAATGGGGGTGTGGGTGCTGACGGGCTCCTCTCACCTTGTCTCCCAGCCCGCGGGGGTCTTCAGCAGACTGGGCAATGCCTTGGGGACCGATGGGGACAAAGCCACCGAGAGCGACGACGACTGCTCCGTGCTCCAGTACGCTGGCGTCCTAAAAAAACTCGCCAAACCTCCCCCTAAGGAAAGCTCTGAGCCGGGAGGGACCGTCAAGGCAAAAGCCACCAGTTTGGAAGCCAAACCGGTCCCCGTCACCGCAGCCACCCAGTGACCGGGTCGCAGGAACGCCGCCGGTAGCCGTACGGCAACAAAACCGTCACCGGCGGCGTCTAAAATCGGCGGCGGCAGCGTTGTGGCAGTGCCGGTCGAAGCGCAGGGTGGTGATGGCACCAGCACGAAGGATAAAAGCGAACCCGAATTTTGGGTGAGAGTCAGAAGGACTTGGGGTCCCTGGTGCCCCAGATCATGGGTGCTGGGGGGTCCCTGGTGCCCCAGGTAACAGGTACTTGGGGGGTGGACTCTTGGGTTCCCCCCAGCCAGAGGGGGCTCGGGGGGGCTGACGGAGCCGCCGGGGCCCTGGCAGGCAGCCGCACGCCGCACTACGGCTCGCAGACGCCGCTGCCCGACGGCAGCCGCACGCCCGCCCAGAGCGGCGCCTGGGACCCCAACAGCCCCAACACCCCCTCCGGGTAGGTCCGGGGGGTCCCCCCGTTTACCGGTGTTGCCTTTAGGGTAAGAGCTCACTTGGTAAGAGAGAAATCCCCTTGCGTTCTGGCCGGTCCTCAGAGATCAGAGGGGCGAGGGGCGGCTGGACTTGTCCCTTAATAGGTGTGACATGAAATTGGTATTAATATACCAGTCGGGACTGGGACCCTGATCCGAGCCAGCCCCAGCGGGCACTCAGGAGAAACAGTCAGATTCACGGATAGCACGGTTTGTTTTCATGCAGCGTTGACAGGTTCCCTGAGGCTGCCTGTGATAAACGCACAAGCTGCAGGTTGGCTCTAGAGCACTACAGCAACCGAGAAAACCCAACCCGGAACGATTGCAGTCCCACACACACAGTTCCCGCGGATGCACTGGGCGTAGCCCCCTCTGGGGGGGCGAGAGCACGAACCCGTGGGTCTGTCCCTCCGCTTTGGTGTCGGGTGGTCGTCCCTCCAAGTTGGGTGCAGGCTTGGGGGGCTATTTGTGGTGGTAGGTCGGGGTGAGCGGGTGGGGCTGGAGTCCAATCAACATTCTGTCAATACTGACCCAGTTTCGTGGTGCCAAGGGGCACGGCGGGCTTCTGTGGGAAAAGGAGGGAGGACGGGAAGCAAGATGGACTTGGTACAGTGGGTGCAGGAGAGAAGGGAGGGTGAGCACAGAGTTTGTGTGTTGCCACAAAAAGTCATATTTGAAGGGAGCCGAGCAGAGGAGGAGATAAAATCCTGAGTAAAAGCCTGGCTGGCTGGCCGGGCCCAAAGAGCTGTGGGGAAGGGAGTTAACTCCAGTTTACCACCAGTGGCGTCCCCCAGGGCTGGGTGTTGGGGCCGCTCCTGTTTAACACCTTCACTGATGAGCTGGACGAGGGGCTCGAGTGCCCCCGCGGTCAGTTTGCAGGTGACACCCAGCCGGGTGGGGGTGTTGGTCTCTCGAGGGTGGGGAGGCTCTGCAGAGAGACCTGGCCAGGCTGGAGCCATGGGCTGAGCCCAGCTGGGGGAGTTTCACCGAGGGCAAATGCCGGGGGCTGCCCTTGGGCCACAACAGCCCCAGCAGGGCTACAGCCTGGGGGAGGAGTGGCTGGAGAGCTGCCGGTCAGAGAGGGACTGGGGGGGTTGAGAATCAGTCGATCAATCCATCAGGGTTTAGCCCCGCGTTCCCCCCACCTCCCCACACGATTGCACAGGGACGCAGCCTCAGTCTCCTCCCTGTCCCCTTTCTTTTGCTGCAGGTGGCATCAGCCCGTGGCCGCAGGAGCCGGCCGAGGCAGGAGTAGCTCTCTCTGGCCCCCCGCCCCCTCCTGCGCCCTGGCAGCACCAACGTCAAGGCCAGCGACATGAAACAGTCACTTTTATCTTGGCGTCCGGGATCAAGAACAAGCTCTGCCTGTAGGAGAGCCAGCCCCTCTGCGAGGCTCTCAGACACACCCTGCCACCCCCCGGGACGGCCGCAGAGCCTTGGCTCTCCGGCTGCGCCAGTAAGGAGCGTTTGCCCGGTGCCGGCGGCGACCCCCCGATGGAGCCTTCGTGCCCCGATGCTGCTCGAGGGCCACCACCTCCTCTCGAGGGGCCCGAAGATGCAGCCACCGAGTCGGGGCCGTCCCGGTCCGCGGCGGCTCCTGAGGAGAACAGGCACCCGCCCTTGTACCCCCCCACCAGCAGCAGCGGGCCGGGGGGAGCAGGTGAGTGGGGCCGGCGGGGGGGCGGGAAGGGGTCTGGGGGGAATTGAGAGGACAGAGGGGGTGGGAAGGGGTCTGGGGGGGAATTGAGAGGACAGAGGGGGCGGGAAGGGGTCTGGGGAGAAATTGAGAGGACAGAGGGGGCGGGAAGGGGTCTGGGGGGGAATTGAGAGGACAGAGGGGGCGGGAAGGGGTCTGGGGGGGGGAATTGAGAGGACAGAGGGGGTGGGAAGGGGTCTGGGGGGGAATTGAGAGGACAGAGGGGGCGGGAAGGGGTCTGGGGGGGAATTGAGAGGACAGAGGGGGCGGGAAGGGGTCTGGGGGGGGAATTGAGGAATTGAGAGGACAGAGGGGGCGGGAAGGGGTCTGGGGGGGCACATTAAGGGCTGAGAAGGGACATTGAGGGTGAGGAGGGGTGGGAGGGGGGACAGGGAGGTGCTGGGCGGGGACAGGGATTGAGGATGGGCTGGACGGGTTGCGGGGGAAATGTAGGGGACAGACAGAACTTGGGGGGACATTAAGGGGACCGAGATGGCCACAGGGGACTTGGGGGGGTGTCCCGCAGAGGGGACCCCTGCCCACACCCTGACCCCCCCCCTCCTCTCCCCCCAGCTCTGCCCTCCCAGCTGCACCCCAGCCCGCTGGAGCCCTCCCTCTCGCGGTGCCCGGCAATGCCCAAGGAGGGGGACCCGAATGGGTGGGGGGGGGTGACGAAACTCCTGTCCCCGTGTCCCCCCGTATCCCTTTTGGGGACCACACCCCCCTGCTCCCCCAAAGCAGCGTGGCCTCTTGGGGCAGCGAACAGACCGAGGAGCAGGCCGGCGGCTGCAACACCTTCGAGGAGGAGGGCAGCGGCATGAAAGGTGGGGTTTGGGGGGTCGTTTGGGGGTGGGGAGGCTCACAGGGACCTGCCACCCCGTGTCACACTCCTGTCCCCCCCAAGATGTCCCCTCCTGGCTGGAGAGCCTGGGGCTGCAGAAATACACGGCGCTTTTCTCCCAAATGACGTACGAGGAGATGATGAGGCTGACGGAGCATCACCTCGAGTCGCAGGTGACACGGGGTGTCCCCCCCCCTCCATGTCCCCAAATGAAGGGGGAGACACTTTCCCCCCCTCTCCGGTCACTGACCCTGCTTGTCCCCTCCTTGTCTCCGCAGAATGTCCCCAGGGGCGCGCGGCAGAGGATCCTCCTCAGCATCCAGAACCTGCGGGAGCGGCCGCGCATCGTCAGGGCGCTGGCTAAGGTGGGATGGTGACAGGGTGGCCCTCGGGTCCCTTGGGGTGGCCTCGGGGAGGCTCTCAGGTCCTCAGAGGTGGACCCGGGGTGGCCCATGTCCCCTTCTGCAGCCCAAGGGTTGGCATGGGGTGTCCTTGTTCTCTTGTGTCCCCAGGCGTGGCACAGGGTGTGCCCCACATCCCAGTGTTGCCAAGGGTGTCACAGGGTGTCCCTACTCCCCCTCATGTCCCCAGAGATGGCACAGGGTGTCCCCCATTGTCCCAGTGCCCCAAGGGTGGCACAGAGTGTCCCCAAGGGTGGCATAGAGTGTCTGCCATGTCTCTCATGTCCCCGGGGGTGGCACAGAGTGTCCCTTGTCCTCAGATCCCTAGGGTGTCCCCCACATCCCTGACACCCCTCCCCGTGTCCCCAGCAGTGGCACAAGATGTCCCTGGTCACCACTCCCTGTGTCCCCAGGACTGGGGGTGGGGTTTGGGGTCTGTGTCCCTGGTCTCCCCCTCAGTCCCCACGTTCCCCCCCGCTCCTTGACACTCCCCCCCACTGTCCACAGCACATCATATGGGGGGGCAGCCTGTGGCCGGCCCTTCAGGAGCTCCAACAGATCATAGTGACCCCCATTAAAGCCACCAACGCCGCAGCCCCCGTCCCTTACGGGGACATCCCGAGGCTGTTCACCCGCGTCATGGGCAAAGGTGAGACACCCCCCACACACCCCAATTCCTTTTTTGGGGGGGTCCCATGGTTCGCGGGGGGTCTGTGTGTGGAATCAGGGTGTCTGGGTCCCTCCCTGACCCCCGACACCCCCCAGTTTGCATCCAGCTCCTGAAATCGCCGCCAGACGAGAACTTCACGATTTACCTGCAGCTCCTGGAGAAGTGCCTGGTACATGAGGTACGGGAGGGCTGGGGGGACTTGGGGGGGTGTAGGGCTTGGGGTGGGGGGGCTATAGGGCTGTGTGACCCCCCATGTGCCCCCTTCCCCCCCCAGGCGTTCACAGAGACACAGAAGAAGAGGCTCCTCTCCTGGTGGTGGCAGGTCCAGGGGCTGCTCCGCACCTTCCCACTCGGTGCCGATCAACAGCTCGCCCCAGGCCCTGCTCGCCCTCCCCCAGGGTACGTCCTGGGGGGGGACACGAGCCCCCCCAAACCTTGGGGAGGGGGGGAAGACAAAACCTTGGGGCACCCCCTGAGTGGGGGGAGGAACCTGTGCTCCCCCCCTCCCCTCCGCACCCCCCATCCCACTAGGGCGGGGGAAGATGTTCTGGTCGTGGTGTGGGAGGTTTGGGGGGGTTCAGAGTGCCTGGTCCCCTCCCTAGGAGGGTTGGGGGGGTCGGGTACAAATCTTGGCGCCCCCTTACCCCAGTTTCTGTTCCGCCCCCCCTCAGAGCGTCCCCTCCCCGGCACGGACCTGGAGATCAGCCCCACGCCTGAGTCGCTGTTCAGCATGGTGGAGCAAGTGCTGGGCGGTGAGGGGGGTTCGGGGGGGCAAAGGGACGTGAGAGGGGTCCGGGGATGGGGGGGGGGTCCAGGGACAGGGTGGGGGCACGGGGGGAGACAGAGCCATGGCAGGAGGGAGTATGGGGGACACACACGGGGACAGGGTGAATTTGGGGACACGGGGGAGGATGGGGAGCACGGGGGGGGCGCTGGGGGGGGCAGGAAGGGATTTGGGGGAGGGGAGGGGTGTAAGGGGATGTGGCCCCCCCCAAGTACCCTCTGACACCCCCCATCCCCCCGCAGATGGCTCAGACAAGACCTCACCATCTGATGGCGCCGCCCCCCCTCCCCAAATAGGGGGGTCCCCCATGACCCCTCCCCCCATGACCCCTCCCCCACTCCACGGGGGGGTGTCACCCCCTCCATGACCAGTCTCGCTCGGTTCCACCCCCCCAACCCCCAAAATAAGCGGCGGGGAGGGGCGGTGGGGATTAACACAGACACCCCCTGCCCCCCCTTTACCCCCTCTCCCCCATTTTTGTCGGTTTTCACCATTTTTAACAATCCCAAATCTTTGCGGTTTTGATGGGTTTTTCAGTTTTTATTCCTTTTCTCTTCATTACTGTATCAGTACCCCAAATGATATTAACGTATATTAATACGCATTAATAATATCATTATTATTTACAGCCCAAACTGAGGGACACGGCGATGCCCCCCCTTCCCTCCCCTCCCCCAGGGTGGGGATGCCCCAGGACCCCTCCCCCGTCGGTACAGCCCCCCGCCCCCCCTTTGTACCCGCAGCGCCGCGGCCCTTTGCGATAGAAAACGTTATTTTAGACACAAGTTGTTAGGAATAACTTTAGTTCCGGCTGTGGCTACTAACCCTGACTACGTTATTAAAGAGAAAACCAGAAACACCCCCCAAAGTGCCTGGTTTTTCCCCAAAACGGGGAGGGGGGACACGCCGCTCTGTCGCTGGAGGAGTCGGAGGCGTCGCTGGGGCTCTCGTCGTCCTCCGAGGCCTCGCTGGGGTCAGGCGGGGGCTGTGCGGGGTCCCCCCCTCGCTGCCCCCCCCGGACTCTTCCTCCTCTTCCTCTCCCTCCTCCTCGTCGCTGTTGCTGCCCAAAATCTCCTCCCGGTCACGAGCGGCCCGGGCGGTGTCACTGCCCCCCCCGGAGGTCCCCCCAGCCACCTTCCTCCTCCTCCTCATCTTCGGCCTCATCCTCTTCCTCGCTGAGGGCCGAGCCCCCCCACCCCGCTCGCTGCTGCTCCCGGAGCCTTCGGCCCCCTCCTCCTCCTCCTCGCTGCCCTCTCCCCCTTCGCTCTCGCTGCCTTCCTCACGCTCTTCGTCTGGAGGAGGAGGAAGAGGAGCAGGGGAAGAGATTATGGGGGAGGGCGTTGGGGGGGCCCCACACATTCTGCCCCCCCGGGTCCCCCTGTTTGGCTGATTAGGGATATCGATTAACCTCCGACAGCAGAGTGGAAAGAGCCGGCGTCTTCTGCTGCAAATAACTCCAGAGTGTGGGGAATAATACAGAGCCCACGGAGTGAGACAAGGGAGAGCAGTGCAACCAGGAGAGCACAGGGCAACGCCTCAGAGCATCCCTGCCCGAGAGAGAGCACAGGGGTTAAGGCAGATCCCTCAGCCCTTGCCCCCGCTGCCAGCCCCCAGCCCCGCGGGCAGCCCCGGTTCCAGCGAGGGTTTGCAGAGCCTGGCCCGGGCAGGGGGAAATCCTACGCGGTGCCTCCGCCCGGAGCTGAGGCCTCCAGAGGCGCTGGGAGCGGGCCCGGCCTTCTAGCCCCAAAATCAGCCCGGCAGGAGAGCCGGCGCCTTTGTTTGGAGCGGGAATATCTGGTTTGGCTCTCACAGGAGATTGCCCCCGAGCCTGGCCAGGGCTCAGGGGAGAAGCTCAGGGGTTTCCCTGCTCATCTCTTGGATCACGCGCAGGGTCTCCCACCAGGCCTCGGGGCCAGGCCACGGTCTCCACGGCCCTGTTATTTCATCCCCGCACACAGACAGATCGAGATACATTCAAGACAGCGACATCTTCCAGACACATTCCACCAAGGATTTCACACGGGGCGAGCAGCTTCGGCTCAGGGCCTGTTGCTCAGGCTTCAACACTTCCACCCTCTACACCAGCACAGGCGGGTGGTGATACCTTAGTGCAGCACCCACGAGCACGGTGGGTATCAGTTATCACATCTACAGGATTCACCTACGGGGCAGCTCTGCCCTGGGCCGCTTGGCCAAGCCTGAGCACTTCACAGGTGGATGCAGGGCAGGGATGGGGGATGCTCGGGGGGCCCTGGGGATGCAGCACAGGGAGATGGTAGCACCAGGATGCCGAAGGTCTCGGGGAGCGTCACCCCCCACGAGCTCGTCTTACCGGCACGTGTCACCCCAAGATCCGGCATCGCCCCGGAGGGCCGAGCTCCGCCAGAGATTGAAGAGGAGGAGGAAGATGAGGACCAAGAGGCTGAGGAGGACGGTGGAAAGCAACGTGCTGCGGGAGCACTGGGATGGAGAGGGGCCGTCAGTGTCCCGAAGCGAAGGAATAAATTCACTGACGGGGTTTAAAGGCTCCCCCGAGACTGGTGGCACCCAGCAAGGGATGGCACCGGGTCCAGCTGGCACCGAAGCCAGCCCCCGCAGAGCAGGGGAGTTTCCTTCGGTGGGAAGCAGGTGGGATGTGCCCCCCGGTCCTCCAGTGGGTCCAGCTGGGGTGAGGGTAGGGAAATGGGAAGGGGGGGGGAGGGGGAACCCCAAACCAGGGTGGGGGCTGCTCTGAGAGTAAAATCTTCCCCCAAACTGCCCAGGGCCCCCAGGGAAAAGTACCACACCCCCCACTGCACCCCCAGATCTGCCAGGGGTCTCCTCAGGGTGCAGGTTCTGGGATGAAATGGGGCGCAGATGGTGCCCCGGTTTGGGGTTGTGGGGGGCCAGGATGGGGCAGGGAGCTCCACGGCCCTGCTTTGGGGTCTCAGGGTGTCGCCAGCCCCGGAGCTGCTTGGGGGTGCCGCTGGGCTTCATCCCGGCGTGACGCTGGCACAGAACAAACCCATTTCTCCTGATGTTCCCGGACAGGCGAATCCCCCCCGGGGGCAGCACAGCTGGGACTTTTGGGCTACGGAGAAGGGAACAGAGCCCAAACCCGGCCGGGGCAGAGACGTTCCCGGCCGGCTGACGGGATCGGGGTGTTCCCGTGCCCCAGCCTGTTTGGGGCAGGGAGGGGAAGGGTCTGCTCCTCCCTCCTCCGCCACTGGGGCCGGTACCTATGGACAATCCAGATTTGGATGGCACAGAGGTGGGGAAAGAATCGTGTGCGAGTGGCAGCATTCAGGCGAAAGGGACTGACCTGGGTGCTGTGGGGTTGAGGTCACTTCCGGGCAAAAAATGAAGGAAGAGGCGAGAGACTTGAGGAAACTGTTGCCATATTAAACATTAATTGATTAATTGCATAGGTGTGAGCTCCTGCCTGGTGCCCCTGCATTGTGCTCCTGGCAGGTCTCTGTTGTGCTTGTGTGCGTTTTTGCGAACAAGAGGGCTCGAGGCAAAACTCTGCTGCTGAACGAGCCGGCAAGACTTCCCCGTACCTGCCTGCACATGACTCGGGCATGTCTGAGGATGGCGACGATGTCTCCCACCTCTCTGATGCCCACTTCATTCATCATCTCCCTGTTCAGATCCACCAACATGTTCTTTTGGATCCTGCAGCGAGGAAAGACCTGGCTTAACGAGGTCTCCCCTCGTTACGAGCTCTGTTAATTAGGCCCAGAGTGAGGGGCACCACGATAGCCACAGCACAGGTTGGGACACCACCACCCTCCTAGAAACAACTCTGATAATGATGGGGAAGCTCAGCGCAGGTGAGCAACTCATGTCACTAATTAAGGAGCGGGATAACGAGTTAAGTCCTTCCTTCCCCCTCGGGAGGGGGATCTTTCGGTGCCGTTTTCCCCACCGTGACGCGGTGTAAAGTTGCCCCCTCACCTGTTATCCACAAATGTGATGGCGGAGAAAATGGAAAATAGCCCCTGAATGGGACCTTGAGTGATAACACCCTGCTGCAATTGATGCTGTTTTAAGGAGGAAGGGAACTGGGATGAAGTCTCCTATGCAGACATGTTTCTCACCCTCCGAGACCATCCTGAATATCAAATAAACCGTGGCCTGGCACCCCCACGAGACCCACTGGTGCTGGCACCGGACAGAGAAAATATGAAGGAAGGGAAAGAAAAAGGGGCCAAAATAAAGATTTCCCAGAGTACTATAAACCGCCGGTAGGAAGCCGGCAGGAGGAGGGTGAAAGTTTGGAGGAGCCAGAGCCAGGCTCCCCCCTCACAGCCCCGTGTCGCAGACAGAGATGGGAGAAGCGAGCGGCGATGCCGGCTCCTCTGAGAGAGGCCCTAGGGCTGGATGGGCCCTGCCAGGGTAAAAGTCCCGTTCACTTCCTTCCATCTGGCACCTTGGAAAAGTGCAGCGAAGGGGTATCGAAGCAACTGTTGGGGTGACCAAGCATTTCCAGTTTCTAATAAAACACCCGTGCTGGAACCCCGACACAGGAGCCCATATGAGGTTGTAGATGCAGATGGAGATTGGAGTGTCAGGGGCATGGAGCGGGCTGTACCGAAAGCAATGAACTGCTCGGCCCTATATGCCCTTCGGCAGGGACCTAAAGATACTCCCTCAGAATTCCTGGGTAAGCTGCGGGTACCGTGAGGCGACACACCCCTTAGATCCAGGGTCAGGGGTGGGAATACAACAGTTAGTGTCGTTATTTATAGGGCAGTCAGCACGGGGCATTCGAAAGAAGTTGTAAAAGCTGAAAGTGCCAGAGAGTTGGAATGTGGAGACCTTGTTAGACAGAGCACAGAGAGCATATAGCAAGAGGAGGGGAGGAGATCTGCATCCTGCTGTAGCAAACCCATATGCACTGTTAATTAGATGAGTACCGGAATTGCCTTGGTTTACCGTGCTGGCCCTAAAAGACCCCTTCTTCTGCTTGCCTTTGAGCTCCAAAGTCAGTGATTGTTTGCATTTGAATGAGGAAAGATGGAGTCCAGGAGGAAGATGCAATTAACATGGACTGTGCTGCCCCAGGGGTTTAAAATAGCCCCACTCTTCTTGGAAACCAAGTAGCTAAAGACCTGGAGCAATGGGAGCGGCCGCATGGAATCGGGGGTCCTGCAGTATGTAGATGATTCCTTAACAGCCACAGAGACTAAAGAAATGTGCATAACATGGACTATTAGTTTATTAAATTTGGGGTCTTAATGGCTATCGAGTCTCTCCACAGAAAGCTCCAGCAGCTCAGCAGCGAGTAACCTGCCCTGGAGCCGAGGTCACGGCTGGGCAAGGGACCCTGGGGACTGCAAGGCCAGAGGCCCCTGTCGGAGCCCTCGGGCACAGCCAGCTAAAGAGCTCTGCGCGATCCTAGGAACGACCCGGAGGTGTCGCCTGTGGGTATGTAACTACGGACTCCTGGTACAAAAAATCCCTCGGTGAGCTATTAAAATCAAATCGGAAACCCTCACTCGGCACGGAGAGGCGCTCAGAGCATTCCGTCAGCTGAAGAAGCAGCTGATGGATGCCCCTGCTCCGGGTTAACCAGACATCACTCAGCTGTCTGGTTATTCTCCCTCGAGAAACGGGGAATAGCCCCAGGGGTCCTGGCCCAAAAATTGGGACCAGATAGAAGGGCAGTGTCGTACTTCTCTAAACAACTTGATGAAGTAAGCAAGGGATGCCAGCTGCCTGCTGCAGGCTTTGTGGAGAAATCCCCTTGCACCCCGGCGCTGGAGTAACCACCCCTGCTGTGTAACTCTATTCGTGTTGGAGAGTCTGTTTTCCACAAGTCACCGCACCCCAGCTGGACCCACTGGAGGACCGGGGGGCACATCCCACCTGCTTCCCACCGAAGGAAACTCCCCTGCTCTGCGGGGGCTGGCTTCGGTGCCAGCTGGACCCGGTGCCATCCCTTGCTGGGTGCCACCAGTCTCGGGGGAGCCTTTAAACCCCGTCAGTGAATTTATTCCTTCACTTCGGGGCACTGACGGCCCCTCTCCATCCCAGTGCTCCCGCAGCACGTTGCTTTCCACCGTCGTCCTCAGCCTCTTAGTATTCATCTTCCTCCTCCTCTTCAATCTCTGGCGGAGCTCGGCCCTCCGGGGCGATGCCGGATCTTGGGGTGACACGTGCCGGTAAGACGAGCTCGTGGGGGGTGACGCTCCCCCGAGACCCTCGGCATCCTGGCGCTACCATCTCCCTGTGCTGCATCCCCAGGGCCCCCCGAGCATCCCCCATCCCTGCCCCGCATCCACCTGTGAAGTGCTCAGGCTTGGCCAAGCGGCCCAGGGCAGAGCTGCCCCGTAGGTGAATCCTGTAGATGTGATAACTGATACCCACCGTGCTCGTGGGTGCTGCACTGAGGTATCACCACCCGCCTGTGCTGGTGTAAACAGTGCTCAAGCACTGAAATGCTGCAGCCTGAGCAACAGGCCCCGGGCTGAAGCCTCTACCTTAGCATGTGGTCATTAATAAAGCAGGGAAACTCGCCAGGGAAAGAGGCAGCTTAGACACCAGATATAATCTGTACGGAATGTGTCAGGAGACAAAGTATCCAACTTTCCTTTCGCATCCTTGTTCAAGGCTGAGGACCCACGTATTCCGGCTTGGTAGAAATTCCTCTGTTCTCCCCCCCGAGCCCTGGCGAGGCTTTGGGTGGAATGCAACAGGAAAATGATAACATGAAATTTACTGGGACAGACAAAGGTGCCAGTTATTCTGGCTTGTCAATCTCTGGTATACAAGGGCGGGCCCGCTCCCAGCGACTCTGGAGGCTTCAGCTCCGGGTAGAGGCACCGCGTAGGATTTCCCCCTGCCCGGGCCAGGCTCTGCAAACCCTCGCTGGAACCGGGGCTGCCCGCGGGGCTGGAGGATGTCATCCATCTGGAGAAGGATCTTTTGTACTTGCTGCTCTGACTCTCAGGTAGTGATGATATGACGCATTTCCCTATATTTTCCTCTCGTTGCTTTAGCTGCACTCTTCTGCCTTTTCTTACTGCACATTTTCTCTATTACACTCTTACATTATTTGGTTTTCCCCAGCAAAATACTCCTGCTCTTTTCACTCTGGTGTCTGAGTTTAATTGGTATCCCTAATCAGCAAAATAGGGGGAATCTCCCTGAGCATCCCCAATCCCTGACCTGCATCCACAGACCCCACCAAGCATCCCCCTCAAAATCCCCTCATAACCCCCCTAAAATCCCTACAACTCCCCAAACCCACCTTGTAGCCCCCTACTCCCCCCTAAACTCCCTATGACACCCAAACCCTCTCATAGCCCCGCTAGGACCCCCAAAACCCACCTTGTAGCCCCCCTACACACCCCAACACTGCCTTCTCTCTCTCCCCAGGACAGCCCCAGCCCCAGCCCGGTGGTCAACAGATCCATGACCCCTACAGCCCCCCCCCTGCGGCGGTACAACCCCCACACCCCTGGCGCGGGGATCGAGCAGAGCTCCAACGACTGGGTGACCACCAACATCTACGTGAAGGTCCGTGACACCTACCCGAACAGTCAGGTGGTGGGACAGACCGGCGTCATCCGCAGACTCATGGTGAGACACCCCCGCCCCGGTTCGGGGGGTGCTTTTGGGGCAGGGAGGGGGTAACACACACGGTGATGCTGATTTCCCCCCCTCTTTTTCTGTTTTTGTAGGGCGGGATGTGCGCTGTCTACCTGAGGGACAGCGAGGAAGTGCTGAGCATCTCCAGCAGGCACCTGGAGCCTGTCACTCCCGTCTGCGGCAACAAGGTAGGGCCCCCCCCAGCCCCCCCTTTGTCCTGGGCCCCCCAACACTGCTCCCACCAGCACGTGCTGCTTTGGGGACCTTCTAGATCCCCTCAGGTGCTACCCCAGCTCCGCTGGGACCCCCCACCAGCCTCCTCAGGGCTCACTCTCCCCCCATCTGCACCCCTCCTCTGCCTCAGGTCAAGGTGATCCTGGGGATGCACCGTGAATACACCGGGACCCTGCTCTGCAGGGACCGAGAGTACGGGATTGTCCGCATGGATTTCGAGGACAGTTACAGGATCTTCAGCCTCCACTTCCTCGGCAAACTGATGGAAGATTGAGGGGAGCCCCCTGTGCCCCCCGCCCCCTGCTGCCCCCCGTTCTCTTTGTGTCCCCCCGTTCTCTTTCTCCACACTCCTTTCCCCTGCTCAGTGTCGGCGGTTGGAACGAGGTTTAGTTGTCAATAAAGGCCTGTGGGTGCAGCCGGGGGGATGAACCAGGGCCCCGCGCCCCCCAGGGCTGGGGAAAGGGCGGTTAAATGCCCCCCCGGGGCCGAGAGAGGGTTGCAGCGGGACCCCCGGGGGTGGGGGGTGCTGAGCCGGGACCCCACTGCGGGGCGGGGGGAGAGTGAAGCGGCTTCAGCGCCGGCCGCGCTCATGCTCTGCCCTTACACCCCGCCTCCGCTTCCTCCTCCCATTGGCTCTGCCGCCGCCGGGCCCGCCTCCCCGCCGCCGCCATTGGCCAGCAGCCGCGCCGCCATTGGTGGTCGGTCCTCAGTCCACGCCCCTCCCGCCCCGTCGCCGCTCATTGGCTGGAAGCGGAGGGAGGGGATTGGCTGCGGCAGCCGCGCGTGCGCCCTGTGGCGCGCGGTGCGGGAAGATGGCGGCGGCCTGTGAGTTCCGCGGCGCCCTGGGAGCCCGCCGGGCCGGGCCGGGCCGCCAGCGGCACCGGCGGTACCGAGGCGGTGCTGCGGGAGCGGCTGCGGCGGCAGCAGGTGGGGCCGCGAGGGGACTGAACCTGGGCCTGAGGGGACGGGCGGGCGGGAAGGGGGGGCACGGGACTCCGCGGGTGTCCCCAGCGGTGCCCACCTGTCCCCGGGCTTCTCTGGGCGCCCCGCGCCTGGGCCTGTCTGTCCTCGGGGGTCCCCCGCCCTCCCCGGGAGGCGCCGGCGGTCTCTGACTGGCGCTGGGTGTTCCCAGAGCTCCCCGGCTGTCGCTGGCCATCCTCGGCCACCTCTAGGCCTCCGGGTCTGTTCCCGGGGCCCTCTGGCTGTCCCTGGCCACCCTCGGCCCGGCCAGCACTCCCTGCCTGTCCCCGAGTGTCTCTGGGGCTCTCTGGGCGTCCCTGAGCATCCTCAGACATCCCTGGGGTTCCCTAAAGGTCCCTGGGGCTCTCGGGGTGTCCCTGACCCTGCCCAGAGCTCCTCCCAAGTGTCCCCAGAAGTTCTGGACTGTCCCTGGGGCTCCGCGGATGCCCCTTGCTATCCCCCACCCTCCCCAACTGTCCCCAAGCCCCCCTGAGTGTCCCCAAGCCCCTCCTCCCGCTGTGTGCCCCCCCCCCCCCCCCGTGTCCCCTCACTACACAGGTGACAGAGGGACCCCTGGGACACCCCGCGGGCCTGGAGGAGGATGAGTAGGAAGAGCACAGCCCCCTCCAACCGCGGCAGCCCGAGTTTTTGTGGAGTTTGCGGGGCTGTTCTCGAGGCAGGGGGCCCTCTGCGCCGCGGCGATGGAGAGCGCCGGGCCTTTGCTGAATGCCGTGCCGGCAGCGGGAGGGAAGCCGGGCGCCCCTCGAGTCCCGGCGGTGCCAAACCCACCCCGGCAAAGAGTCAGAGGAAACGCTTGGCTGTCGGCAAACCATTTACTGGGGGATCACTGCGAAAACCGGTGCCGAGAGCGTGTGGCACAGCACATCCTGGGGCACCCCTGGCTCCGCTCTTCTCTCCCGGCGTGGAGCCGGGTGTTGCTGGTCGGGGTGGCTGAAGGTGAGGAAGAGGAGGGTCTCTGGGCAGCTCTTCTCTGCCGGGGGGTTTGCCAGGGTTGCCGCGGTGGCTCAGCAGGGATGTGGGTGTTCCTGGCTCTGTGCCGGGAGGAGTGTGCCAGGCACAGTGGGGGAGTCCCCGTCTGTCCCCTGGGGCCCATCCTTGGGGACAGGGATGGCGCTTGGCCGCTTGGGGTCGCGCCGCGTCACCGGAGCGTCCTGCGGGGAGAAGGATGGGGGGGGGTGAGCGGCACCGTTGCGGAGGCTCTCAGATAAACAACAACCACCAACAATAAAAAATTATTAACACCATTAACTAGCTCTCGGTGAATCACAGGTGCGGATGTCTGTGAGAGGAGAGCAGATCGACTTTCTGGGGTCTAAGGGCAACCCCAAACGCTCTCTCGCTCACCTGACAAGTGAGGGCTCTCACCCTCGAGGACCTGCTCAGGGCAGCGTCCCGACCCAGGGCCCCTCGAGGAGTTTCCTTGGGCAGCATCCCGACCCCAGGGGAGAGGCCTCGACCGCAGCTGCTGCTCCAGGGGACGAGCTCCAAAGGGCTCCCAGGGGACTCCATTTATAGCCAGGTGACTCTGACCTGTAGCCTACAGCGGCTCCCGTTAGCCAAAGGCCCCAGTTACCGCCAAGCCCCGAGAACAGGCAGCCAGGAGCTGCTACGCTTCAGCAGCCAAGAAGCTGCTTTCACTGGGGGGGAACCTGCCACAGGCACCCATGGGTGGCATCCCCACCCCTTGGACCCTGAGCACCCCGGGATTCTGGGCACTCATGGTACGGGGGCACCAGGGACCCCCAGCACCCCTGTAATGGTGGCACCAGGGACCCCGAGCATCCAGGGCCCCAAAGCACCAGGGGGACGCAAAGGCCCCGAGCACCCGGTGTCCCCGAGCACCCACGCCCAGGAGCCCCCCCACGGCTGTACCTCGGCGTGGGACGAGGTGTTCGCTCTGCCAGGCAGGTTCTGCTCCACGCCGCTCCCGGCGACCACGCTGCCGTCGGGGCGGCCACGCTGTTCCCGGCTGCCGGGGGCCCCCGGCACCGTGGAGTTACCGGCCGCGCGCGTTGCCCTGGGCTGGCGCTGATGCTGGGAGCGCCCGGTGCCGTGGCGGGTGGGGACGGGGGCTGGGCAGACGTCCCGCGGGCTCGTGCCGCTGCCGTACCCGTGAGACCCTGCGCGTGATCCAAGAGATGAGCAGGGAAACCCCTGAGCTTCTCCCCTGAGCCCTGGCCAGGCTCGGGGGCAATCTCCTGTGAGAGCCAAACCAGATATTCCCGCTCCAAACAAAGGCGCCGGCTCTCCTGCCGGGCTGATTTTGGGGCTAGAAGGCCGGGCCCGCTCCCAGCGCCTCTGGAGGCCTCAGCTCCGGGCGGAGGCACCGAGTAGGATTTCCCCCTGCCCGGGCCAGGCTCTGCAAACCCTCGCTGGAACCGGGGCTGCCCGCGGGGCTGGGGGCTGGCAGCGGGGGCAAGGGCTGAGGGATCTGCCTTAACCCCTGTGCTCTCTCTCGGGCAGGGATGCTCTGAGGCGTTGCCCTGTGCTCTCCTGGTTGCACTGCTCTCCCTTGTCTCACTCCGTGGGCTCTGTATTATTCCCCACACTCTGGAGTTATTTGCAGCAGAAGACGCCGGCTCTTTCCACTCTGCTGTCGGAGGTTAATCGATATCCCTAATCAGCCAAACAGGGGGACCCGGGGGGGCAGAATGTGTGGGGCCCCCCCAACGCCCTCCCCCATAATCTCTTCCCCTGCTCCTCTTCCTCCTCCTCCAGACAAAGAGCGTGAGGAAGGCAGCGAGAGCGAAGGGGGAGAGGGCAGCGAGGAGGAGGAGGAGGGGGCCGAAGGCTCCGGGAGCAGCAGCGAGCGGGTTGGGGGGGCTCGGCCCTCAGCGAGGAAGAGGATGAGGCCGAAGATGATGAGGAGGAGGAAGGTGGCTGGGGGGACCTCCGGGGGGGGCAGTGACACCGCCCGGGCCGCTCGTGACCGGGAGGAGATTTTGGGCAGCAACAGCGACGAGGAGGAGGGGGAGGAAGAGGAGGAAGAGTCCGGGTGGGGCAGCGAGGGGGGGACCCCGCACAGCCCCCGCCTGACCCCAGCGAGGCCTCGGAGGACTACGAGAGCCCCAGCGACGCCTCCGACTCCTCCAGCGACAGAGCGGCGTGTCCCCCCTCCCCGTTTTGGGGAAAAACCAGGCACTTTGGGGGGTGTTTCTGGTTTTCTCTTTAATAACGTAGTCAGGGTTAGTAGCCACAGCCGGAACTAAAGTTATTCCTAACAACTTGTGTCTAAAATAACGTTTTCTATCGCAGAGGGCCGCGGCGCTGCGGGTACAAAGGGGGGGCGGGGGGCTGTACCGACGGGGGAGGGGTCCTGGGGCATCCCCACCCTGGGGGAGGGGAGGGAAGGGGGGGCATCGCCGTGTCCCTCAGTTTGGGCTGTAAATAATAATGATATTATTAATGCGTATTAATATACGTTAATATCATTTGGGGTACTGATACAGTAATGAAGAGAAAAGGAATAAAAACTGAAAAACCCATCAAAACCGCAAAGATTTGGGATTGTTAAAAATGGTGAAAACCGACAAAAATGGGGGAGAGGGGGTAAAGGGGGGGCAGGGGGTTTCAGTGTTAATCCCCACCGCCCCTCCCCGCCGCTTATTTTGGGGGTGGGGGGGGTGGAACCGAGCGAGACTGGTCATGGAGGGGGTGACACCCCCCCGTGGAGTGGGGGAGGGGTCATGGGGGGAGGGGTCATGCTGGGGACCCCCCTATTTGGGGAGGGGGGCGGCGCCATCAGATGGTGAGGTCTTGTCTGAGCCATCTGCGGGGGGATGGGGGGTGTCAGAGGGTACTTGGGGGGGGCCACATCCCCTTACACCCCTCCCCTCCCCCAAATCCCTTCCTGCCCCCCCCAGCGCCCCCCCCGTGCTCCCCATCCTCCCCCATGTCCCCAAATTCACCCTGTCCCCGTGTGTGTCCCCCATACTCCCTCCTGCCATGGCTCTGTCTCCCCCTGTGCCCCCACCCTGTCCCTGGACCCCCCCCACATCCCCGGACCCCTCTCACATCCCTTTGCCCCCCCGAACCCCCCTCACCGCCCAGCACTTGCTCCACCATGCTGAACAGCGACTCAGGCGTGGGGCTGATCTCCAGGTCCGTGCCGGGGAGGGGACGCTCTGAGGGGGGGCGGAACAGAAACTGGGGTAAGGGGGGGCCCAAGATTTGTACCCGACCCCCCCAACCCTCCTAGGGAGGGGACCAGGCACTCTGAACCCCCCCAAACCTCCCACACCACGACCAGAACATCTTCCCCCGCCCTAGTGGGATGGGGGGTGCGGAGGGGAGGGGGGGAGCACAGGTTCCTCCCCCCACTCAGGAGGTGCCCCAAGGTTTTGTCTTCCCCCCCGCCAAGGTTTGGGGGGGCCCGTGTCCCCCCGCAAGACGTACCCTGGGGGAGGGCGAGCAGGGCCTGGGGCGAGCTGTTGATCGGCACCGAGTGGGAAGGTGCGGAGCAGGCACCCGGCCTGCCACGACCAGGAGCAGAACCACTTCTTCTGTGTCTTTGTGAACGCCTGGGGGGGGACGGGGGCACATGGGGGGGTCACACAGACCTATAGCCCCCCCCCCAAGTCCTACAGCCCCCCAGCCCCCACTCTCCTCTCCTGTACCTCGTGGCTCTGGCACTGCTCCAGGAGCTGGAGGTAACTGATGATGTTCTCCTTGTCCGGCCGCGACGTCAGGAACTGGATGCAAACTGGGGAGTGTCGGGGGTCAGGGAGGGACCCAGACACCCTGATTCCACACACACAGCCCCCCAGAACCATGGGACCCCCCCAAAAAAAGGAACTTGTGTGGGGGGGGTATCTCACCTTTGCCCATGACACGGATGAACAGCCTCACGACGTCCTTCTCAGGTAGGGGGGCTGTGGGCGCTTCGGCGTTGGTGGCCCATGGGGGGGCCCCGTCAGAGGTGTCGTTTCGGGGGGGAGCGGCCCGGGGGCGCTGAAAGGCTTTAATGGGGGTCACTATGATCTTTTGGAGCTCCTGAAGCACCGAACACAGGTTTCCCCCCGATAGGACGTACTGTGGACAGTGGGGGGGAGTGTCAAGGAGTGGGGGGAGAACGTGGTGACTGAGGGGGAGATCAGGGACACACACCCCAAACCCCCCACCCCCAGTCCTGGGGACACAGGGAGGGGTGACCAGGGACATCTTGTGCCACTGCTGGGGACACGGGGAGGAGTATCAGAGATGTGGGGTTCCCCCCAGGGATCTGAGGACAGGGGACACCCTGTGCCAGCCCTGGGGACATGAGGGACACTCTGGGTCACCCCTAGGGATGTGAGGGACATGGCAGACACTCTATGCCACCCTCGGGGACACCCTGTGCCACTCTTGGGGCACTGGGACACGGGGGACACCCTGTGCCATCTCTGGGGACATGACGGGGAGGAGGGACACCCTGTGACACCCTTGGCAACACCGGAATGTGGGGGACACACTGTGCCACGCCTGGGGACACAAGAGAACAAGGACACCCCGTGCCAGCCCTTGCGCTGCAGAAGGGGACATGGGCCACCCAGGGGCCACCTCTGAGGACCTGAGGGCCTCCCCGAGGCCACCCCAAGGGACCCGAGGGCCACCCTGTCACCGTCCCACCTTCTCAAGCGCCCTGAGGACGTTCGGCCGCTCCTGCAGGTTCTGGATGTTTGACAAGGATCTTCTGCCGCGCACGCCTGGGGACATTCTGCGGGGACAGGAGGGGACAAAAAGGGTCAGAGTGACCGGGGAGGGGGGGACTGTGTCTCCTCTTTCATTTGGGGACATGGCGGGGGACGGGGACACCCCGTGTCACCTGTGACTAGAGGTGATGCTCTGTCAGCGTCATCATCTCCTCGTACGTCATTTGGGAGAAAAGCGCCGTGTATTTCTGCAGCCCCAGGTACTTCAGCCAGGAGGGGACATCTTGGGGGGACACAGGAGTGTGACACAGGGTGGCAGGTCCCTATGAGCCCCCCCACCCCCAAACGGCCCCCCAAACCCCACCTTTCATGCCGCTGCCCTCCTCCTCGAAGGTGTTGCGGCCGCCGGCCTGCTCCTCGGTCTGTTCGCTGCCCCAAGAGGCCACGCTGCTCTGGGATAGCAGGGGGGCGTGGTCCTCACAAGGGGGGTGGGGGGGCACGGGGACAGGGGTTTCATCACCCCCCCACACCCATTCGGGTCCCCCTCCTTGGGCACTGCCGGGCACCAGCGAGAGGGAGGGCTCCAGCGGGCTGGGGTGCAGCTGGGAGGGCAGAGCTGGGGGGAGAGGAGGGGGGGGGGGGGGGGGGAGGGCGTGGGCAGGGGTCCCCTCTGCGGGACACCCCCCCAAGTCCCCTGTGGCCATCTCGGTCCCCTTAATGTCCCCCCAAGTTCTGTCTGTCCCCTACATTTCCCCCGCAACCCGTCCAGCCCATCCTCAATCCCTGTCCCCGCCCAGCACCTCCCTGTCCCCCCTCCCACCCCTCCTCACCCTCAATGTCCCTTCTCAGCCCTTAATGTGCCCCCCCCAGACCCCTTCCCGCCCCCTCTGTCCTCTCAATTCCCCCCCAGACCCCTTCCCGCCCCCTCTGTCCTCTCAATTCCCCCCCAGACCCCTTCCCGCCCCCTCTGTCCTCTCAATTCCCCCCCAGACCCCTTCCCGCCCCCTCTGTCCTCTCAATTTCTCCCCAGACCCCTTCCCGCCCCCTCTGGCCTCTCAGTTTCCCCCCCAGACCCCTTCCCGCCCCCTCTGTCCTCTCAATTCCCCCCCAGACCCCTTCCCGCCCCCTCTGTCCTCTCAACTCCCCCCCAGACCCCTTCCCGCCCCCCCGCCGGCCCCACTCACCTGCTCCCCCCGGCCCGCTGCTGCTGGTGGGGGGGTACAAGGGCGGGTGCCTGTTCTCCTCAGGAGCCGCCGCGGACCGGGACGGCCCCGACTCGGTGGCTGCATCTTCGGGCCCCTCGAGAGGAGGTGGTGGCCCTCGAGCAGCACCGGGGCACGAAGGCTCCATCGGGGGGTCGCCGCCGGCACCGGGCAAACGCTCCTTACTGGCGCAGCCGGAGAGCCAAGGCTCTGCGGCCGTCCCGGGGGGTGGCAGGGTGTGTCTGAGAGCCTCGCAGAGGGGCTGGCTCTCCTACAGGCAGAGCTTGTTCTTGATCCCGGACGCCAAGATAAAAGTGACTGTTTCATGTCGCTGGCCTTGACGTTGGTGCTGCCAGGGCGCAGGAGGGGGCGGGGGGCCAGAGAGAGCTACTCCTGCCTCGGCCGGCTCCTGCGGCCACGGGCTGATGCCACCTGCAGCAAAAGAAAGGGGACAGGGAGGAGACTGAGGCTGCGTCCCTGTGCAATCGCGTGGGGAGGTGGGGGGAACGCGGGGCTAAACCCTGATGGATTGGTCGACTGATTCTCAACCCCCCCAGTCCCTCTCTGACCGGCAGCTCTCCAGCCACTCCTCCCCCAGGCTGTAGCCCTGCTGGGGCTGTTGTGGCCCAAGGGCAGCCCCCGGCATTTGCCCTCGGTGAAACTCCCCCAGCTGGGCTCAGCCCATGGCTCCAGCCTGGCCAGGTCTCTCTGCAGAGCCTCCCCACCCTCGAGAGACCAACACCCCCACCCGGCTGGGTGTCACCTGCAAACTGACCGCGGGGGCACTCGAGCCCCTCGTCCAGCTCATCAGTGAAGGTGTTAAACAGGAGCGGCCCCAACACCCAGCCCTGGGGGATGCCACTGGTGGTAAACTGGAGTTAACTCCCTTCCCCACAGCTCTTTGGGCCCGGCCAGCCAGCCAGGCTTTTACTCGGGATTTTATCTCCTCCTCTGCTCGGCTCCCTTCAAATATGACTTTTTGTGGCAACACACAAACTCTGTGCTCACCCTCCCTTCTCTCCTGCACCCACTGTACCAAGTCCATCTTGCTTCCCGTCCTCCCTCCTTTTCCCACAGAAGCCCGCCGTGCCCCTTGGCACCACGAAACTGGGTCAGTATTGACAGAATGTTGATTGGACTCCAGCCCCACCCGCTCACCCCGACCTACCACCACAAATAGCCCCCCAAGCCTGCACCCAACTTGGAGGGACGACCACCCGACACCAAAGCGGAGGGACAGACCCACGGGTTCGTGCTCTCGCCCCCCCAGAGGGGGCTACGCCCAGTGCATCCGCGGGAACTGTGTGTGTGGGACTGCAATCGTTCCGGGTTGGGTTTTCTCGGTTGCTGTAGTGCTCTAGAGCCAACCTGCAGCTTGTGCGTTTATCACAGGCAGCCTCAGGGAACCTGTCAACGCTGCATGAAAACAAACCGTGCTATCCGTGAATCTGACTGTTTCTCCTGAGTGCCCGCTGGGGCTGGCTCGGATCAGGGTCCCAGTCCCGACTGGTATATTAATACCAATTTCATGTCACACCTATTAAGGGACAAGTCCAGCCGCCCCTCGCCCCTCTGATCTCTGAGGACCGGCCAGAACGCAAGGGGATTTCTCTCTTACCAAGTGAGCTCTTACCCTAAAGGCAACACCGGTAAACGGGGGGACCCCCCGGACCTACCCGGAGGGGGTGCTGGGGCTGTTGGGGTCCCAGGCGCCGCTCTGGGCGGGCGTGCGGCTGCCGTCGGGCAGCGGCGTCTGCGAGCCGTAGTGCGGCGTGCGGCTGCCTGCCAGGGCCCCGGCGGCTCCGTCAGCCCCCCCGAGCCCCCTCTGGCTGGGGGGAACCCAAGAGTCCACCCCCCAAGTACCTGTTACCTGGGGCACCAGGGACCCCCCAGCACCCATGATCTGGGGCACCAGGGACCCCAAGTCCTTCTGACTCTCACCCAAAATTCGGGTTCGCTTTTATCCTTCGTGCTGGTGCCGTCACCACCCTGCGCTTCGACCGGCACTGCCACAACGCTGACGCCGCCGATTTTAGACGCCGCCGGTGACGGTTTTGTTGCCGTACGGCTACCGGCGGCGTTCCTGCGACCCGGTCGCTGGGTGGCTGCGGTGACGGGGACCGGTTTGGTTTCCGAACTGGTGGCTTTCGCCTTGACGGTCCCTCCCGGCTCAGAGCTTTCCTTAGGGGGAGGTTTGGCGAGTTTTTTTAGGACGCCAGCGTACTGGAGCACGGAGCAGTCGTCGTCGCTCTCGGTGGCTTTGTCCCCATCAGTCCCCAAGGCATCGCCCAGTCTGCTGAAGACCCCCGCGGGCTGGGAGACAAGGTGAGAGGAGCCCGTCAGCACCCGCACCCCCATTTACCCTCCCCTGCCCCTCTGCCCCCCGAATTCTGCCCCTGGGATGGAGACCAGATGGATACCAGCCCTCTTGGGATGTAACGATGCAAAATGCTGCCTGCGGCAATTAATGACTAGGCTATAAAGCAGGTCTCTGCATCACCCGTAACATCATATTCCCTCGGATTTGTCTCGAGGGGCTGAGTCTGCAACTTGTTTTACACCCCCAAGACTTCCGTGCTGAGCTTTTTGGCTCCAGAGGAGAGAAAAAACCTCCTGTATCCCCCCCACATTAAAGGGGTCAAAATAGCAGCGCAGATGAGGATCACCCAGGGATTGGGGATCCACTTGCCTTTGGTGGCTCCCTCCTGCTTTTCCCAGGGGTTCCCCACCACTGCCCCGTTATTTCAAGGCTCCTTCAGCCCTTCCGCTGCGAGCGGGAGGCTGCAAATCCCGATATAATCCTGGGGGAGAGGACCCTGATGCCGGGATCCTGGTGGGGTTTGGCCCAGCTGCCGAGAGCGACGGCTACACGGAGCCGCAGCTGAAAACCCACGTCCTCTCACCTTCCCTCCTGTGGCCGTGTCCGCTTTCGCCTCGGCTCCCAGCCGGTCGAAGACAGATGTCCTCTGCAGACCTGCAGTTTTCAGGAGAACGTGGGGTTTTGGAGGTTTCCCTAGAAAATGAAGCTCTGCCGGGTCAGCGCCGAGGGCTCGCGGCTTTTCTTTTTTCTTGCCCTACCATTGGGGCACCAGCAAAATAAAATTCACTTGTCAAAAGCGTGCAGATGGCCACCCGTCCCCTCCTTCCTAAGGCTTAAACGGGCGCGAGTGGAGCCTTTACAGCTTGTGGTCAGTTAATATCTCCTTGGCATAACACAACTGCTGCCCAGTCGCTCTCTGGATGCGAAAATCCTCACGGGATTCGTAACGACAGGCTAATTTGGGGCTCAGCTGGGCTTCTGGAAGGGAAAATGAACATCAACCCCCCCAAAGGCTGGTACCTTTGGCCGCTTGCTGTTGCGGGATTTTCTTCGTCCTCGGCGTGGTGCCCCGGGCACGTTGATGATGTATTTCCCTTCCATTTCCGCCGTCACCCGCCGGCGTTTTACCGGGACCGTTGGACGTTCTCCTGCCGTGTCGCATAATCCTGGGGGGACGAAGGAAAAGCGAATCGAGAGCTCTCGTCGCAAGGAGCCTCAGGGGGTGGGAGGGTTTTACGAGCGCTTGGGCACCATCCTGGGCTGGAGTGAGCTCTGAGCCTGGCACCAACAGAGCTCCCCCAGCACCGGGCTCTGCAAACACCCTCCCCCCGCCTCTAGCTGCCCCCAGCCGCAAAATCACAGAATCCTTTGGCTGGAAGGGACCTTAAAGGCCACCCACCCCCTACCGTGGGCAGGGACGGCTCCCACTCGACCAGGCTGCTCCCTCTGCTGTCCAGCCTGGGCGGGGGCACCCACAGCTGCTCCGGGCAGCCCGTTCTGTGTCCCACCAACCTCCCCGGCAAGAGTTTCTGATGGAAAACTCCCCTCTTCCACTTTCACACCGCTCTCCCTCGGCCTGTCTCTGCACCCTCTGATAAAAAGCCCCCCCGCCCTGTCCTGCAGCCCCCTGCAAACACGCAAAGGCTGCTTTAAGCTCTGGCCGGAGCCGCCTCCTCTCCAGGCTGAACCACCCCGGCTCTCTCAGCCTGTGCTGGTACGGGAGGTGCTCCAGCCCCCCCAGTCCCCCTCACAGCCTCCCCTGGCCCCGCTCGCCTGGGATCCCTTCTCTCTGGAGCATCAACCTGCCCCGCTCAGCTTGAGGTCACCCCCAAACTGGCTGCGGGTGCACTTGATCCCACTCTCCGTGTCCCCACTGACAGGGCTCAAACAAATGAATTTCTGACAGTTATTGAGACTAAACTGGGATGTGATATACGAAAACTTTGATTGTGCTTTGCTTCGTATGGTTCTCAAGTCGAGTTTCTCCTCAGCTGCTTCCCGAGGTCCCTTTAGGTAAGGTTTAGGTTTAGGTCTGTTGAGGTAAGGTTGAGACGCTCGTTAGGCTCCCTACGGAAATCCCTGAGAGCAGACTCAAGGCCTTCAGTGGACACCTGCGCAACTCCTAGAATGGGCAAACTAAGATAAGGGGGCTCGAACAAAGAGACACAGAGACCCTGTTCTAGGGAGGGTGATTCTGCTGATTGAGGAAGGAGACACCTGGACTTGACTTCAAACACCGTGAAGAAGACTACTTACTTCTTCCCTCGACTACCAAAGACCCCCACCCTGTTTTCCCTACACATGCTCGGACTATGTGAATGAATTCTGGGCACTCATTATCATAAAACACCCCCTTCCAGGAAAGCTAATGAATATGCATGATCTGTGTGCATATAAACAGATGCCCCTTACTAATTTCTGGGAGGCCTCATGGTGGACAATCCCCGGGGCGATCCCAGTGCCACTAACCAGGAATACCTGCTTAACAGTACAAAGATTTGCTGTTCCAGTCTATTTCTTTGTTTGAGCAGCAAAGCTGTTAAATCCTACCGGTCCCAGTAGGGACCACTGAGGGACTCTGCCCCCAGACACCTTGCTGGAGCGCAGCCAGGCAGCCGAGGCCTCGCCCGCTGAGGGGACCACCCCTCAAATCCCTGTCTCTCCATTTCAGAGACAAGGGTGCTGCGTGCTTGGCTCACAAACCCACCGCCGGACCCAAAGGGGCTGTTAGAATTTGACTGGGGGGCCCCTGAGCAGGAAACACAAAGCAAAAAGCAGCTTGTGGCGTTGCTCCCGCCGGGATCCGTCGCCCCTCCCTACCTGCCTTCGCGGCGGCCGGTGCGTTGGAGACGGGGACGGAGATCGAGGAGGCGTGGGGCCGCTGCGGGAGCGGGGCGGCGGGAGGCGAGTCTCTGCTCAGGCTGGCGGCGATCGTCCGGCTGGCGGCTGCAAGGGGGGCAGCGCAGTGAGGGCGAGCTCTGGGACCGCGGGGGCTTGGGCGAGCGGGACAAGCGTCCATCTCGTCAGCTGAATTCAGGAGGGGTCCTTCCCCCGGGAGCGCGCGGAGGGCAGCCATCCTCTGAGCCCTTCCTTTGGAAGGGAATTACGTTAATCGTGCAAGGGGATTTCACCTCCCAGAAACCTCCCCCCCGCACTCAGCGCTACCGGCGCTGCGGCGCAGCTCGGCTTGAACGTCGGGGGAGCTGGGGCAGAGCCGTTCGGTGGCCGCCTTGCGCATCTCCCGGAGGAAAAAACCACGGGGAAGGGTTCTCCCCCCTCAGGCTGTGGGGAGGCGAACAAGAAGGCTCGAGGCAAAACTCTGCTGCTGAACGAGCCGGCAAGACTTCCCCGTACCTGCCTGCACACGACTCGGGCATGTCTGAGGATGGCAGTGATGTCTCCCACCTCTCTGATGCCCACTTCATTCATCATCTCCTTGTTCAGATCCACCAACATGTTCTTTTGGATCCTGCAGCGAGGAAAGACCTGGCTTAACGAGGTCTCCCCTCGTTACGAGCTCTGTTAATTAGGCCCAGAGTGAGGGGCACCACGATAGCCACAGCACAGGTTGGGACACCACCACCCTCCTAGAAACAACTCTGATAATGATGGGGAAGCTCAGCGCAGGCGAGCAACTCATGTCACTAATTAAGGAGCGGGATAACGAGTTAAGTCCTTCCTTCCCCCTCGGGAGGGGGATCTTTCGGTGCCGTTTTCCCCACCGTGACGCGGTGTAAAGGTGCCCCCTCACCTGTTATCCACAAACGCGACGGCCGGCCTGGGGGCACCCCGGCTTCCGGGGAAAACTGCATCCGTTCGGATGTCGCTGAAAAAAAGCCCCAGAAAAGGGAAAACGAGGTGGCCACGGAAGAGGGGGTGGGCGGCCGCCTGGCTTTGGGCGGGCACCGGCCGAGAGGCTCATTCCGGGCCTCCGCAGCTGTCGCCGTGCCGTTAGCGGGATGGGGAGGAAAACGGCTCCCGGGCTGGCGGGGGCGGGGAGGGGACGGTCTCCCGGAGGAAAATACCCAAGCTGGGGGGCTGAGAGCAACTCGGGGCCATTTTGGGCGGCGGAGGGGGAGGAGGGCGGCAGGGCAGAGAGGGAAACGTCCCTTCCCCACCGTGCCGGAGCCCGTGGCGCAGGAGCCAGCGGCCGCGGGGCCGGGCGGCGGGGCCGGGAGCAGCCTGCGGGGAGAGAGCGGCGGGGCGGCCCCTCTGAGGGCCGGCAGGCAGGCCCGGGGCTGCTGCCGCCCCCCTGCCCGCAGCCCTGCCCGCTCCTCCCGCCCCACGGCCTCTCCTCTCCCTCCTGCCCCTCGGCCCACACCCCCTCCCTGCCCCTCACCTCTCCGCTCCCGCCGCCGGGCCCGGCCCCACCGGAATCCCCCCTCGGGGAGCGCCGCAAGGGACGGCCCCGCCAGGACTCACCCGGCGCCGCCAGCCGAGGGCGGGCAGGGGAACGGGCAGGGGCGCCCCCTCGAGCGCCGGAGGACCGGGGGGGCCCCCGCGGGCTGTTGGCAGCCGCCGCCGCGGACGCCGGGGCCCTCGGGACGGGGGGGGACGGGGCGCAGCGGGCACCCCCGGCAGCCGCAGCCTTGCGCGGGGCCCAGACCTGGCCCGAGACATGTCCCTGGCGCTGAACCCGGGCCTAAAGATGGCCCTGGCCCTGAACAAGCCCTGAAGATCCCGCTGCCCCTGCCCCTGGCGCTAAACCCGGCGCTAAACATCAGCCCTGAGCCCCCGATCCGGCCGGGCCGGGGGGGTGACGCCAGAGCGAGCTTAATGCCCCTCTAGACCCAACGGCCCCAGCGCTAACGCCCTCCCCCAGAGAGGGCAGGGTGTGGGGGGAGCGGAACCTTGGGGCTGAGCACCCGCTTTCTGGGGGGGCCCTGAGGCGCGAGGGTGGGGTCCCCGAGGGGTGGCGGGCTCTGCGCCCCAGAATTGGGGTGTCCCGCCCTACTGCCGGGGGTACCGGCCCCGGTGGCGGAGGAGGGAGGAGCAGACCCTTCCCCTCCCTGCCCCAAACAGGCTGGGGCACGGGAACACCCCGATCCCGTCAGCCGGCCGGGAACGTCTCTGCCCCGGCCGGGTTTGGGCTCTGTTCCCTTCTCCGTAGCCCAAAAGTCCCAGCTGTGCTGCCCCCGGGGGGGATTCGCCTGTCCGGGAACGTCAGGAGAAATGGGTTTGTTCTGTGCCAGCGTCACGCCGGGATGAAGCCCAGCGGCACCTCCAAGCAGCTCCGGGGCTGGCGACACCCCGAGACCCCAAACCGAGGCCGGAGTTTTCCCGCTGGGTCTCTGGGGCCTCCCGGCCCCGCGCGGCTCCTGCCCTCGCCCCGATCGCTGCCCCCTTCCTCGCGGCTCCGCACGCCCTCGGCAGGGCCGGCCCAGCCCCCGGGGCCGGGGGTTTAGTCCCCAGGTCAGTTAAGCTCAGCTCCGCGCCCACAGAGAGCGGAACAGAAACAGCAAAAGGCTTTTGAACAGGATCCGCGGGGGCGAGGAGCCGGGAAGAGAAAACCCGCCGGGGGCTTGGACGCGGCGGCGTTTCGGCAGCAAAACGTTTGAAATAATCTCACCCCAAACCCCGCCGGGAATGCCAAACGCTCCCCCCCCGCAATGAAACTGAAATTACCCCTTTTCGCAGCCAGCCCGGGTCAGCCAACGACGCAGCGACGCTGCTCGGTTCCTCTCGGCATCGCTCCTCGGAGCTGCGTCCCGCGGGGCTGTTACTGGTAGGAAACAGATGAAAATCTCTCTTTTTTAATGATTTCTTATACATGACCGAGATCCTAGAAATAAGCAATCAATGGCCATCGTGATTCCGCAGAAGAGACTCGGAATCAGTAAACTGCCGTGAGGCTGCAGGTGCTCCGCTAGTCTGAAGTCACAGAGCCACGCTGTGCTGCTCGTTCGTCCCCTGCACAGCCCGAGCACGGCTGGCCAAAAACCCCGCCCAGGTAATCCTGGGTGAGGACGGACGGGTGGACACCTTTCCTTTAGGCATGCTTAAGCTGATTATACTATTTTAACTGAGACAGGCACAAGAAATGGGTGACAATCCAAGCGTCTGGCTTTAATGCTTTTAAAGGTTCTAAGATTAACTTCTCAGAAATGGGAAATGTTAAACGGAACATCGAGGAACGGTTGCGGGAGACAGACCAAGAAAAGAGGGTTGTTTGAAGCCGGGTGACTTGATGGCCCTGAAACGGCCCAACAGACCGTGTGATCAGGGGCAGAGCCACAGACAAGAAAGGACTCGCTGCCTGGTGGGGATTTCTGGGCATTTTTGATCACTGAAAGAACAGAGCATTGAAACGTCAAGGGAACTGCGGTGGACTTTGTACGATGTGATGGTTTAGAGTCCCGATGTAAGGAGGAGCAGGGACTGATCAGCTCGTAGGTCAGCTCGTAGTGGGGCAGGTTGATGCTGCTCTGGTCGGTGCAAAAGACGTTTCCATCCGAAGCGTCTGGGAATGAAAAGGTTCAAAGGCGTCGGGGATTTCAAGGGTGCTGACGAGAGCCCGGAGGCCAAGGGCAGCTCAACGTGAGCGCCGGTCCCTGGTTTATCCGGGCTCTGAACGAAGTGTTGGGAAGCAAAGGCTTTGCCCTCGGGATATTCGGGGTGAGGCGGCAGCTGGAGTCCAGGTAAGTGCAGAACACGTGTGTGATGATCTGGAAGCAGAAAAACAAACCTCGCTTTAGCGTCCTTAGAAATACAGCAGCTTCCTTGCCATAATCGTGGCTGTCCGTGACAGTTTTGGCGAGTGCAACGCTGGCTCAGCCCCGGTGTGTTCAGGAGCCCGAGGCAGTTTGACGCTTAAAGCGGAGATTCCAGCGGGCCGGCACGCCACGGCCGTGCAGGCAGGTTTGTTTTGTCCAGCAGCGAAACAGCCCCAGTCACAAGGCGATAAACTGAGGCTGCGCGTCAGCAGCTCGGTTCCCCCAGCAGCAACTTTATCCCGGCACCCTGCAGAATTTGGCCAAGGCACGGCTTTAGCAGATTTCGGCCACGAACTCCAAGCAAACTGTTTTAGCGACGGGTCCTGCGCTGCCTGCGAGGCTTCGGCTCAGAAGGGCAGCTGGAATCCAGTGACAGCAAATCCCTCCTTGTCCCTCACGAAAGGCCAAACAAAAATCACTGGAAAAACCTGAGCTGGCCACAGGTCTTATTAAGAATGCCAAAATTTTGAGATAAAGTGGTAAAACGAGGAAACCACGCTGAGGCCTGCTGTTGGTGGCTTAACCCTTCCCGGGGAGGTCTCAACATTTTCTGTGGGCAACATCACCCAGTGATCTGTAATCTGGTACTTGCTGGGCTCGTTCTATACAACGGGGTCTGTTTCACAGAAAACACAAAAGAGTTCCTCTGGGCTAAATGGCCAAAGTCTCCAGAAATCTGGGAGATGCGCCTGGGAAAGCAGAGCGTTGTATTGCCTGCAGGGTGAGCGACAAAAGGGCGAAATTCCATTTTTTCTTATTCTTACAGTGATTGTCTCGAGTCACTGAATGTCAGAACTTCATGGCAAGTGTTTCTTTTCATCTGTTGGGTCAGAACTTCTGTCCCAGGATTGCTGGAAGTTTCACTCCGGGGTGCCCTCCTCTCTCTCTTCATCTCTGAACACTTGGAGCTGCTCACCCCGCTGTGGGGCAAGACACCGAGAGCTGCTCCGTGGCCAGTCACTGTCAAATATTCCATCATCTTCACAAACTGAAAATCAAACCCTGTGTCACGACTGGTTTTGTACAACTGCAGCTTCAGCAACTGACTCTCGTGATACCTTTGTCAGCAAAGCTGTGAAGCTCTGACGGTCACACCTCCTGTTATATTCATATTAATTAAAAACATCAACCCGCCGCGTTTTATATTTCAAATCCAAAACTAAAGGCTGTGGGCAGCGGGGGGGGAGGAAATACAACATCCCCAGCCCCTCCCCGCAGCCGCCACTGCCGCGATTTGGCCAGAAAAGCGCTTGGAAAATGGCAAAAATCCCCAACGAAACGAACACACACACACAGAGGGAAAAAAAAATAAAAATTGAGTTAAACCTGCCTGTGGGACATCGACAGCGTCTGATCGTTCCGCGGCGGTGACGGGGTGCGGGGCTTTGGGGGTGGGGGCTGCGGGGAGCGTTCTGTACAGCGGGGCCTCCGGCTGCTTTACGAGTAGAATAAAAAATGGGAATTTTCCAATTATTTGGGGGTTTTTGTGAAGGTTGGGAAACGGTGAGATCCCGGCGGGGGGCTCCCCCATGGGAACCGCCCTCACCCCCCGCACCGCCCCCCAATTAAAAACGCGGCGCTGCTAACGAAGTCGGCGCCGAACTGGGCCCGGGGGCAGCCACCTCTTTCCCTGCAGGTTTTTACCAAAATTGGAGGAGTTGTTGGTTTTTTTTTTACCAAAATTGGGGGGTGGGGGTGGGGTGGGGTGTAGCAAAGTCGAAGGGGTTTGATTTTTCAAAAAACTGTTGTTTGGGGCTTTTTTTTTTTTTTTCCTACAAAATTTGAAAGGTTTCATTGTGGTTTTCTCTTTTATCAAAATTGGAGGGTTGTAGGAGTTCTTTTACCAAATTGGATGGGTTTTTTTGTTGTTTTTTTTTTACCAAAACTGGAGGGTTTTTGGGTCAGGATTTTCTACCAAAATTTGAAGGGGTTTAGGGGAGGGGTGTGTGTTACCAAAATTGGAGGTTTGGGGTTTTTTTTACCAAAGTTGGAGAGGGGACTGTGTGTGTTTAACCAAAACTGGACATTGTTAGAGGGTTTTATTTTTTTACCAGAATTGGAAGGTTGTGGGGGACTTTTACCAAATATGGCAAGGTTTGCGAGTTTTTTCCTAACAAAACTGGAGGGGGTTTTGGGGGGCTTTTACCAAAATTGGAGGTTTTTCTTTTTTTAACCAAAACTGGAGGGGTTTGTGTGGCTGGCAGAACTGCCCTCCTGCCTTGTTAGCAATTTTATTAATAATTTTTAAGGCATTAAATGGGGAGGGCGTCGCCCCCCATCCTCCGACTTAGGGGACACCCCCCCCCGGGACTTGGGGGGTTCGGGCCCGATCCTGCCCCCCCGGAAGCCGAGATGGGGAGAAACCCTCCAAAAACGGCTCTCGGGGGGGGTGGGGGTGCGGGCGTTAGGTGACATGGGGCTCTCCCCTCGCTTTTGGGGTGCTCCCCGCCCGCGCTAATTAGCTCTTCCCTGGTCTGTGGTAATTAGCGATGGACTGGGGGGTAACTGGGCGCACTGGGCTGAGGTTAGGGGGCGATATAGGGGGCACTGTGCTGGGTTTATGGGGGATGCTGGGAGGATTTAGAGGAATACTGGTGAAACCGGGCAGAGCTGGCTGCAGGGTGTGTCTGTGGGGGGGTTACTGGGAGTACTGGGAGGCACGGGGTGGGGGACAGCGGGAGCTGTTGAAGCACACTGGGGGCACTGGGAGCGCCAGTGAAGCTGAACCAGGCCGTCAGACCGGGGGTACTGGGAGCACCGGGCCGTGTGGTGGCAGGGCTGGGACTGGGGGCACTGGAAGAACTTGGGGGGGCCATTGGGGGACACCACCCTGAGCATAAGGGGGGCACTGGGGATGTCTTTTTCCCTGTTGCCGAGTTAAACTTCCTTGTACACTCACGTTACACCGACTGTCACGGGATTGCTGGAGGTTTTTTCCTGGGACGTCATTCACGCGCAGTCAAGGGCCGGGGTGACTTCGGCAAGCACATGTCAGCCTGCGAGCTGACTCAAAGCACTCTTCAATGCTGAGCATCTCACCCCCCGCTTCTCCCTGTCCCCACCACACACACCCATCCTCACAGCTGTGCACGGACACAAACGGGTGTTTGTTCCCCCTTTGTGAACATCCTGTCTATGTACAAAGGCATTATACCACAGGCAAAGGACAGGCGTATGAAAAGAACCTTCTACTGGCACTTGTTAGCTGAACCAGCTGCCAGTACGAGCCAGTGAACTGCTAAGTCAGTGCGCAGTGAGTCAAGGATACCAACAGGCAGTTAAGTGTGACACGAAATAAACTCACCCAGTGAGAATAATAAGGTCCAGAAAAGTCAAAGCTTTGCCTTAAATAAAATAAGCAGTAATCGATGGTCACAGTTCTCTGCACACCTAACACAGAGGACGGAATTCCTAGGTTCCACAGAATAATTGCAACTTATTCCTTAACCCATCCCAACCACCCTCTCTCTAGAGCAGTCAGCCCTTGCAACCTTTACGATAAATTCATCGGTGTGCTTAGAACGACTTCACAGCTCACAGGGGGTTCATGCTGCAGAAACAAATGCAGCGATGGCCTGTATCAAAACATTAGTTGGGGGGAAAACAACCCTTCGGACACGGCGAGAAGGCCAGAATAAGTAAGACCAAGTGCCACAGAGGTGTCATTTCTAACGGGGGTTCCTCTGAACATCAGTGAGGGCTCCACTGCAGTGCCCACGCGCCCAGGGCTCCTTGTTGCTGGTGGTTCATTTCCAGACAGGTTTCCTAAGAGAGGAATGGGTAAGAAAAGGGATCTGCCGAGAGAAAAACCAGCACACTCCTCAGATCTAAAGGTTCAAGGAGTTTCTGTGACTAAAAATTTATTCTAGGACAGCAATTTAGAAAACACCGTCAGCAAAACAGTCACTTTATTCTGAGAGGAACTGCTTCTACTTTTTTTTTTGGGAGAAGTGCAAATAACTTGACTCAGCTAAGAATTTTCAGAAGTAATTTTCTTTAAAAAGTATCAGCAGCACAGAGCAGGATTGCATTCCACATCCATGTATTAAAAATACATTTAAAATCACCACATAACAATGTTCTAATCTTCAAAGAAAAAGAGCTTTTGCCTTTATGTATTTGTATATAAAAATTCACTGAAGGGCAAAAACCCCAAACACCCTAGTCTCCAGAAATGGGCAGTTTCCATGTGTTTTACCACTACTCAGGCGAAACGTTCTTTGCGGGCAGGGAGAAAGGCATTAGCATCCCGAAGGCTGAGATCTCTGCCTACAATTTAATCTGCACGTGCGTGCAGTGAGGCTGAGGCAGATGCGTGGGGAACAATAAAGGTATGAATAACACAAAATACGGGATTCAGCAAAATTATGATACCAAATTTATTTTTAAAGAAATGAACTTGTTACTTAACCCCTTCAGCACCATCAACTTTCATCAGCTGCTTCAAATTCTGCTGCAACAGGTTTGTGTTCCATCGCCAGTTCAGAAGTCCCAAGAGGTCAGCTAGGAATAAGAAAAACAATTCTAACATGCAAACCATTTACTGTCACTCACACTCCCTATAACTATGTTCAGAACAAACAGGTTTACTCCCTTGGGTCAGGCATTTTCTCCAGACAACAACATACTTCTAGTCTGCCCCTGACACGGCAGAAAGTTAGCCCAGAGCTTCTCTCGTGGAAGAGCTCTGACAGGATTTCGGACAAGCAGCCTGCTTTTGAAATGTCAGCGTTAAAATCTCGGCCAAGGAAGTCTGATCCTTCAGTTTTAATTTGTTGTACACAGCAGTTGAGTGCTTAGATAAAGATGCCAAAAGGAAATTAGTCAGCCACCGACACAGCCACATCTACAGGGCAGTGACTCCTCCAGCATTAATATTTCTAACTTCTCTCACGGAATAAACTGAGAAGAGAATAAGGCACAAAAGAAGGCAAACAGCTGCAAAATAAGCTAAGTCAGAGGAAAGCCGTCTGCTTCACTCCCAATGCCCCAATTGCTTGCTTGCTTCCAAAAGATGGAGAGTTCGGGCACAGACCAGATCATGAAACAAATCACCTGCCAAGGGGCTCGTCCCCAAATCCTCCCTCCCACCGTTTAGACTGTGTCACTGCAGCTTCACTGACAAATACGGGAATGCTGAAGGCAAGCGCTCTCTGCTTTATTAGTCAGGAAGGGCCACAACACCATTTTCTGTTTCTTTAACCTGGGAGAAAGAGGCCTTTCTTTCAGCTGAGAACATGTCATATATAAAAGGAAAGCATTTGTCCAGGAGGTTTCAATCAATTAAATTAATATATTTCACTCTAGTAATCCCAGGTTGATGGAACAGGGTTAGGTTTGGGGAGCTGCTGTAAGTTTTTAATGATTCCCACAAGTGAAACCATCTCCACCTGCCCCCAGCTGAGGCCGGCTGGGCTGGTAAACTGCAGAGATGAGGCCGGAGCTGCCTGAGGTAGATGGATATTGCCATCGATAGTACTTTTGAAAAATTAACTGCCTTAGTATTTGATAATCAAATAGTATAAGGACCTCTAATGGTCCAGTATTCTTCATTTTTATTTCTAGATCAAGTAGGCACCAGCGCTGAGTAATATATTGTTACAGTCGTGAGTAGTGCCCCTGAAAACAGTGGACACTTTCCTAATTTGCTAAAAATAAGATTTTAGACCTCTGTGGAAGCGGCCTCTCTTTCCTTTGGAGGATGAAATACTGCACTGAGATGTTATGTTCCATTAACGCGCAGCCTGGAGAAGGCTCTATTTAAACAGAGCAGAGAGAAAGGTGGCTGAAGAAACCAAACTCAGCGTGAGCCCGTCAGGAGGGGAATGCAGTAACCACCTCAGACAATTCTCCGGGTGCATTGGTGCCACAGAGGGACTGTACCCTCGTGCCCACAGAGCTGCAGGCAGCAACGTGTGTGGCCAGTGGTCCAGCTCTGGGCTCCTACATCACCTCTGCTGTGGCTGAAGAAGGTAAAACATGAAGCAGGTAGAAAGGTCAACGTGGGGAGATGGGACTAAAAGTTCTAAGATCATGTCATAGTTGCCCTCGAGGCTTTCAAAAAGTGGTATTTGGAAAGTTCACTTTGACACAAGGTGATTCACTGATAAAGGCAGAAGTTCAAGAGTGTGTCTCACCGGTGTTGTGGCCAAGGAGTACAGTGCTTGCAAAGAGCATCAATTATTTCCTCAGAGAGATCACGTGGGATTGTTTCATCTCCATTCGTGACATCAGAAATCCTGGATGACTTCATCCTGACTGCAGCCTGGAATACCTGCTTCTAAGGGAGATACTGGGTGAGAGATTCAGCCCATCAGTCAGGATAGCCACTCTCATACTAGAGGCGTGAAGGAAAGTAATAAAAAGCAACAGATCTAGCTGCTGGTTGTATGGAAGCTCTTGCAAGTGTTATGCTGCCCTGTTGGAAAATTATCTAGCACAGATTAATTATAATGGGGTTACAGTTAAGTTAAAATTTTTCCCACCCTCTGGTTTTTCATGTCTCATGGCTTTTGTGCAGGATATGTACCATGTAAAAAGATAAAATCACACTTAGCTCAACTTGGACCAAAACCCTGCTTTTGTTTAATTTTCCTATCTTTTAAAATAAACTCAGTGTTGTATTTGGTTTTATCTGGAATGACTTCCTCTGAAAGCTTTCTGGGGGAAAATGGATCATAAAGTCAGTAGACTTCTGAAGAGAAGAAAAGGGAGATGTCTTTTATCCGAACAAAGCTACAGTTAACTTCTTGGAAGTTAAACTGAAATTTTCAATTTGGAAGTTAAAAACTGCTTTCTTCAGTTAATGGAAGGTATTAAGCATGACAGACCCTGGGAGAAACCTTTATGGGCTGCTGCACCATTGTCTGAGGATTTTGTTAGGCACGGTCAGAAAAAGAATGATGGCTTTGCTTTCCTCTTCAGGCAGTGAGATGTCGTGATTCGCAATTAAAGGGTAAGAAACCTCAGCTTTCTCTCCTCACTGTCCTAAAAGAAAATCAACAAACAGGAATGTCACATACTGTCTTCACAGTTAAACTTCAGTTCTCTCCTTTGCTTGAGAGTTCAGCAAGGGACCACTGTAACATTCTTTCCCTTCCTCCTGTTTCAGGATCTATTTTGACTAACCACTTATAGCAATTTGCAGTTGTCTTTGGACTCATGTTAAATGATTTAGTGCTGGGTTTCTTGGTAGCCTGTGCCTGTATCAATGTGCTATAGAATGATACAGCTCCTGGAGCACATTTGTAATTGAACCGTAGAGCGTTTTGTGAACACTGAGGTAACGTTTGGAAGCCTGTGAAACTCAACAGGGTTCTGATCAGAGAAAGTTTACAAGGAGAGTGTGTGCTTCAGATAAAACAGGAAAATTAAGGCAGCCAGTAGGAATCAGCTGGGCCGTCTAAACAGGGCACTGTTCTGTGGAGGCAAAAGCTGGCTTTTGGAGTGCACTGAACGTGCTGGAGGGGAACATTAGGATGGTGAAAGCAAGAGTCTGTTATGGTCGAGAGCGTTGGGGTTGTTAATTATAAGGACTGACAGAATCCCTCTCACGATGGCAAGAAAGGGACAGAAATCCCAGGGCGAGGGGAGAGAACCAGTGGGACAACCAGCAATGCTATCAGTGGGAGGCCTGGGGTAGGAAAGAGAGCTGCGAGCAGCTAAGAATGGAGCCCTGATGACCTCAGCATCCTGGCAAAGAGGGTGGCAGGTCATACACTGACAAGCTGATGACGGCTACTGATGGAATCTTAAGCAAAGGCTGGAGAGAGAGGGCTTGGGGAAAAAGCTCCAGGGGAACAATTCCCTTGCTTCCAGGTTTATGGTCAGTGATGTAACCCTCTGCTCTGGCAGTCCTGGCACTGTGAGCAGGATTGGCGCAGCCCTTCAGCTCCGTGCAGCATCTGCCTTAGCGTTCCTGCCGGACCGTCACGGACCCTTGGTGTGACCTACCCTCCTTCCCCATTTTCACATTAGTGGCATTACTTGTTTTCCTTCACTACTGAAGACATTTTTCTTGCCCAGTTTGGTGGTGTGCTCTTTACTGCTGAATCTCTCCGTGCTGCTGCCACTCATGGCAAGTGCTGAGATGACTTTTAATTCGTGCTGTTAAGTACATACTTGAATTTAAGTGTATGACTGAGGGTTGTGTGGAATGGAGATGCTGTAACTCTCCCGTTCCAGGGCGCTGTTGCTCCAGCGGGCATTACCACATGCAAAGAGACTCTGCAAGCAGGGCAAATATGACTCTAGAGTCCAGAGCAACCCTTTGCTTCTTACTGTGAACAGCAGACAGCGAGGATTAGGAAGTTACTAGGCTAATCATCTGGATGTGCATCGCCCTGGTAAGACCGTGTGTTTCTGTTCTCTCTGCATGTTCCACTGGGCTGGGAAAGCAGGGAAGGGGTGCCTCTGCCCCTCCTTGAAATGGGCTGCTCCTGGCTGATACTCAATTGCCATCTTCAGATTCTCTTTCCTCTCCCCTCTCCCCTTTTATATAGCTTTTTATATCAGGGTGTTCCCTCTGAAACCCTTCAGCTGCTACCTTTTTTTCCTCCATTGTTTTGTGGGGGGGTTTTGTCTCCCCGCCTCTCAATCATGGGGGAGCAGAATGACATTCACCCTGATGCCAGGAGCAGGGAGTGGCAGAGAAGAGGGTTGTATTACTCTACCCTGAGAGTGCGTTTACTCCCTGTAGGTCCCTCCTCTCCACACAGAACGCGTGCGTTTGGATATGGGTTCATCGTGCACGGCTGAGGGGCTCTCTGAAGGAGTGCTGTTACTCTCCGTACCTGTAAGGGCTATGCACGTTTTCATTCAGTGCTGCTGAGGTGCTTGGACTGTGCTGTTTCAGCCTCAAATCCTCTGAGGTTAGGTGTAAGAATTAGTTCTGTATTGTGAGGGGAAAAAAAGACCTTAAAACAGTAAGGGGGAAACCCCTCCTTGCTTCTTAATACTTGACACCATCTGGAGTGTCCCCAGTGTGCCTTGGCTGTGAGGATTCCAGCTTAGACATGACGGTATTTCATGTTCTTTCCCTTTGTTTTTTTTCCGCCCAGCACTGGAAAGAATAATAAACAACTTAAGAAGGGTAAGTTTTGAATCTATCTTCATATAAGAATGAGCAGCTTCCAAAACCTCCACATATTCCAAGGTACACCGTAAAAGTAAGGATACATGCTACAGACTACCACTCTTTTTTAGCTTCTCTCCCAAAACAAGAGCTGCACCCTTGAGGGCTTATTTCTTTCAGACCACATTGTGCACTTTTCATAATTTCTCGTACAAACATGTCCTCCACAAGCACAGCCGCCGGTGATTTGGCAAAGGACTAGGAGGCTGGTGTTATCTTCTCAGGAGTTTCCGGCTGCAGTGTGGGCATTCTGCAGTTTGGCCCAGCCAGTTCTGGTACACATTTTTCAAGAGATGTTTCCCAAAGCACGGCTGAGAGTTAAAGGCTTCCGTGCATATTTTGTTCAGCTCGGTTCAGTCAAAGTGCTGCTCCTGAAGCCTGCAGAAGGAAGGCCTTGGCAAGTGCTTCAGCCTTCAGGTCTGAAGTGAAGCCTTAGATGGGCACAGCGAACCAAGATCTCTTGTGTCCGGGGGTGGCTGAGGAAGGCTGAGCAGGCAGTGAAGTTGAGTACACCACACTTACTTACAGCACCTTCACTGGAAGAAGGGAACTAACTGGGCAAGCAATGGGTGGATTTGAGAATTTAAGTCTTCCCTGTCTAGGCAAGGGCACGGAACCAAGCACAGTGTTCCTGGTGGAACTGGCTGGCATCCAGCCTCACCACCCTGACTGTGCCAGCTCTACCGCACAGAGCAGTCTGCTCTCCCGTGTCAGAGATGCTGCGGCATTTGCCACAATGGGGCCCAATAGCCAGGTAAAAGTCTCAGGGGAAGAAGATAAATTTGAGGAATCCAAATTCAAATGTTTGCGCTCTTTGTTCTAGTGCAAGTGGGTGCTGTCCAGAACGTCCCGAAGTTGGGAGCGGTCTCATGATCATTAACAACGGCCTCAGGAAAGTAGAGACAATGCCAAGGCAGGGAAGAAAAAACCTGGCACTCCACTTTCTTTAAAGGAAGAAATCAATTATTTAGCAGGGTGTGCGTTTTTGTGGCTTCCATGTGAGGGACCACAGGGACCTGCAATGGAAGTTATGAGACATTATTCTGAAGGGATGAATATTGTCTCCTCCAACACAGCTAAACAGGACACTACTAAAGCTATGCTCTATCAGCTACTGGTGCCTTATCATCTTAAAGGGGAAGGTTGGTAGCCAGCCCTGTTTACTGTGGTTCTGCACTTGTAATACACGCTGGGAGAGAAAGACAACCCATACAGTAATAGGGCCTTCCCCTGAAAGTGCCTCCATCCTTGACAAGGGTTGGCTGGCAGAAAGGCAGTTTGAAAGAGTCGCAATAAAGGGAAATGTGTCATCACCCTGGAACTTAATCACGGTAGGTGTCTGAGCTGGAGTTGGGGTGCCTGTAGCTGATCTTTCACTGATGGCACTCAGAGTCCTTTGCTATTCTGCCAAGCACTGGAAGGCCGCCTCGCCAGCTCTCTGTTTTCAGAAGCACCCAGAGATGGGAGCCCACTGCCAGCCTCAGCAGTGGTGTGAAAACGACATGATTCCCTTCACTGATGGCTCTCCAGACCTCACCGTGCTCCTGAGAGACTCAGATAAGGTGTGTGTCCCTCTCCATCTCTGCAGGCTTTGTTACCGGCTTAGAAAGCTAACCTACAGCCTGTGCATCTTGCTGCAATAATGAAGCTTGGCGCTGCCTGTGGTCCTCCTCCTCCTCTTCCTCCTTCTCTCTGTGCCTGGGGCTGGCCACGGCCCAAGCTAGGAGCATGCTTCTGCTGCGGTGCCAAGCAGCCCCAGGCTGCTGCCAAGCAACGGCCTGTTTTGTCTTTGGCCACTGCAAAGTGTAGGGTGGCAGATCTAATGAGACAACGTGGAGCAGCTGGTTTTGGCTGTTCAGCTGGCCCAAGGGATCACTGCCCGATGTTGGGGTGTGAAGGATTTGTACCTTGTCCTGGCTCGGCTAGGCTAGGGTGGTTTCCCAGCAGTGGGGAGAGGGCACTAGCCGGGTTATTCAGACCCTGCTGAGGTCAGGTCCATGCGCCAAGACCCTGACCAGGGTGTGTTGGAGCAATCTGTTAGGTGCAATCTTTCTGGGTTTCTTTGTATTGTTTGATAAGAAAATATTTGCAGTGCTGGCCCACTTGCTTGCTTGGTGGGGCTGGATTAATCCTCATATCCACTGCGTGTTCCCAGTGCTGGTGGTTGGTGGTGGTGGAAAATGTGTCAAGGGTCTTTTTTTGCTCTACTGGCTCCTGACAGCTTATAATGTGCTGGTATCGCTGGGGGGGGCGGTACCTGTTTGCTGCCTGGGCTTTTGTGAGGGGTCTCACCCCCTCTGTGGGTGAGCCAGGGGAAGAGATCCTCTCGGCTGGGGAGAGCTTTAACTGTCCTGGGAGCATCCAGGCCAGTGTGGTTGCGGCACAATGCTCTCTGAGTGGCTGCCTGATTTGGGTTTTGGCCAGGCGGTATTTCTCCAACAATAGCAGTGCCCGGAAACCTGCCCCGAGGTCAGGTAACAGTGAGTGGCAAGGGCTGTGGGAAGAGATGGGCAAGCACCTGAGTCAGTGGGCACCCCCAAGGCTTTGGAATTTCCCCCCCGAACAAATGCAGAGCCCCGATAAACTGGCGGAGTGCTTAGAAAAGGTGTGTCAGCAACCTGGCAAAACCTGGGAGACACAGCTCGCTGCGACGCGCTGGGGACTTGCCCATGCCTGCCGTGTCCTTTTGAAGGCCACTCACTGCCCTCAAGGGGGAGGAAGGGCTGCAGGGTCTGAGAGTGAACTTACTGGGACAGCAGCTGGGCCGGGGGCACAGGCAGAGCCAGGCTCGGTCGCCTCCACCAGCACAGCAGCTGAGCCAGAGAGACAGCCAGGGCCGGGATCAGTCGCCCCGATACAGAAACCAAATACACCAGAAAGTCAGCTCGCAAAGGGGCGGATGGGGACGGGCCCAGCACGGGAACAGGAGGGAGGGCCCGAGGTGATCACTCCATCTCTGTCCCCGACTGAGCTGCCAGAGATGTGGAGAGAGTTCGGCCGCCTCCCAGGCGAGCAGATTTGCACCTGGCTCCACTGGCATGCCTTGCGGAAGATCCTTCTCATCCCTCATTCCAGCTTTCTGTAGCAGTTCCTTCAGATCCTCGTCCTGGTCCTCCTAACCCTTTATCCGAGTCATCTCAAGGACACCAATTCAATTCCGTCTGTGTGCTGACAGCAAACGAATCTGCCTGTCAGCTCCTAAATCGCACACTCTCTTTACACCTAGCCTACTCTCAGGTTCTCCCGATCTACTTGCACAGCCAAAACTCTTGTCTTTTGACAATATCCTTTCTTTCCTCACAAGAAAAGAAATCGGTCCCTTTTACCCACGTAGAGTGCTGCTGGTCCTCCAAGGCTGCTATCTGAGCTGTCTTTTCACATCGTTTGTTAGCTTACCTTTTCTTCATCACCTTGAATACAAGTTGCTTCTTTTCATTTTCAAGGATCTGTTTTGCCCACACCTTCCTCTTCCCCCATTCTCTCTCATTTACCCGTCAAGGTCAGACAGTGTCCATTAAGACCCTACTGACCGCTACTGCTTTCCTGTTTCTTTGTCTTCCCTATCTGACCATATTAACCCGGGGTCTCCTGCCTTACGTGCCGCTTTGGAAGCTGCTCTAGCTCAGGATTTTCTAAGTGCACAGCACAATGGGATCTCACTCTGCTCCTCAGGCACCGATAGAAAACCAAATTATAAACAAGCAACCGTACAAAAATGATCATAATTTTTGCGGGGATACCTCTATCTAGGAAGTCTACCCACAGTAAGAACAACTTGAGGGCAAGCTCTGCCCCCTGCTCTGTGGAAACACAGCACTGAAGAGATATTGCAGGTCTCTGGGTACTTGATAGCTACCTTCAGGATTCACAGGGAAATCTTGTACCCTAAACCCAAACCAACACCCCGGAGACAAACTGCCATCGAGTGTATCGAACCATATGAAGTTAGGACCCTCAGTGCACCGTGCTTCTCCCCTCTGTCCTCTCAGCCTCCCAGGAAAGCACAAGAGAGCATGACTACCTCTAACTGAAGATGCTTCCCCCCAGTACTTCTCTTTGGACTGCATCCTGCTGCTCTGCTTTTCCCAAGGAACTCTGCAGTAAAAGCGTAGCAGAGCCCTTTCTGTCCTCCTCCTCGCCTCAGAACTCTTTTCTGAATTTGGGGTACTGCAAATCTAGGGCCTCAACACAAAACACCTGTCTCCAGAAACATAAATCAGGGGGACAGCCACTAAAATCAAGGCGTTGCTGAGGAATACAGAACAGGGAATGAGAGGTCTGAGGTTTATTTTTCCGGAAGAAACAACGTTGATCTTGGAGTCCCCAATTCTTTCCAGGGATGCTTCCTTCCTGCCGGTGTTTTTAGACTCTGAGCATGGAAGGGAAGAAAATACTGTGCAGAAAGGAAAGGGATCACTGCACAGGAAGAGGTTTGAAGGCAGATGTTGGGTTCTATTGCTCCCTGACTTCTCAGCATCTTAATTCCCTCAGCAATGAAATGGAGAGAACTTTACTTAACAGATATGGGGAAATCTTAATTAATGGTTGTAGAGCACGTTTAGATGGCAGGATGATACAAATCATGGGCATGGAAATCATTATTTCTACACAATAAAGTCACAGGTGCTTACTTTTGTCCATTTTTTAAATTTTGTTTTTAAATGTAGCTACACACAGATTTTCTTCAAAGGCTATCTTTCAATCTACAAACCCACCACAAAAAAAGGTAGTAGTAGTAGAACAAGGCTGTTCTGCTAACCAGCCTTGAATACCTTTCAGGAGAACACGAGAACATCACTGACTAAAGTATCGTGACAGCCTTTCCTCCATAACGCAAAGGAATCTTTTCCTGTCTTCTGTACTCTCATTAAATACACGGTGCTTTTAACAGCAGCGTGAACAAAGCAAAGTGAATGAGCATCTTCTACCACTTTAACAGCATATCAAAGCAGCTGGTAAGGCAAGGAAGGGGAGGCATGTGCAACATGAGAATAAATGATTCCCGTTGGAGGTTGATCCCCCTGTGCTGAGCCCCTGTCTGTTTTACAGGGGAAAGGCGCGGTTGTTGACATTTCAAACCATTCTAAAGCAGGACACACGTCCTCCACTCGAGTTGGTTCTGGCAAACTACATGCACCACCGGAACTTTTATATTAGTCCCTTGTCATCACATTGCTTTCTGAAAATTAAACACAGCAAATACTTGTCTCCTTGCACTGACCTGAAGCACTTTGTCATGAAGAAACCCAATTGATATTTTTTGATTGTGAATCTGTTCTTGTATAAAAGGGATTCCACCTCCAAAGGCCATAATTAAAACCCTGGAGAAGTACGTCAAATCGAGAAGGAGCCATTTATCCAGTCAGTTTTTCATCTGCGAGCTGAAGGAATAGAGCGTAATCATAAACAGCAGCTAACGTAGCAGATGTAATCTGCTTATAGAGATGAGCATAAACTACTCAGACCTAAAAGGACCCCTTGATTTCAGCAATTCTGCTGAAGCTCAGCAAGTCATCCAGCTCTGTACCAGAAACTTCTGAGTGTCTGCCCCTACAGTCTCCTGGCAACTGTAAACGAATCTACATTGAAAATTCTAGAGGAGAATTTTTAAGTCCTGAACCTGACTTGAGTTTCAGCCTCTTTGTCACTGAGTTTTAAACGGGAAAAAATAATGTTAAGATTTTAAATGAGCCTTGCAGACTTCTTTCTCCAATAAGCCAGTCACAGCCAATAGTTTCAAATTCAGAGCCGAGAGGCCACACTGAAATGGTGACCTGCTACTTCAGTACCTTTCTAATAGTTTGTTCCTTCTGAGACAAACACTGCACTTACCATTATAAAACACACTCTTCCAGAGATTTTCACGTGGGGAATCACAGGACCTTCACTAAGGGAGACAGCAATGATTCACCTGTTGTATCTGGTTTCAGACGCCTGGGCACATCTTCCTCTTAGTCTACATGACACTGTGGTCTCCAAGGGAACCATTTAGTACCTGTGTGGCTTCTAAAATTCATTCTGCTTTCTTCCTTAGGAACTTCAGCATTCTTACCTTGCTGTGGGAACTAAGTGCACTGCGTACCCTCGCCTTTATGGGCACAATCAGTAAACAAAACAAAGCAAAGCAAACCAGCACAAGCCTGTGAGAAATAAGTGCTGAAACAGAGAGCAAGTTTACAAACTAAGTTCTCTGTTGCAGGCTGCAGAAAAGAAATGAACTGCTCATACAAGCGCCATGTTTATTCCTGCTTCTAAGTGCTGTACAGATACTAGGGTTGTACTCCAGGTTCTACATTCAAAGCAATGTTTAAGCACTGGTTTTTCCAATTCTTTCAAACTTCCAAGGATTTTTCTAGAAGCAGTTCTTCTCTTCTATCTAACTAAAGGTGGCTAGGACCTCTGTCAGCTGGCAGCTTGACAGCTCAGACCGGGACAACTCACCCAGGCCTTAAGGATCTCTCCTGTCCCCTCGCAGTGCCGTGGGAAACCATCAGAAGCAGCAAATGCAGTTAAGAGAAGCTCTGCCTCGACAGTCTCTCCTGTCTCCCTGAAGACAATATGAGGAACCGTCAGCTAGTCGCACAGGAGGGTAAGTAACCTGGATTTGCGGTGTTACAGTATTACCTTGTTGGCTGTTGAGACAAAACAGGCTCCAGCATGGGGCAGCACTCAAATGTTTTTTCACTCCATCTGATCAAAGGTTCTGAACTAATATTCCAAAGTATATCAACAATCCTTTCCTTCACAAACTGCAGGAGCAAGAGAAATACAGCTCTCCTTACATTTTCCTCTGTGCCTGATGAATAGAATCTTGATTTTACTGGAATTCTTCTGTTGCCACCAGTCAACTATTGATTTTAAGGATACAGGGTTATCCCTGATATTCACCCTTAGAAGACAGCTAGATTATATGCCCTGAATTTATGGCTATTACCAGATTGATATACTTATCTATTGTGGGCAGGGTGGGAAGAAAGAGAGACAGAGAAAATAACAGTCCAAGGAACTAGACCCACTCTCCTACGTAAAATAAACTTCCCAGTATTTAAAGGCCTACAAAAATGAAATGATGTCAATAAAGATTTGGTCGCATTTTAAATTAACTCCCGGAGAAATAGAGTCCACGTAACTCGGGTCAGGAGGAAGGACGATAGAAAAAAATGGGGCTTGTGGTTCATTTAAAGCACAGCCTCAAAAGTAAAACCTGCTGGTTGCAAGTGCTATGAGTCTGAGCTTACATGGTCGTAATCTTAACTTTACAAATCAGAAACTTTATGATGAAATGGATCTCTCTGTTAGAAAATCCTCAACTGCTCTGTGGTCTGTGCAGACGTTATCTGATGGTTCAGTGAGGTCCTTGTGGTCTGTAAAAGTGGGGACCCTGAAGATCATCAGAGCCAAGTCTCTTCCCTGGGGCCTTTTTGCTCTGCTGACACCTACTGCAAATCTACCAGCACTACGCTCTCCAGAGCAGCAGTCATTGACTCCGTCAAAGTCACAGGCCAAGGGTCTGGGGCGAGCATCTAGTAATTAGTGTCATTATTCCCAGGATGACAGTTACCAGCTGCAGGATCCACTCAGCATCTTCTCTCAAAACTCGTCTTTCTGCAATGCTGAGGGTTCAATAGGCTCAGTTACCACCGTTTCCCGATTACGTTCGCTAGGGTATATTGTTTCAGATGCACAGGACGGAAAGCCAATGCCTAATTCTGACCTTTACAGTAGCCTGTGATTAGAGAGGCTGCTCCTACAGCCATCAGCCACAGCATTCTGCTGAAAAACATCTATCCTGTTTGGGATAGATTTGGGATATTTCTCCTCTTCCAAATATCCTTACAAAACTAATTTCCTGAGAAATAACATGGTTTCTTTCAAGCTATATTCTTCAACAACGCCCTGCTTCAAACTAATACACTGCATATATTAGTTGTACAATGTGATGTGTAAGCCTCTTTCAGCTAATGGTGATATGCACATGGTATAATTTGAAAACCGATTCTCCAGTTTTCATTAGAAAAAAGTAACACTGCGAAGAGGTACAAGGCTACGGTCTGTGTTTGCTCAGCAGTGTCCAAATCCTGCATGGTGCTGAGCCGAGTTGAAGTCCTGTGCAGTTCAAAGAAACTAGAATGCCTGGCATGTATTTGAATCAGACCTACGTCTTTCCTAAAGGAACGGAGAAAAAGAAATAGCATAAACGTACTTCCACCTGCTCGGGAAATCTAACACACCTCTCCTGTGAGCAGGGGGATAAGGTGTCCACAACAAACAAGGCTTTGATAGGACCTACTGCGAATTCATTTAATAACAGAAGGAAGCAAGCCTTTGATGGGAAGATTCTTCTCTAGATTTTGAAAACTGGAGGTGTTTTAAATCCATGATGGGACGAGTTTCCCCAAAGGCTCTAATAGAGCCTACTGATTCCAAAGAATATTAATCTTCTGCCAAATCAGAGCCCTACATTTCAAAGGGCGTAAACGACGATAAATCAGGAGGTGTCATACGGGGAGACTACAGAAGGAGGGTTATGTCAGAAGGTAGGACAAGAGCTCCTCTTTCCAAGAGCAGTAAAGTCTGGATTATTGAAACAGGCGAAAGATTGTCTAGTACAAAAGCAGGAGAAGAGTGCGGGGAGCGTGGCATCATGTCACTCTGAAGTATTTCTCTCCCTTCATTCTCCATGAAGCTGACAGCAAGAGCAATCGGGGATGTCCTGCACTGAACAGCAGAGTTCAAAGGGTCAGAGGAACAGATAGATGTGTTCTGGAGAAGCTTTGATTCTTCACTCCTACTGTGCTGATGAGTCACAAATCAGAAGAGAACGTATTTTTCAAACTCTGTCAATAAACTGTGTTTCCGAGTGGTAACCTGCCCTTTCAGCAGATATTGCAAAGGGTCCCCTGGACAGTGCCTCAGCTGTGCCGGGGTCAGTGGAAGCAGCAGTGTTGCTTTGAAATGTGCTGCTAGACTGTATCTGTGAGCACTGGATGTTCTTCTTGAATAACCTCAAGTAAAACGCTGAATCAATTCAACGACAGCGGCTGAAAAAAAGTGCAATGAGCCACATTATAGGAAAATGGGGAAAAGGATGCAGGATCTCCACTGAACACAAGCCGATATTGTCGGCAGTCTGTGGCAACACCCTTTTCATTTCAGTTCAGTCCCATAAAATTGCCACTAACATTACAACTCACGCAGAACACAGATCAATGTAAAAATGTCACACAATTCCTCCAGATGGGACTTTTTAGTTCCACTAGATCCCCATCTACTTTTTTACTTGTCTAATATTTCATTACAACCTTCCATAGGTTAATTTTCTTTCCACTGACCATGTAAATCACAGATCAATTTTCATTTCAAACCCCTGACCACAGATTGCTCCTGAAAGCTCAAAGCACATGCTTCAGTAAGCTCTCCAACATTCTTAATGCACATTAGAAAAAGGTTGTCTTCTCTTTAAAAATCTTTTTTAAGGAGTTAATTTTACCTTAAAGTCTGGCACGAGACCCAAGTAGTTTGTACTCCTCCCTTCTCTCCTTACCCCGCCTCTAAAAGCAGGTACACTTTTGAAATGTAACCGCATGTAGAACTAAAAATCTTTCATGGCCTTTGTTCCGAAACCAAAAATTCCGTCAAAAATACAAACTGCTTTAGATGTGCAGAAAGTGGACAGGATTGCTTAATCCCCACCCCCTACTGCAACCATGTACTGCTCTAGGGAAAGAAGACAGAAAAGGAGGAAAAGCATTTACACTTCAGCCGTCGGCTGTGCTTTCTCTGAACCATTCTTTTTCTCCTATTCTAACAGAACCTTTGCTTGGGCTAAAGTACATGACTCAGTATTGCTGATTTTACTTACAGAAGCAGCCACCCTAAAGCCAGTGAGATATGCCTGCGAGACCAGCAGGATTCAGCCTTGAAATCAATCTGTAAGAAAAGTTTTGTGGGAATGCCCGGAAAATACCCTGCAACGTATTCTCTGACGCGTTCTCTTCTGACGTTAATTTAAACGCAGCGCTCTCGTGCTCTCCCCTACAAATCTGTAAACGGACCCTTGGCAGACGGGACCTGGGAAACATGATTTCTAAGGCTGGTGTTGCTATCGTCCTGCTGAGAAACACAGGGCAGTCACTTCGCCACTCTGTGCCTCAGCTTCCCCATTAGCTGACGGGATCATTACAATGGCCATTTTTTATATTTAACAGGACACCCCAGTGCTTGAGCCGACATATGCATAAGCATCTGCTGAATCAGTAAGAGGCAGGAGGGACCCTGTGGCCATTTACCTCCTTTTACAGGCAGGCTGCGCTTCCTCACACCAGGAATTTCTGCTGTTTAATCTCAGATTGTTTTCACGGGTTCTGGGCACTTGAGAACCGCAGCACCAAACCTTGAAGGACAAATACTCCAACAGAGCCAGCTGGTGTGGTCGGAAAAGGAAGGGTTGTGGTTTTCTCTTGGAACACAAAGGAATGGTAACCCTTCCTAAGGACATGACCCAGATCACTCAAGTCTTACTAATTGATTAAGTGCAAGGGAAGAGAGAAGGGTGCGTCCTCCAAGTGTCTATTCTTTGCACATTCCTTGTGCATATGAAATTTGCTTAATAGGAGCCAGGGAAAACACATTTTTGTGCAAATGTCACAGCAGGAATTTACACATTCACATTGACTTAGTGGGGCATCATGACCATACAGCAACTGAACACTTTAACACAAATGTATTTGGGGAAAAAAAAATCTTATTTCTAGGTAACTGACAACTGAAGAATCGGTAATTTCACTGAATAAGTTGTACTGGGTAACTTCCGTATCATTAGTCACTCCATTTTACCTGTGCCTTGAATTCCTAAAGAGACTCATTTTCTCATTTTAAATGCTTAACATATCTCCTCTATGATTCCTGTGATTCCTGTCACTGAAGGCTCTTTTCTCTTTCCACAAGCAAGAGGTGTAATTGTTTTATCCAATCACCCTGAGGTCTGAAAGCCCCTGAGAAGAAAATCAGTTAAACGCATATATGGATCACAGAAGATTTAGTGGGATTATTCCCTTGATCAGCGTTTAGTATGAATTCAAGTACTCTGTTAGATCAGGACTTTTCTGAATTCGTACGTTAATCAAAAACTCTTCAGGGTGTTGTCTTCTGAGTGACCTAACTGAGGTAGTTTGTGATGAAAAGGTTTAGCAGTTTACTGATGAGAGAAGAAGTAAAAGACAGCAGGAGAAGCTCCAGCTCACAGACGCTGTGGACACCTGGCTTGGCTGCGCTGGCAACCCAGGGACAGCAGGCGTGACAACAGGAGGAGTGAGATAGGTCAGAGAACAGCATGGAAACACGTCCCCCACTCCTCTCGGCCGACCAGGCCTGGTGAGGTTTAAGAGAGATGAAAGTTGAGGAGTATCGCCTGGTTTCGCTACGTTATGGAAGGTGTGGTGGCATCCACAGGTAGGGAACTGCCCCGGATGCTCCAGCAAGGCCCTGTTTGATCCCATGCTTCTATCTGCCAGCAACGGTTATAGCGGGAAACTTCTCACCTGGTAAGGTCACTGCTTGCAGAAGTTGTTTGGCAGCAGAGCTGCACCTTTTAGCTCGCAATTAGACGCCCCTGGCTAAATGAAGAGCAAAGGTTTCCCAGCTTAATCCCTACCCTCCAGCTCCGCACCGTGGGGTGAAGAAATGATGTAAGAACGGCACGAGTTTATGTTCCTGCAGAATACTACGTGCCCAGCCACTATAACCTGGAGCACTCCACAGTGGAAGGATGCATTTTTGCAATGCCTGTTTCTTCATTAAGATTTCATCCCCCACCCACCCTAAAAAGCCACTTGCCCTTCACTTTGTTATATCTGCTTTTCCTCGCTCCTGTTCCCGCATTATTTTTTTAATCTCCAGCTCCCTGCTTTACATGCACTCTCAAATTTTAACGCAGCAAAATTTGTGCATCGGTGTGTCCTTTTCATGTGTGATTTAGGAAGGACAGGATCTTCGGTGCAGCCTAATGCTCTGAGAGAGACGGTATTTTAAACACTAAAGCGAAACCCGTTTACAACTGTGAGAAGAGAGGTGTGTTGACACTAAACTTTAAAGCAGGCACAAGGTAAAGGCAAGTCGCTGCTCCAGCAGGTGAGAGTACTATGCACGCGGTTTGTAAGGGAGTTTGCTTGACACACGAGCTGCCTCCTCTTTTTTCTGCTTGACAACCTGTAGGATTTGGTGCTTCACACAATTCACCTGGTAACCAGTAGTCACCAGAGTTTAATAACTAAACAGTACTTCAGGCACAGTGCAGAGAATTTATTTTTTAAAATTAATATTCCACCTGAGGAAAACTTTTCCTACCATTTCCATCTGCAAGAAATAAAAAGAAACAAAGAAAGAAATGGAAAAAGCTGAAGCTTTGATACTTCCTGCTCACCCCTTTATCACTTTCATACCGGGCAGTCCCTCCGCATCCTTTTCCATTAAAGCTGTACAATTCAATTGTAACCTGCTGGCTAATATCTTGCTGTACTTGGCTGAGTTCTGTTCAGCAGCAGCGGCTTTCTGAGAAGCAATCAATGTAATTCTGAGGAGTAAAAAATACATCTGCATTTTATATCCTCTGTGTTTCGATTGAGTACTGTTTCTAACAGGGTGAGACCCAGAACGGCAGAGAATACTGGGGAAGAACAGGGGTAAGGTGTCTCGCAGAACTGCTTTGCAGTCTGATTTGAGACCCCAGGGAGGACGCAGCAGAGATCTCAGGGTAGAACTCTTGCAAGCATGGTACAGCTGAGACAACGGCGAGGATCCATACAGAGATGAACTTTTTGCCTGTGACTCTGGAGTCATGTAACTCCCTCAACAGCTCGGATGAGGATGGCACAACCTGACTGATAAAGCAGACCTTCCACAGCAAGAACAAGCATGCACGTCTGGGGCACTGATGGCAGCTGAGAAAACTCTGATTTTATAGTAAAAGAGATTTTTGAAAGTGATTTTGATGCAATACTGTGGGTTTAGTTGCCTACTTTTAGAAAAGCCTACTGAGTCATTCAAGTACTTTACATTACTGACCCACAGAATCTAAGATGCAAGCTCCAACCTGTTTCTATAAAAATGCGAATATCCCTTCAGTACCAAGTATTTAGAAACGATCCAAGTATTAACTTCCAGTATGCAGCAAGAGCAACATTTCATTGGAAAAGAGATCACGCGGTTTAAAAGAGAGATGAGGTGGAACAAACAGGCAAAAGAACCTATGAGAAAAATTCTAAACGTGACTTACCTTGCAGCTTTGGCAGCGGCAAAGTCATGATGCCTCCTGCTGCAGCTGGTGGTACCAGCCCTGGGATGCTGGTGAGATTCGCTGTAGGGAGAGTTCGGCCGAGTCCTTGTTGCCCCCCAGCTGCCCAGCCATGTTGAAGGGACTAAGGAGCGGCTGATTCAGGGCTGGAGTGCCTCCTGGCATCACGCCCGCTGCTCTGAGGCTAACTGTTGGGCTGTCAGGGACGGCTGTAACAAAACTCAGACAGCGAGCCTGTTTTACTGTGCATGGCTCAGTACCACACCCTTGGTAAGTCTCCTGGCTCGGGATCCCCTTGTGTTCCAGCCTAGACACGCACTGCTTCCCAGATCTGAAAGCGTAGGTTCTCACCGACGCAGACAGTTCTGACAGGCTTGGCCGGCCGAAGCTGTAAGCGTCGCAGTCATGTAGCGCGGCAGCAATCCCACTGGAACCTAGACTGGAAAATCCATCATGCGCTGAAGGTAAGTAATTCTGAACACAGGAAGGCCCGACTCAAATCAGCCTGCAAGTACCTAAATGCCCGCATATCCCCGATTTTTCCCGTTGTATAGGGACTGGTAAAAGCTGAAAATGCTGCAGTGACAATTACCAGAAACTGTATGGACCTGCAAAGCGGAAAAACATTGAGTATCTTCTTAGAGCGTGGCTGAACTTGGATAAAAGTGTTCAGTGATGTGGGAAATCTTTTAAAATGTTATACAGTGACATACTGTTATGCCCCCATTTTGTTCAAAAGAAAATAAATACCTGGCACAAAAGATAATGAAGTGCCTTTACTAACGCAGTAGCTGTGTGCGACAGGCAGAGCTGTCAGAGCCAAGAAGGCTGCATTAAAAATGCACAAGCTTTTTAATATTAAATTATGACATGTATTGAAAAAATAACTTCTGTAAGAAATTCAAATAGTTTTGCAAATAAATATGCAAAACTGCGTAGGTTTTGTTTTAGGAAAACAGACCAAAAGCTCATCTCTCCAAACAAATACCTTCAAAACCATACACATGATACATACATGCTCCCTTTCTGCAGCCAAACAGAATCACATTTTCGGCATTACGCAGGTCAAAGACGATCAGTCGCAGTTTTTTCTTTTCATCGAATCGCACGTCTTGATTCGTCGATAAGGAAGACACTGACCTGAGGCCCAGCAGGGAACGCAGGATGGGACCGGCTGGGTTGGGGCTGGTCTGTGGGCTTGTGTCAGGCAGCACTGTGTTTCCTCTGGCCTCTGAAATCCAAAGAGCAGATTGACTTTAATATCAAGCCTGAGGACTGGCACGTGGCCTTCTGCTGATGTCACGTAACATCGAGCTGAAAATGGTACGTTAAAGCGCTTCGCCAGTCACTCAAGCACTCACATCGCTTATCGGCTGCATACATTACGCTAACATTCATTCAGAGCAGCCAACTCACTCAGGGAGCTGCAAAGCTCTGACAGCAGTGAAACTGAAGCTGCCATCAGCCCAGCTCATGTGGGCTGCATTATACACCCATGTACATACAGCACAGGAGCACTCCGCCTGCGCGGGACCTGCCTTTGCTACGCTGAGGTCAGCATCAGCCCTTCTCATTTCTGAAAGCAAAAATTATCTGAAAAACAACCAAGTCGCATCTACTTTGTATCTTAATCAGGTATTTTCCTGTGGCGGTTCCCGAAGCAGCAAAGGCTGTGCTATGCACAGTCAGAAGGCACTATGAACATGGAAACAGGTACGCTTCCAAACGGCAGCTTGTTTTCTAGATCGCATGGGGGGTGAGCAAAATTCTGTGAAACCAAGGCTTTCCAGCATTTATTTAGCTGGTCAGTATCCAGCAATGGCACTGTATGCAGTGCACTAATGGCTCGCGAAGCACAGAACAGAGCCCAGCCCTGCTGGACTCTGCTGAGGCCTGCAACACAGATTGGCAAAGGGAAAAGAGAAAGGAAAAGGGCCTGTCAGTTACCAGAAAGTACCGAGATGCTTTCAGAACGACATCCCAGTCCTCCATTTCCTTCGGGTGAAGGGCTCGCATGGATTCACAAAGTTTGTAAGCGCTGACGGCACGATCGGGCCCACATTTCTCTTTGAAGCTGGAAGAATGACAGCAAGTGTCCAAAGCAGCTGCAAGGATACTGTGGTCCGGTCCCGGGGCGGGCAGCGCAGCACCGGGGTCCGGTCCCGGGGATGGCAGCGCCGTCGGGGCCCGGTCCTGGGAAGGGCAGCGCGGCACCAGTGTTCGGTCCCGGGGCGGGCAGCGCGGCTCCGGGGCCAGTCCCGGGGACGGCAGCGCCGGTCCCGGGGATGGCTGCGGTCAAGCTCCTCCAACATACACTCTCTAGGAGAGGATTATTTTACGATGAGGGGAACCTGAGGCAGTTGCTGCCATGGGCTGGGCAGCGCGGGCTAATCCCCACAGCGAGCGCAGCCTCTGAACTAGTTCCTGGGGAAAGGATCGGCGCGGCACGGTGGGATGACCTGAGTTCAGGTGCCAACGGCAGCGGGAAACTCCCCGGCGTGGCGACGGACCGAGAGGCTCCGGGGGAGACGGCGGCAGAACGGCAGAGCATCGCCTCTGCTGTCGCTGCCTTGGCAGCAGCGGCACAAGGCGCCGGCCTAAGGATTCCGCTGCCGCTGTGGCGTTGGGGGGGTCCCTGTTCCCCGGGGCAGCTCCTAAAGGGAGGGGTGGGGGCGCCTCACGCGCAGCGCCCGCGCGGCAGGAGGCTCAAGAGCAAAAATCCGCAGATTTACCGCCGCTCGAGTCTCCCCTTCGACGCCCAAGGGAACAACCCCGGAGCGCCCCCCCCGCCCCGCTCCCGCCCCCCCCGCCCTCGGCCCCGTCCCCCCGAGCGGTGCGTGAACAATGTCGGTGCCGCTCACAAGAGCCACAGCTGCGAGAGCGACCGAGAAAACTGATCGAGCGACCTGGAGTGCGAAGGAAGGAATCGGCTCGGCCTATTCCTACGGCACCGCCGCCCCCCCCTCCTGCTGCTCACCCCTTTTTCACGGCAGTGCGGGGGGTGTCAGGGGGAAACGGTGGCCCTCGGGCCGCTGCCATCGCCGGCTCAGATGGGAGGGGGGCACCGGGAGGCGCGGGGGGAACGGTGACCCAGCACACCGATGGCGGGGAGTTATGCGGGATGCAGTGGTTGAGGGGCAGTTTAACCAGCTTGGACCAACGGTGTTTCCAGTGACAGTGACCCCACACGGCGGGGATGGGAGGCCTTGGGTTGGAAACGAATAAGGAGGCGTGAGAGCCGTCGATGGACGGAAAATCACCCGGGAGAGTCCTCTGAGAGAGGGATCACTCAGAACGAAACCTCCGTGCGAAGGGTCCTCAACCGGTGCGGAACCCACGGCATCCCGCCGATGCCGTCACAGCCCCTGAACCGGCAACATGGCTGAAATAGGGGAAGGGCTGCGGGATGCAGTTGCCCGCGGGGATCAGCCTGCCAGCGAGCCAGCGACCACCGGGAACTTGGTTTCGGACACTCTCAAAGTGCGGAGCTGGCGGCGGCGGCCCGGGGCCTCCCCGAGCCCCCCCCCGCCGCGGAGTGACCGCCTGCGGCCGAGCCCGGCACCGCGCTCTCGGCCCGCGCCCGCCTTCCCCGCCCTCCAGCCTCCCCCCAAAAGCAGCAGTTTTTGCACAGAGAAGGTGCTGACGCTGTCATGCAGCGTCCCTTGTCTGTCAGCACCACATCATCAACAAGCAATGGCTTTATATGTTCTGAGAGGGGTTTTGCTGTTTGTAGTATTCGCCGTTTCACGGTGTGTCAGTATTTTAGAGCACTGGAAGGAGATAGGGGGACCTCCAGGCCCAAGTGTGAACAAAAGACACTAATAAAATATTGCAATCAGTGGCGGTTTGTCATAATTTAGTCACTATCGATCAGACGTGGAGCTGGCAGCCTCCGAGTCAGTAACATTATTAGAGACCACGGTATCCTTATGCCAACAGGAGTATATGGACCGCTGGGAAATGGGAAAAGTGCATTATTACTGGGAAGAGCATCTAAACCTGACAGGGGTTGTTCGTTTTACCAGGGGTTGTAGATGCCGATTCTGACGGGGAAATCAGAATTATGGCCTGGACCCCGGTACCCCCGTGTTCAGTAACAAAAGGGTCAAAAATTGCTCAGCTTGTTTATCTTACTGCAGCTCCCCCCAGCAGGATGCCGAGAAGCCGGGGTGACTCAGGATTTGGATCCGCAGGTACTCCTCAAATATTTGGGGCTCAGGCAGTGGCACAAGGTCAACCTCTGGTAAAATGTGCCCTCACCAGAGCAGAAGAACCTGTTGAGCTGACAGGCATTTTAGATACTGGTGCGGATGTGACCCTAATATCTGCGAGCAGATGGCCGCAGCATTGGCCGTTAGCTCGGGTAGCTCAAGCACTTTTCGGGGCTGGTGTCACGCTGTAGCGTTTCAAAGCAAAGATCTCATGAGGGGCCCAGAAAACCGGGTAGCGAATATTTGTCCATTTATATTGGAAACCCCTCTGACATTTTGGGGTCGTGACTGTATGGCTCGATTTGCATCAAATTTGTCTTAATCATCGAAATTACATCGAATTTGTCTTAATCACCACTGCAGCACAACCCCCCCTGAAACCCCCCTGAAACTCACCTGGGAAACAGAATCCCCTGTGTGGGTGGGTCAGTGGCCCCTGCCAAGGGAAAAGTTGTGCCACCTGAACGCTTGAGTTCAGGAACTGCAGGACATATCGTTCCTACGCCCAGTCCTTGGAACTCCCCGGTGTTTGTTACTTTAAAGAAAAGTGGTAAATGGTGACTTTTACATGATCTCTGACACATTAATGATGCCGTGGAGGATACGGGTGCGTTACAGCCAGGAATGCCCTCCCCAGCAATGATTCCCCGAAACTGGCACCTTGTAATAACTGACCTAAAGGACTGGGGTTTTTACCATTCCCTTGCATCCGGATGATGCACCTAGATTTGCCTTCTCTGTTCCCAGTGTTAATGTCAGTGAACCTGCAAGACGGTGCCACTGGGCTGTTTTACCACAAGGCATGAAAACTGTCCCACGATGTGTCAGGGTTTGTTGCAAAGGCTTTGAGCCCTGTTAGAGTGCAGGTCCCCCAGGCTGCTCCGTATCATTGTATGGCTGACATCCTTACGGCCCAGAAACACGGGAGATCATGGAACAGGCTCTCGCTTTAACCAAAGGCTCACTATCTCCAGTGGGGTGGCAAACAGCACCTGAAAAGGTACAGAGATCATCACCGGGCAGTACCTGGGCTGGAGACTTTGTGAACAGACCATTGTCCTGCAGCAGGTTAAACTCGAAACTGATGTTAAGACTTTAAGTGACTTACAGAAACTGTTGGGAGCCATAAATTGGATACGGCCGTTGTGGGCCTCACTAATGATGATCCCCATAGCTTGTTTGATGTTTTGTGAGGAGATCCCTCACTGACATCACCCAGAGCACTCCCAGAGAAAGCGAAACAAGATCCCCACCGTGTGGCCAACGCCGTCTCAGACAGACAAGCACTGGGATGTGTGCCCGGCCACCCGCATCAACTGGTGTTATTGAACCCTCCAGGGCAGCCCTGTGCTCTGCTCTTTCAGTGGGGTGAAACACTTCGGGACCCTCTTGATATTATTATATGGATTTTCTTTTTTTTTTGTGACACCAAATGCACAAGAGGGTCACTATTCACCCAGAAATGAACTAGCACTTGCTGGTCAGGAACCCGTGTGTATCATTGTTCCGGTTACTATGCACGTGCTACAGCGGCTCATACAAATGCCTTTGAGCAAGCTCGGCTTTCACATGCGTTTTTTCCGCCAAAACTCCAGAGCAATACAAAACCAATTATCTTTATCAAGGCGTCAGGCTAAAGACATCATTGCCCCTTGCCCTGAGTGCCAGCAGGACTCGCTCTCTTCAACAGCCAGTGGTGTCAGCCCTCGGGGACTCGCCTCCTCGGAATTACGGCAATGTGACGTCTCTCACTTGGCTGCATTTGGAACGGTAAAATATGGACCCGTGTCTGTCGATGCCCCTTCTGGAGCAGTGTTTGCATCCGGCCATACAGTGGGGGTCAAGCCTCTGCCCGGCATTCCCCACTCACCGGCCGGACAGGCCACTGTGGAGCGTACGCCTGGCACCTAAAGCCTCTGTTACAGCCACAGAAAGGGGAGAGGGAGGGTATCCGTCTGCGCCTCACGAGAGGCTAAATCAGGCATTGTGTGTCATGGACTTTTTAAACATCCCCTGTCTCACGGGTGCCACCAATATTGTGTCACTTCTCATCGCAGATACCAGATCAACAAGAAGTCCAGGGCAAGGCTCAAGTGGTAACAAAAACCTGGAAAGGGGTAACTGGGAAGGACCATTTCCTTTAATAACCTGGGGAACAGGTGATGCTGGTGTCTTCACAGGTCACGGTCCCCGGGGGTTACCGGCAGGGTGTGTGCGACCGCACCTGAGGGTGAGAGGCGGCTTTTGGTGGGCGCCCAGGAGCCGGCTGTGGGTGCTGTGGGTGCCCCTGTGCCGACAGTTTGGGGTCTCTTCGACAGGTCGTTTCAGTAGAACGTCTGGGTAATGCTTGCTCCTGCAACGGGACAAAGTACACTATCTCTGTCCTTAAGCACGCTATGGTTGCCAGCTCTTAAAGGAGAAAATGCTAACAGCAATTGCAACTCCCTAATGAAATATCTAGGCTTACTAGTCAGTACTGAAAGATGTAGTTTAGATGAAATGTAGTTATTAATAAGGATAAGGTGCTGTAAGAATGTGTGTATTCAACTTCCTCTGTTTAGCAATATTAAGAATTAAGAGCTCAAGTGTTTAACCTTATTAGAAACTCCCTTGGTTTTCCCCCTGGAGTGCTGGCCAGGCTCTGGGTGGAACCCAACAGGAGGATGAGATCAGATGTTCCCGCTCAAAGAAAAGTGCCAGTGATTTTGGCCCGTTGATTCCGAGGCCGGACCTGCTTGCAGCGATGTTGGATGCCTCACCTACGGATGGACGCATCGCGTAGGATCTCCTGTTTGTGAGGAAGGGCACTCTGAATCCTCGCTGCACCCAGGGTTTCCCAGTAACTGCAGATCTGAACGTTAGTACCCCATTAAGAGTGCTACTCCGTGTTTTCCTTACTGTTTATTTTGTAGAATTTGGTCATATCCTTTGATTATTGGTAGTGAAGTTAGCCTACTCTCTTCAGTGAGTAATTGTAACTGCTGTATTGTTTTTAGCCTTCTGTGGAACTATTTTAAGTACACAGTGTTTTTGAAGTTTGCCTAAACCTCAATTGATAAAGCGCTTGAACAAGACTTGCAGGTGCCGCTGCAAAACAAAGAAAGGGGAGATGTGGGAGGCATCGGCCCGTCAGCCTTACACAGCCTCTGAGAAACAGCTCGGCTTTGCTGAAGAACAGGCCTTGGGAGAAAGATCAGAAACTGCTGAGTTGTGCCGGGGTGGCAGGGAAAAACAACGGACAGCTGCAGCACTGAGCGGTGGAAAGTCCTGAACTGTGAGAAGTTACCCAGCGCGTGAATGAGCAGGTGAGCGTGTTAGAGGGGTCTCATGCTGGCAGGAGAAAAGGTTGATGGCTGTCTAATTGCTGATTTTCTAATTATGAAGTAAGAGCTTTGGCGAGAGCATAAGTATGTGCTATTGTAATAATAAAGGGTCTTTCCTTCTGCACTTCAAAGGAGAGTCCGTGCCTCAGTTGCCACAACCAGCACCAAAGGGGGTAGCAGTAATCAAACAATAAAAGTTTATTGTGTTGCCCGTGAAGCGGCACGCGATAGTTAGAGATGGGTGAAAGAAAGGGGAAAAGTAAAGTTCAGAGAGAAGAGGGAGAGAGGTTATAGCTACCAGCGCTGATCTCACGACGTCCTAACGGTCCCGGGTCCAGCTGATGCTGCGTCGTCGATCGTCATGGTCCTTGGTGGGGAAGCTTCCAATTTGCATTGTCCCGAAGTCATCCTTTTATGCTCAGGAACACACCTTGCTCCTCCTCTGCCTCGGGGGTCTCCACCCTGCTCAGAATTCAGTTGTCATATCTCCCCCTTCTCCAGCGAGGCCAGCGCACATGGCAGGGGGGAGCGTCCAGGGCGTGGTCAGTCTCGGAGGCGGGCAGCCTTCCACCAGGAGGGGTGTTTTGGGATTATAATGAAGCAAAGTTCGTCTAAGGTTCATGATTTCTTCATCGATGTTATGGCAACAGTTGCGATCCATCTTTTCTGACAGTGGCTCTGCGGTTATCTCTAACAGCTCCGGCTGGGCCCAGGCACTGAACAACAGCCCAGCACCGCCTGCACCGCCCGGTCAGCGCTCAGGGGAACAGCCCAGCACTGCCTGCACCGCCCGGTCAGCGCTCAGGGGAACAGCCCAGCACCGCCTGCACCGCCCGGTCAGCGCTCAGGGGAACAGCCCAGCACCGCCTGCACCGCCCGGTCAGCGCTCAGGGGAACAGCCCAGCACCGCCTGCACCGCCCGGTCAGCGCTCAGGGGAACAGCCCAGCACCGCCTGCACCGCCCGGTCAGCGCTCAGGGGAACAGCCCAGCACTCGCTGTGCCACACCGTTCTGCTTCTGGAGCCGTTGCACCACATCCCACTCCAGGGATCGCAAGGCCAAGCAGGCCGTGGTCGGGTACCTCACTGTCCATGTCCCTGGTGACAGTGTTGACACAACGCTGATCTTCTGACCGACTCTTACAATGGGGGATGCTCGGGGGGCCCTGGGGATGCAGCACAGGGAGATGGTAGCGCCAGGATGCCGAGGGTCTCGGGGGAGCGTCACCCTCCACGAGTTCGTCTTACCGGATCCGGCATCGCCCCGGAGGGCCGAGCTCCGCCAGAGATTGAAGAGGAGGAGGAAGATGAGGACCAAGAGGTGGAGGAGGACAGTGGAAAGCAATGTGCTGCGGGAGCACTGGGATGGAGAGGGGCCGTCAGTGCCCCGAAGTGAAGGGATAAATTCACTGACGGGGTTTAAAGGCTCCCCCGAGACTGGTGGCACCCAGCAAGGGATGGCACCGGGTCCAGCTGGCACCGAAGCCAGCCTCCGCAGAGCAGGGGAGTTTCCTTCGGTGGGAAGCAGGAGGGATGTGCCCCCCGGTCCTCCAGTGGGTCCAGCTGCGGTGAGGGCAGGGAAATGGGAAGAGTGTGGGGGAGACCCCAAACCAGGGTGGGGTCTTGTTAAGCCAGGTCTTTCCTCGCTGCAGGATCCAAAAGAACATGTTGGTGGATCTGAACAAGGAGATGATGAATGAAGTGGGCATCAGAGAGGTGGGAAACATCGTCGCCATCCTCAGACATGCCCGAGTCGTGTGCAGGCAGGTACGGGGAAGTCTTGCCGGCTCGTTCAGCAGCAGAGTTTTGCCTCGAGCCTTCTTGTTCGCAACAACGCACACAAGCCCACCAGAGACACACCGGGGCACAACACAGGGGCACCAGGCAGGAGCTCACACCTATGCAATTAATCAATTAATGTTTAATATGGCAACAGTTTCCTCAAGTCTCTCGCCTCTTCCTTCATTTTTTGCCCTGAAGTGACCTCAACCCCACAGCACCCAGGTCAGTCCCTTTCTCCCGAATGCTGCCACTTGCACACGATTCTTTCCCCACCTCGGTGCCATCCAAATCTGGATTGTCCATAGGGATCGCCGTGGCCCAGCAGGATGCCCAAGTCATCTGTTCCTTCAGGATCCTGACAAAAACCAGAACTAGGCCTCGGATCAGAACCCTGGCGTCAAGTTCGAAATCAGGGATTACCCACCAGGCACTGATTCGGTGAGTTTTTCCACCTTTATCTCAGGCCTCCCAGGCATGTAACCCCGTAGATTTTACCAGGGTCACAGGCACAATGCCAGCTGAGGGCAACTTCACCCTGGCAGCTTGGCCTGCGTGTATTTTCAGGGGGAACTGGCCCTTGTGATGGTCAAATATAGGAGCATCCTCACCTGATAATCCCACAGGACCAAATGCTCGTCTTTTGGGGTTCACATCATGTCCCCAGCGGTTACTGACAATAAAAACCGCTTGTGCCAACCTTATATCCCAGTTAGGGTGGGAAACACTGGCACGTCCCTTGATCAAGCCATTCATTTCGCTCAAGCACGCCATTAGCGTGAGGTACTGTGGGGTATGAAACACGCCCCGATGCCTCGTGTGCCCGCTCCTCGACCACCCGGGCAGTCAAGTGGCTCCTGTTCCCTGATTAAACTGATCTGGGGGTTTCCTTCTCTGTCTGCTGTGGGTGCCAGGAATGATCTCGCTGCACACCGGGCTCCCTCGCAGTTTCTCCCTGCCCAGCTCCCACAGGAGGTGGGGGGGGGGGGTTTCCAGAGATCTTCACCCCTTCTCCGGGCCTGGTTATAGCCCTCCCCAGGAGTCGCCGGTGGTCTCTGACTGGCGCTGGGTGTTCCCAGAGCTCCCCGGCTGTCGCTGGCCATCCTCGGCCACCTCTAGGCCTCCGGGGCTGTTCCCGGGGCCCTCTGGCTGTCCCTGGCCACCCTCGGCCCCGCCAGCACTCCCTGCCTGTCCCCGAGTGTCTCTGGGGCTCTCTAGGCGTCCCTGAGCATCCTCAGACATCCCTGGGGGTCCCTAAAGGTCCCTGAGGTTCTCTGCATGTCCCTGACCATGCCCAGAGCTCCCTGGGGGTCCCCAGGTGTCCCCAAATGTCCCCAGAAGTTCTGGACTGTCCCTGGACCGTCCTGAAGCATCCCTGGGTGTCCCCAAGCCCCTCCTCCCAGTGTGTGTACCCCCTCTCCATGTCCCTGGAGGAGGATGAGGAGGGAGGAAGAGCACAGCCCCCTCCAAGTGGGGCAGCCGGAACACCGGCTCCTTGGCTTGAGGAGCGGCTGCTGGTGCTGTGCCGGCGACGCTCAGCCTCACAGTGACTTTTGGCACTGCCACCTCCACAGATGGTAACCGCGGGCCGGTACCTGCCGGCGCTTCGGCGGCCCCGCCAGCGAGCTCCGTTTTCCCCAGCGGCTCCTCCATCGCCTGCGTTTTGGTGGTGGCCGCTTCCTTCACTGTTAAGCGGGACGGCGTCGCGCGTGGCCGTCGGGGCTTCGCCGCTGGCAGCACTGCGGTGGCTGCGGCGCTTGGTGCTGCTTTGGCAGCTCTTCGGCCGCTCGGGAAGGGCAAAGTCCACGGCCGCCGCGCTGCCGGCTGCGGCGCTCACCGGGCCGGGGGCTGCTGGCAGCTCCTTGCAGGGCGTCAGGATGGGGGTGCTCTGTGTGAGGGTGGGGGAGATGGGACCTGGCACCCACCGCACTAATGTGTCCACCCGTAGGGACCCCCAAGCACCCGGATTCCCCGGTGCCGCATCCCCAGGGTCCCCCGAGCATCCCCCATCCCTGTCCCGCATCCACAGCCCCCCCCGCCCCCCATTCCTGCACCCATCGTCACCCACCAGCCTGGCCACCTTCCGCCGGTGCCCGGTGCCGGTGCCGCCGAGGCCTTCGTGGACGTCACGGTTCTGAGCTCCCTACCCCCCACTGAATTCTGCCACCCCCAAAGGTGCGTGTGGGCTTAGGCCAGCCCTGACTTGCTGGCCCCGGTGCCCCTGAACCGCTTTCCCTCCGCAGGTTTTGGCCGGCGATCGATAACCAGCTGCGGAAAGCCGTCCGTGGGCGCGGGTCAAGGCGCGGTGGCTGGTGGGTTCTTGGCGGCAGAACCGAGTCCCCGCGTTCGCCTGCCTCACACCCCTTGGTGCCATCGCCGACGCCCAGACCCGCTGCAGCGTGGCCGCGGCGAGTGCCGGCAGGCGACGGGTCGGTGGGCGCTGGGTGACGGTCTCCTCGCTCCCCGCAGCTCCACCCGGGAGCAGGTGCCGGAGGTTTTGGAGTGGGATTGGAGCTCCTGCGGCAGCGCTGACGGCAGCGGTTCTGAGCAGGGGGAGAGCCTCTGCGGCTCCCGGCAGGCGCCGGGGAACGGGCCACCCGTGAGCCAAGGGTTCCGGCTGCGCCGAATCCAGCCTTCCCGCTCCCGTTTGGGGAGAAAAAACCGAGTTTTTGTGGAGTTTGCGGGGCTGTTCTCGAGGCAGGGGGCCCTCTGGGCCGCGGCGATGGAGAGCGCCGGGCCTTTGCTGAATGCCGTGCCGGCAGCGGGAGGGAAGCCGGGCGCCCCTCGAGTCCCGGCGGTGCCAAACCCACCCCGGCAAAGAGTCAGAGGAAACGCTTGGCTGTCGGCAAACCATTTACTGGGGGATCACTGCGAAAACCGGTGCCGAGAGCGTGTGGCACAGCACATCCTGGGGCATCCCTGGCTCCGCTCTTCTCTCCCGGCGTGGAGCCGGGTGTTGCTGGTCGGGGTGGCTGAAGGTGAGGAAGAGGAGGGTCTCTGGGCAGCTCTTCTCTGCCGGGGGGTTTGCCAGGGTTGCCGCGGTGGCTCAGCAGGGATGTGGGTGTTCCTGGCTCTGTGCCGGGAGGAGTGTGCCAGGCACAGTGGGGGAGTCCCCGTCTGTCCCCTGGGGCCCATCCTTGGGGACAGGGATGGCGCTTGGCCGCTTGGGGTCGCGCCGCGTCACCGGAGCGTCCTGCGGGGAGAAGGATGGGGGGGGGGTGAGCGGCACCGTTGCGGAGGCTCTCAGATAAACAACCAACCACCAACAATAAAAAATTATCAACACCATTAACTAGCTCTCGGTGAATCACAGGTGCGGATGTCTGTGAGAGGAGAGCAGATCGACTTTCTGGGGTCTAAGGGCAACCCCAAACGCTCTCTCGCTCACCTGACAAGTGAGGGCTCTCACCCTCGAGGACCTGCTCAGGGCAGCGTCCCGACCCAGGGCCCCTCGAGGAGTTTCCTTGGGCAGCGTCCCGACCCCAGGGGAGAGGCCTCGACCGCAGCTGCTGCTCCAGGGGACGAGCTCCAAAGGGCTCCCAGGGGACTCCATTTATAGCCAGGTGACTCTGACCTGTAGCCTACAGCGGCTCCCGTTAGCCAAAGGCCCCAGTTACCGCCAAGCCCCGAGAACAGGCAGCCAGGAGCTGCTACGCTTCAGCAGCCAAGAAGCTGCTTTCACTGGGGGGGAACCTGCCACAGGCACCCATGGGTGGCATCCCCACCCCTTGGACCCTGAGCACCCCGGGATTCTGGGCACTCGCGGTACGGGGGCACCAGGGACCCCCAGCACCCCTGTAATGGTGGCACCAGGGACCCCGAGCATCCAGGGCCCCAAAGCACCGGGGGGACGCAAAGGCCCCGAGCATCCGGTGTCCCCGAGCACCCACGCCCAGGAGCCCCCCCACGGCTGTACCTCGGCGTGGGACGAGGTGTTCGCTCTGCCAGGCAGGTTCTGCTCCACGCCGCTCCCGGCGACCACGCTGCCATCGGGGCGGCCACGCTGTTCCCGGCTGCCGGGGGCCCCCGGCACCGTGGAGTTACCGGCCGCGCGCGTTGCCCTGGGCTGGCGCTGATGCTGGGAGCGCCCGGTGCCGTGGCGGGTGGGGACGGGGGCTGGGCAGACGTCCCGCGGGCTCGTGCCGCTGCCGTACCCGTGAGACCCTGCGCGTGATCCAAGAGATGAGCAGGGAAACCCCTGAGCTTCTCCCCTGAGCCCTGGCCAGGCTCGGGGGCAATCTCCTGTGAGAGCCAAACCAGATATTCCCGCTCCAAACAAAGGCGCCGGCTCTCCTGCCGGGCTGATTTTGGGGCTAGAAGGCCGGGCCCGCTCCCAGCGCCTCTGGAGGCCTCAGCTCCGGGCGGAGGCACCGCGTAGGATTTCCCCCTGCCCGGGCCAGGCTCTGCAAACCCTCGCTGGAACCGGGGCTGCCCGCGGGGCTGGGGGCTGGCAGCGGGGGCAAGGGCTGAGGGATCTGCCTTAACCCCTGTGCTCTCTCTCGGGCAGGGATGCTCTGAGGCGTTGCCCTGTGCTCTCCTGGTTGCACTGCTCTCCCTTGTCTCACTCCGTGGGCTCTGTATTATTCCCCACACTCTGGAGTTATTTGCAGCAGAAGACGCCGGCTCTTTCCACTCTGCTGTCGGAGGTTAATCGATATCCCTAATCAGCCAAACAGGGGGACCCGGGGGGGCAGAATGTGTGGGGCCCCCCCAACGCCCTCCCCCATAATCTCTTCCCCTCCTCCTCTTCCTCCTCCTCCAGACGAAGAGCGTGAGGAAGGCAGCGAGAGCGAAGGGGGAGAGGGCAGCGAGGAGGAGGAGGAGGGGGCCGAAGGCTCCGGGAGCAGCAGCGAGCGGGGCGGGGGGGCTCGGCCCTCAGCGAGGAAGAGGATGAGGCCGAAGATGAGGAGGAGGAGGAAGGTGGCTGGGGGGACCTCCGGGGGGGGCAGTGACACCGCCCGGGCCGCTCGTGACCGGGAGGAGATTTTGGGCAGCAACAGCGACGAGGAGGAGGGAGAGGAAGAGGAGGAAGAGTCCGGGGGGGCAGCGAGGGGGGGACCCCGCACAGCCCCCGCCTGACCCCAGCGAGGCCTCGGAGGACGACGAGAGCCCCAGCGACGCCTCCGACTCCTCCAGCGACAGAGCGGCGTGTCCCCCCTCCCCGTTTTGGGGAAAAACCAGGCACTTTGGGGGGTGTTTCTGGTTTTCTCTTTAATAACGTAGTCAGGGTTAGTAGCCACAGCCGGAACTAAAGTTATTCCTAACAACTTGTGTCTAAAATAACGTTTTCTATCGCAGAGGGCCGCGGCGCTGCGGGTACAAAGGGGGGGCGGGGGGCTGTACCGACGGGGGAGGGGTCCTGGGGCATCCCCACCCTGGGGGAGGGGAGGGAAGGGGGGGCATCGCCGTGTCCCTCAGTTTGGGCTGTAAATAATAATGATATTATTAATGCGTATTAATATACGTTAATATCATTTGGGGTACTGATACAGTAATGAAGAGAAAAGGAATAAAAACTGAAAAACCCATCAAAACCGCAAAGATTTGGGATTGTTAAAAACGGTGAAAACCGACAAAAATGGGGGAGAGGGGGTAAAGGGGGGGCAGGGGGTGTCTGTGTTAATCCCCACCGCCCCTCCCCGCCGCTTATTTTGGGGGTGGGGGGGGTGGAGGAACCGAGCGAGACTGGTCATGGAGGGGTGACACCCCCCCGTGGAGTGGGGGGAGGGGTCGTGGGGGGAGGGGGGGCGGTGCCATCAGATGGTGAGGTCTTGTCTGAGCCATCTGCGGGGGGATGGGGGGTGTCAGAGGGTACTTGGGGGGGGCCACATCCCCTTACACCCCTCCCCTCCCCCAAATCCCTTCCTGCCCCCCCCAGCGCCCCCCCCGTGCTCCCCATCCTCCCCTGTGTCCCCAAATTCACCCTGTCCCCGTGTGTGTCCCCCATACTCCCTCCTGCCATGGCTCTGTCTCCCCCCGTGCCCCCACCCTGTCCCTGGACCCCCCCCACATCCCTGGACCCCTCTCACGTCCCTTTGCCCCCCCGAACCCCCCTCACCGCCCAGCACTTGCTCCACCATGCTGAACAGCGACTCAGGCGTGGGGCTGATCTCCAGGTCCGTGCCGGGGAGGGGACGCTCTGAGGGGGGGCGGAACAGAAACTGGGGTAAGGGGGGGCCCCAAGATTTGTACCCGACCCCCCCAGCCCTCCTAGGGAGGGGACCAGGCACTCTGAACCCCCCAAACCTCCCACACCACGACCAGAACATCTTCCCCCGCCCTAGTGGGATGGGGGGTGCGGAGGGGAGGGGGGGAGCACAGGTTCCTCCCCCCACTCAGGGGGTGCCCCAAGGTTTTGTCTTCCCCCCCCGCCAAGGTTTGGGGGGGCCCGTGTCCCCCCCCAAGACGTACCCTGGGGGAGGGCGAGCAGGGCCTGGGGCGAGCTGTCGACGGGCACCGAGTGGGAAGGTGCGGAGCAGCCTCTGGACCTGCCACCACCAGGTGCGGAGCCTCTTCTTCTGTGTCTCTGTGAATGCCTGGGGGTGGAAGGGGGCACATGGGGGGGTCACACAGACCTATAGACCCCTTCCAAGCAATACAGTCCCCCCAAAATCTCCCCAGCCCCCCCCATACCTCGTGGCTCAGGCACTGCTCCAAGAGCTGGAGATAAGTGGTGACGTTTTTCTCATCCGGCCACGAATTCAGGAGCTGGGTGCAGACTGAGGGGGTAGGGGGACAGTAAGGGACAGACCCAGACACCCTGATTCTTCCCTCCGCAGCACCCTGGGACCCCCCCAAAAAAGGAATTGGGGTGAGGGGCGTATCTCACCTTTGCCCATGACACGGGTGAACAGCCCCGGGATGTCCTTCTCAGTGATGGGGGCTGCGGGGCCTTTGGCTTTGGTGGCCCCTGAAGGAGCCCCGTCAGAGGTGTCATTTGTGGGGGGAGCGGCCCGGGGGCGCTGAAGAGCTTTAATGGGGGTCACTATGATCTGTTGGAGCTCCTGAAGCACCGGCAACAGATTGCCTCCATCTAGGATGTGCTGTGGTGAGTGGGGGGGACGTGTCAAGGAGACGGGGGGACATGTGAGGACCACAGAGGGGACACACACCCTAAACCCCACCCCACCCCCAGTCCTGGGGACACGGGGGAGGTGACCAGGGACATCTTGTGAGACTGCGGGGGACACGGGGAGGGGTGTCAAGGATGTGGGGGACACCTCTGGGGATATGAGGACAAGGGACACTGTATGCCACCCTCGGGGACACCCTGTGCCATCTCTGGGGACATGAGGGGGAGCAGGGACACCATTGGTGACAACGGGATGTGGGGGACACCCTGTGCCATCCCTGGGGACGTAAGAGAATAAGGGACACACCGTGCCAGGCCTTGTTGTATAGAAGAGGCCATGGGCCACCCTGGGGCTACATCTGAGGACCTGAGGCCACCGCAAGGGACCCGAGGGCCACCCTGTCACCGTCCCACCTGCTCCAGCACCCTGAGGATGCTCGGCCGCTCTCGCAGCTTCTGGATGCTGAGGAGGATCCTCTGCCGTGCGCGCTTGGGGACATTCTGCAGGGACAAGGAGGGGACAAGCAGGGTCAAAGTGACCAGGGAGGGGGAGACAGTGTCTCCCCCTTCATTTGGGGACATGGGAGGGGGACACACACCCCATCTGACCTGCGACTTGAGTTGATGTGCTGTCAGCGTCATCATCTCCTCGTACGTCATTTGGGAGAAAAGCGCCGTGTATTTCTGCAGCCCCAGGCTCTCCAGCCAGGAGGGGACATCTTGGGGGGGGGACAGGAGTGTGACATGGACTGGCAGCTGCCTCTGAGCCCCCCCACCCCCAAACGGCCCCCCAAACCCCACCTTTCATGCCGCTGCCCTCCTCCTCGAAGGTGTTGCGGCCGCCGGCCGGCTCCTCGGTCTGTTCGCTGCCCCAAGAGGCCACGCTGCTTTGGGGGAGCAGGGGGGTGTGGTCCTCACAAGGGGGGCGGGGGGGCACGGGGACAGGGGTTTTGTCACCCCCCCACACCCATTCGGGTCCCCCTCCCTGGGCACTGCCGGGCAACAGCGAGAGGGAGGGCTCCAGCGGGCTGGGGTGCAGCTGGGAGGGCAGAGCTGGGGGGAGAGGAGGGGGGGGGTCAGAGGGTGCGCTGGGGTCCTGGGGAGGGGGGTGCGGGGAGAGGGGTTATGGGTGGGACCCCCCAGATTTGGAGAGGGGGGGGCAGGGCCATCAGATGGTGGAGGTCTTGTCTGTGCCATCTGAGTGGGGGCGGGGGGGTGTCAGGGGTATCTTGGGGGTGGGGCCACATCGCATTACATCGCCCCCCCAAAACCCCTTCCTGTGTCCCCCCCCAGCACCCCCCATCCCCCCTGGGTCCCCAAATTCACCCTGTCCCTGTGTCCCCCCCTCATATCCCCTCCTGCCATGTCTCTTGTTTCCCCCCCCTGCCCCTGCCCTGTCCCTGTACCCCTCTCATGTCCCTTTGCTCCCCCTCGGCCCCCCCTCACGGCCCAGCGCGTTCTCCGTCATGCTCAGATGCAGCGGCTCCAGCATGGCGCTGATCTCCAGGTCCGTGCTGAGGAGGGGACACTCGGGGGGGGCTGCGGTACAGAAACTGGGGTGAGGGGGGCCCCCAGACTTGTACCACCCCCAACAACTCATTACCCACATAGGGGGTGGTCAAGACACGCTGAACCCCCCCAAACCTCCCACATCAGGACCAAAACATCTCCCCCCAAACCTGTTGCCAGGGAAGGGGGGGAGCACAGGTTCCCCCCACACTCAGGGGTTCCCCAAGGTTTCAGAGTTCCTCCCCCCAAGGTTTGGGGGGGTCCGTGTCCCCCCCCAAGACGTACCCTGGGGCAAGGCGAGCGGGGCCTGGGCCGAGGTGTGGACGGACAGCGAGTGGCTCTGCTGCCCCGCGCTGCGGCTCCCCGGGGAGCCCCCGGCCCCCCCACAGCCGAAACACAGGCTCTATGAGGGGGGGGGACAGGGGACGGACAGAAGGCTGATTTGTGGAGGCTGGACCCACCAGGAGGCCCCCTCCCCCCAAGAAAAGAGCCCCCAGGGTGAAGGAGCTTCAAGGATCCCAATGTCTGCCCCCCCCCCCAAACACACCCCAAATTCATCCAGTCCCCCACCCCCATCTCCCCAAGGACCCCCCCACCTACCCACCCCCCCCTAAAGCACAGGACGCCCCCAAATCCTGAAGGACCCCCCCACCTGCACCCCCCAAACCTGATGGACCCCAGCATCTGCCCCCCCACCGCTAAGAGCCCCAAATCCACTCCCCAACTCCAGACTCCCCCCAAATCCCCAAGGACCCCCACATTGCCCCCTCGCACCCTGAGGACACACACCACCGCCCCCCCCCCCCGACCTGCCCCCCCCATCCCCGTCACTCACCTGATGTCTCTGAGCACCGAGGGGGAGGCCGCCGAGGGGGGGCAAGGGGTTGGGGGCCCCCCCAGCAGGCCCCAGGTGGGCGGGGAGCAGCACGGGGGGGTGCAACACAAAGGGGTGCTGCTCCTGCTGCCCCCCCACCCCCCATCCCAAGCCAGCTACAGGGAGCGAGTGGGAGCCGAAGGCCCAGCTGGGGGGGGGCGGGGGGGCGGTGTCAGGGTGGCACCAGCCCCTTCCCAGCCCCCAGAGCCATTGCGTGGTCTGTTCACTACCCGAAGAGGCCACACTGCTTTGGGGGAGCAGGGGGGCATGGGCCCAAAAATGGGAGTAGGGGGGCACGGGGACAGGGGTTTCATCACCCCCCCACACCCATTCGGGTCCCCCTCCCTGGGCACTGCCGGGCAACAGCGAGAGGGAGGGCTCCAGCGGGCTGGGGTGCAGCTGGGAGGGCAGAGCTGGGGGGAGAAGAGGGGGGGGTCAGAGCGTGGGCACGGGTCCTCTCTGTGGGACACCCCCCCGCGAAGTCCCCTGTGTCCACCTGGGACCCCTTAATGTATCCCCAAGTTCTGTCTGTCCCCTACATTTCCCCCGCAACCCGTCCAGCCCATCCTCAACCCCCATCCCTCCCAGGCCCCTCCCTGTCCCCCCTCCCACCCCTCCTCACCCTCAATGTCCCTTCTCAGCCCTTAATGTGCCCCCCCAGACCCCTTCCCGCCCCCTCTGTCCTCTCAATTCCCCCCCAGACCCCTTCCCGCCCCCTCTGTCCTCTCAATTCCCCCCCAGACCCCTTCCCGCCCCCTCTGTCCTCTCAATTCCCCCCAGAGCCCTTCCCGCCCCCCCGCCGGCCCCACTCACCTGCTCCCCCCGGCCCGCTGCTGCTGGTGGGGGGGCACAAGGGCGGGTGCCTGTTCTCCTCAGGAGCCGCCGCGGACCGGGACGGCCCCGACTCGGTGGCTGCATCTTCGGGCCCCTCGAGAGGAGGTGGTGGCCCTCGAGCAGCATCGGGGCACGAAGGCTCCATCGGGGGGTCGCCGCCGGCACCGGGCAAACGCTCCTTACTGGCGCAGCCGGAGAGCCAAGGCTCTGCGGCCGTCCCGGGGGGTGGCAGGGTGTGTCTGAGAGCCTCGCAGAGGGGCTGGCTCTCCTACAGGCAGAGCTTGTTCTTGATCCCGGACGCCAAGATAAAAGTGACTGTTTCATGTCGCTGGCCTTGACGTTGGTGCTGCCAGGGCGCAGGAGGGGGCGGGGGGCCAGAGAGAGCTACTCCTGCCTCGGCCGGCTCCTGCGGCCACGGGCTGATGCCACCTGCAGCAAAAGAAAGGGGACAGGGAGGAGACTGAGGCTGCGTCCCTGTGCAATCGTGTGGGGAGGTGGGGGGAACGCGGGGCTAAACCCTGATGGATTGGTCGACTGATTCTCAACCCCCCCAGTCCCTCTCTGACCGGCAGCTCTCCAGCCACTCCTCCCCCAGGCTGTAGCCCTGCTGGGGCTGTTGTGGCCCAAGGGCAGCCCCCGGCATTTGCCCTCGGTGAAACTCCCCCAGCTGGGCTCAGCCCATGGCTCCAGCCTGGCCAGGTCTCTCTGCAGAGCCTCCCCACCCTCGAGAGACCAACACCCCCACCCGGCTGGGTGTCACCTGCAAACTGACCGCGGGGGCACTCGAGCCCCTCGTCCAGCTCATCAGTGAAGGTGTTAAACAGGAGCGGCCCCAACACCCAGCCCTGGGGGATGCCACTGGTGGTAAACTGGAGTTAACTCCCTTCCCCACAGCTCTTTGGGCCCGGCCAGCCAGCCAGGCTTTTACTCGGGATTTTATCGCCTCCTCTGCTCGGCTCCCTTCAAATATGACTTTTTGTGGCGACACACAAACTCTGTGCTCACCCTCCCTTCTCTCCTGCACCCACTGTACCAAGTCCATCTTGCTTCCCGTCCTCCCTCCTTTTCCCACAGAAGCCCGCCGTGCCCCTTGGCACCACGAAACTGGGTCAGTATTGACAGAATGTTGATTGGACTCCAGCCCCACCCGCTCACCCCGACCTACCACCACAAATAGCACCCCAAGCCTGCACCCAACTTGGAGGGACGACCACCCGACACCAAAGCGGAGGGACAGACCCACGGGTTCGTGCTCTCGCCCCCCCAGAGGGGGCTACGCCCAGTGCATCCGCGGGAACTGTGTGTGTGGGACTGCAATCGTTCCGGGTTGGGTTTTCTCGGTTGCTGTAGTGCTCTAGAGCCAACCTGCAGCTTGTGCGTTTATCACAGGCAGCCTCAGGGAACCTGTCAACGCTGCATGAAAACAAACCGTGCTATCCGTGAATCTGACTGTTTCTCCTGAGTGCCCGCTGGGGCTGGCTCGGATCAGGGTCCCAGTCCCGACTGGTATATTAATACCAATTTCATGTCACACCTATTAAGGGACAAGTCCAGCCGCCCCTCGCCCCTCTGATCTCTGAGGACCGGCCAGAACGCAAGGGGATTTCTCTCTTACTAAGTGAGCTCTTACCCTAAAGGCAACACCGGTAAACGGGGGGACCCCCCGGACCTACCCGGAGGGGGTGTTGGGGCTGTTGGGGTCCCAGGCGCCGCTCTGGGCGGGCGTGCGGCTGCCGTCGGGCAGCGGCGTCTGCGAGCCGTAGTGCGGCGTGCGGCTGCCTGCCAGGGCCCCGGCGGCTCCGTCAGCCCCCACGAGCCCCCTCTGGCTGGGGGGAACCCAAGAGTCCACCCCCCAAGTACCTGTTACCTGGGGCACCAGGGACCCCCCAGCACTCATGATCTGGGGCACCAGGGACCCCAAGTCCTTCTGACTCTCGCCCAAAATTCGGGTTCGCTTTTATCCTTCGTGCTGGTGCCGTCACCACCCCGCGCTTCGACCGGCACTGCCACAACGCTGACGCCGCCGATTTTAGACGCCGCCGGTGACGGTTTTGTTGCCGTACGGCTACCGGCGGCGTTCCTGCGACCCGGTCGCTGGGTGGCTGCGGTGACGGGGACCGGTTTGGCTTCCGAACTGGTGGCTTCCGCCTTGACGGTTCCTCCCGGCTCAGAGCTTTCCTTAGGGGGAGGTTTGGCGAGTTTTTTTAGGACGCCAGCGTACTGGAGCACGGAGCAGTCGTCGTCGCTCTCGGTGGCTTTGTCCCCATCGGTCCCCAAGGCATCGCCCAGTCTGCTGAAGACCCCCGCGGGCTGGGAGACAAGGTGAGAGGAGCCCGTCAGCACCCGCACCCCCATTTACCCTCCCCTGCCCCTCTGCCCCCCGAATTCTGCCCCTGGGATGGAGACCAGATGGATACCAGCCCTCTTGGGATGTAACGATGCAAAATGCTGCCTGCGGCAATTAATGACTAGGCTATAAAGCAGGTCTCTGCATCACCCATAACATCATATTCCCTCGGATTTGTCTCGAGGGGCTGAGTCTGCAACTTGTTTTACACCCCCAAGACTTCCGTGCTGAGCTTTTTGGCTCCAGAGGAGAGAAAAAACCTCCTGTATCGCCCCCACATTAAAGGGGTCAAAATAGCAGCGCAGATGAGGATCACCCAGGGATTGGGGATCCACTTGCCTTTGGTGGCTCCCTCCTGCTTTTCCCAGGGGTTTCCCCACCACTGCCCCGTTATTTCAAGGCTCCTTCAGCCCTTCCGCGGCGAGCGGGAGGCTGCAAATCCCGATATAATCCTGGGGGAGAGGACCCTGATGCCGGGATCCCGGTGGCCCAGCTGCCGAGAGCGACGGCTACACGGAGCCGCAGCTGAAAACCCACGTCCTCTCACCTTCCCTCCTGTGGCCGTGTCCGCTTTCGCCTCGGCTCCCAGCCGGTCGAAGACAGATGTCCTCTGCAGACCTGCAGTTTTCAGGAGAACGTGGGGTTTTGGAGGTTTCCCTGGAAAATGAAGCTGTGCCGGGTCAGCGCCGAGGGCTCGTGGCTTTTCAGCCCCGTCCTACCATTGGGGCACCGGCAAAATAAAATTCACTTGTCAAAAGCGTGCAGATGGCCACCCGTCCCCTCCTTCCTAAGGCTTAAACGGGCGCGAGTGGAGCCTTTACAGCTTGTGGTCAGTTAATATCTCCTTGGCATAACACAACTGCTGCCCAGTCGCTCTCTGGATGCGAAAATCCTCACGGGATTCGTAACGACAGGCTAATTTGGGGCTCAGCTGGGCTTCTGGAAGGGAAAACGAACATCAACCCCCCCAAAGGCTGGTACCTTTGGCTGCTTGCTGTTGCGGGATTTTCTTCGTCCTCGGCATGGTGCCCCGGGCACGTTGATGATGTATTTCCCTTCCATTTCCGCCGTCACCCGGCGGCGTTTTACCGGGATCGTTGGACGTTCTCCTGCCGTGTCGCATAATCCTGGGGGGACGAAGGAAAAGCGACGAGGCTCAGGGATGTGGGAGGGTTTTACGAGCGCTTGGGCACCATCCTGGGCTGGAGTGAGCTCTGAGCCTGGCACCAACAGAGCTCCCCCAGCACCGGGCTCTGCAAACACCCTCCCCCCGCCTCTAGCTGCCCCCAGCCGCAAAATCACAGAATCCTTTGGCTGGAAGGGACCTTAAAGGCCACCCACCCCCTACCGTGGGCAGGGACGGCTCCCACTCGACCAGGCTGCTCCCTCTGCTGTCCAGCCTGGGCGGGGGCACCCACAGCTGCTCCGGGCAGCCCGTTCTGTGTCCCACCAACCTCCCCGGCAAGAGTTTCTGATGGAAAACTCCCCTCTTCCACTTTCACACCGCTCTCCCTCGGCCTGTCTCTGCACCCTCTGATAAAAAGCCCCCCCGCCCTGTCCTGCAGCCCCCTGCAAACACGCAAAGGCTGCTTTAAGCTCTGGCCGGAGCCGCCTCCTCTCCAGGCTGAACCACCCCGGCTCTCTCAGCCTGTGCTGGTACGGGAGGTGCTCCAGCCCCCCCAGTCCCCCTCACAGCCTCCTCTGGCCCCGCTCGCCTGGGATCCCTTCTCTCTGGAGCATCAACCTGCCCCGCTCAGCTTGAGGTCACCCCCAAACTGGCTGCGGGTGCACTTGATCCCACTCTCTTCGTCCCCACTGACTGGGCTCAAACAAATGAATTTCTGACAGTTATTGAGACTAAACTGGGATGTGATATACGAAAACTTTGATTGTGCTTTGCTTCGTTTGGTTCTCAAGTCGAGTTTCTCCTCAGCTGCTTCCCGAGGTCCCTTTAGGTAAGGTTTAGGTTTAGGTCTGTTGAGGTAAGGTTGAGACGCTCGTTAGGCTCCCTACGGAAATCCCTGAGAGCAGACTCAAGGCCTTCAGTGGACACCTGCGCAACTCCTAGAATGGGCAAACTAAGATAAGGGGGCTCGAACAAAGAGACACAGAGACCCTGTTCTAGGGAGGGTGATTCTGCTGATTTAGGAAGGACACACCTGGACTTGACTTCAAACACCGTGAAGAAGACTACTTACTGCTTCCCTCGACTGCCAAAGACCCCCACCCTATTTTCCCTACACATGCTCGGACTATGTGAATGAATTCTGGGCACTCATTATCATAAAACACCCCCTTCCAGGAAAGCTAATGAATATGCATGATCTGTGTGCATATAAACCGATGCCCCTTACTAATTTCTGGGAGGCCTCATGGTGGACAATCCCCGGGGCGATCCCAGTGCCACTAACCAGGAATACCTGCTTAACAGTACAAAGATTTGCTGTTCCAGTCTATTTCTTTGTTTGGGCAGCAAAGCTGTTAAATCCTACCGGTCCCAGTAGGGACCACTGAGGGACTCTGCCCCCAGACACCTTGCTGGAGTGCAGCCAGGCAGCCGAGGCCTCGCCCGCTGAGGGGACCACCCCTCAAATCCCTGTCTCTCCATTTCAGAGACAAGGGTGCTGCGTGCTTGGCTCACAAACCCACCGCCGGACCCAAAGGGGCTGTTAAAATTTGACTGGGGGGCCCCTGAGCAGGAAACACAAAGCAAAAAGCAGCTTGTGGCGTTGCTCCCGCCGGGATCCGTCGCCCCTCCCTACCTGCCTTCGCGGCGGCCGGTGCGTTGGAGACGGGGACGGAGATCGAGGAGGCGTGGGGCCGCTGCGGGAGCGGGGCGGCGGGAGGCGAGTCTCTGCTCAGGCTGGCGGCGATCGTCCGGCTGGCGGCTGCAAGGGGGGCAGCGCAGTGAGGGCGAGCTCTGGGACCGCGGGGGCTTGGGCGAGCGGGACAAGCGTCCATCTCGTCAGCTGAATTCAGGAGGGGTCCTTCCCCCGGGAGCGCACGGAGGGCAGCCATCCTCTGAGCCCTTCCTTTGGAAGGGAATTACGTTAATCGTGCAAGGGGATTTCACCTCCCAGAAACCTCCCCCCCGCACTCAGCGCTACCGGCGCTGCGGCGCAGCTCGGCTTGAACGTCGGGGGAGCTGGGGCAGAGCCGTTCGGTGGCCGCCTTGCGCATCTCCCAGAGGAAAAAACCACCGGGAAGGGTTCTCCCCCCTCAGGCTGTGGGGAGGCGAACAAGAAGGCTCGAGGCAAAACTCTGCTGCTGAACGAGCCGGCAAGACTTCCCCGTACCTGCCTGCACATGACTCGGGCATGTCTGAGGATGGCAACGATGTCTCCCACCTCTCTGATGCCCACTTCATTCATCATCTCCTTGTTCAGATCCACCAACATGTTCTTTTGGATCCTGCAGCGAGGAAAGACCTGGCTTAACGAGGTCTCCCCTCGTTATGAGCTCTGTTAATTAGGCCCAGAGTGAGGGGCACCACGATAGCCACAGCACAGGTTGGGACACCACCACCCTCCTAGAAACAACTCTGATAATGATGGGGAAGCTCAGCGCAGGTCACTAATTAAGGAGCGGGATAACGAGTTAAGTCCTTCCTTCCCCCTCGGGAGGGGGATCTTTCGGTGCCGTTTTCCCCACCGTGACGCGGTGTAAAGGTGCCCCCTCGCCTGTTATCCACAAACGCGACGGCCGGCCTGGGGGCACCCCGGCTTCCGCGAAAAACTGCATCTGTTCGGATGTCGCTGAAAAAAAGCCCCAGAAAAGGGAAAACGAGGTGGCCACGGAAGAGGGGGTGGGCGGCCGCCTGGCTTTGGGCGGGCACCGGCCGAGAGGCTCATTCCGGGCCTCCGCAGCTGTCGCCGTGCCGTTAGCGGGATGGGGAGGAAAACGGCTCCCGGGCTGGCGGGGGCGGGGAGGGGACGGTCTCCCGGAGGAAAATACCCAAGCTGGGGGGCTGAGAGCAACTCGGGGCCATTTTGGGCGGCGGAGGGGGAGGAGGGCGGCAGGGCAGAGAGGGAAACGTCCCTTCCCCACCGTGCCGGAGCCCGTGGCGCAGGAGCCAGCGGCCGCGGGGCCGGGCGGCGGGGCCGGGAGCAGCCTGCGGGGAGAGAGCGGCGGGGCGGCCCCTCTGAGGGCCGGCAGGCAGGCCCGGGGCTGCTGCCGCCCCCCTGCCCGCAGCCCTGCCCGCTCCTCCCGCCCCACGGCCTCTCCTCTCCCTCCTGCCCCTCGGCCCACACCCCCTCCCTGCCCCTCACCTCTCCGCTCCCGCCGCCGGGCCCGGCCCCACCGGAATCCCCCCTCGGGGAGCGCCGCAAGTTTCCCTTTTCCTTGGGGACCGTGGACATTTTGGAGGGGGATTCTACCCACAGAGCAGACCTAACCCAGGTTTGGGGTCGTCTGTCCAGCCCCCCCCCCCCTTCTCAGTTCCCTGCCCTCACCGCAGCTGGACCCACTGGAGGACCGGGGGGCACATCCCACCTGCTTCCCACCGAAGGAAACTCCCCTGCTCTGCGGGGGCTGGCTTCGGTGCCAGCTGGACCCGGTGCCATCCCTTGCTGGGTGCCACCAGTCTCGGGGGAGCCTTTAAACCCCGTCAGTGAATTTATTCCTTCACTTCGGGGCACTGACGGCCCCTCTCCATCCCAGTGCTCCTGCAGCACGTTGCTTTCCACCATCCTCCTCAGCCTCTTGGTCCTCATCTTCCTCCTCCTCTTCAATCTCTGGCGGAGCTCGGCCCTCCGGGGCGATGCCGGATCTTGGGGTGACACGTGCCGGTAAGACGAGCTCGTGGGGGGTGACGCTCCCCCGAGACCCTCGGCATCCTGGTGCTACCATCTCCCTGTGCTGCATCCCCAGGGCCCCCCGAGCATCCCCCATCCCTGCCCTGCATCCACCTGTGAAGTGCTCAGGCTTGGCAAGCGGCCCAGGGCAGAGCTGCCCCGTAGGTGAATCCTGTAGATGTGATAACTGATACCCACCGTGCTCGTGGGTGCTGCACTAAGGTATCACCACCCGCCTGTGCTGGTGTAAACAGTGCTCAAGCACTGAAATGCTGCAGCCTGAGCAACAGGCCCCGGGCTGAAGCCTCTACCTTAGCCTGTGGTCATTAATAAAGCAGGGAAACTCGCCAGGGAAAGAGGCAGCTTAGACACCAGATATAATCTGTACGGAATGTGTCAGGAGACAAAGTATCCAACTTTGCTTTCGCATCCTTGTTCAAGGCTGAGGACCCACGTATTCCGGCTTGGTAGAAATTCCTTTGGTCTCAGCCCCCGAGCCCTGGCCAGGCTTTGGGTGGAATGCAACAGGAGAGCCAAACCAGATGACTCCCCTGAAAAAAAGTGCAAGTCTTTCTGCCTTGCTGATTTTTGGGGCTAGAAGGCCGGGCCCGCTCCCAGCGCCTCTGGAGGCCTCAGCTCCGGGTGGAGGCACCGCGTAGGATTTCCCCCTGCCCGGGCCAGGCTCTGCAAACCCTCGCTGGAACCCAGGGGATAACAGCCCCCACACCCCCGGCTCGGGGATCGAGCAGAGCTCCAGCGACTGGGTGACCACCGACATCCAGGTGAAGATCCGTGACACCTACCCGGACAGTCAGGCGGTGGGACAGATCGGCGTCATCCGCAGCATCACGGTGAGACCCCCCCGCCCCGGTTCGGGGGTGCTTTTGGGGCAGGGAGGGGGTAACACACACAGTGATGCTGATTTCCGCCCCCCCCCCTCCCCTTTTTCTGTTTCTGTAGGGCGGGATGTGCTCCGTCTGCCTGAAGGACAGCGAGAAGGTGGTGAGCATCTCCAGCGAGCACTTTTAACCCGTCACCCCCACCAAGAGAAACAAAGTAGGGCCCCCCAGCCCCCCTTTACCCTGGGCCCCCAACACTCACACCCCTCCCCCCATGCTCCTTTGGGGACCTTCTAGATCCCCTCAGGTGCTACCCCAGCCCCTCTGGGACCTCCCCACAGCCCCTCTGGGACCCTGCCAGCACCCCTGGGACCCCCCACCAGCCCCCTCAAGGCTCACTCTCCCCCCATCTGCCCCCCCCCTCAGGTCCAGGTGATCCTGGGGGAGGACTGCAAAGCCACCGGGATCCTGATCTACAGTGACAGGGTGGACGGGCTCGTCCGCATGGATTTAGAGGACAAGATCGAGATCTTCAGCCTCCGCTTCCTCGGCAAACTGCTGGAAGCTTGGGGGGGGGCCCTGTGCCCCCCACTCCCTGCTGCCCTTGACTTGCAGAAACACGACTCCACAACCTCTAAGGTTATAAAGTCGGTATGTTTATTCAGCGCCGAGGCACACAGGGGATTGTTCCACCACAACGTACCTCTCGTAGCACCTTGTCTCGGCTTTATGCTACAAAGCATCACATATTCATAATACACCTATGCATATGCATGACCTATCCCTGCTTTGTATTATAATGAGCCTGAAAGTCATCTTCATATGTTCTGCCCGGTCTCCTCCTAGTTGCGTCTGTGCAGTGTGTCCCAGTGGTCATGGGCTGGGGTCACAGACATGAAGCAGCTCCTCTTCCTCACTGTTGAACTTTTTCCCTCGGTTTCTTGCGCAGTCTCTGTAGCCTCCTGGACCCAGGCCAGACCGTGGGGTTGGTTTTGACCAGTTTTTAGGGCTGTCTTCCTATTCCATCAGGAAGTGTTCCCCCACAGCTTCCATTAATCAAGGTTTCCATGTTGTTCTGCTCTCTGGCCCATCAACTATGATCTATTATCCTATTTTCATGTTAGGTATCTTTTAACTAATGCGCCACTAGCCCCTAACCTGATCTCTAAGTCTTCCACCTTTATCTCTAAACGAAGTTATACCTTCATTTCTTGAGTGCCAAATTTCTATATCCTATTTTAATTTTCTAGCTCCTCATTTCACAGCGAGATCATTCCTGGCACCCACAGCAGACAGAGAAGGAAACCCCCAGATCAGTTTAATCAGGGAACAGGAGCCACTTGACTGCCGGGGTGGTCGAGGAGCGGGCACACGAGGCATCGGGGCGTGTTTCATACCCCACAGTACCTCATGCTAATGGCGTGCTTGAGCGAAATGAATGGCTTGATCAAGGGACGTGCCAGTGTTTCCCACCCTAACTGGGATATAAGGTTGGCACAAGCGGTTTTTATTGTCAGTAACCGCTGGGGACATGATGTGAACCCCAAAAGACGAGCATTTGGTCCTATGGGATTATCAGGTGAGGATGCTCCTATATTTGACCATCACAAGGGCCAGTTCCCCCTGAAAATACACGCAGGCCAAGCTGCCAGGGTGAAGTTGCCCTCAGCTGGCATTGTGCCTGTGACCCTGGTAAAATCTACGGAGTTACATGCCTGGGAGGCCTGAGATAAAGGTGGAAAAACTCACCGAATCAGTGCCTGGTGGGTAATCCCTGATTTCGAACTTGACGCCAGGGTTCTGATCCGAGGCCTAGTTCTGGTTTTTGTCAGGATCCTGAAGGAACAGATGACTTGGGCATCCTGCTGGGCCACGGCGATCCCTATGGACAATCCAGATTTGGATGGCACCGAGGTGGGGAAAGAATCGTGTGCGAGTGGCAGCATTCGGGAGAAAGGGACTGACCTGGGTGCTGTGGGGTTGAGGTCACTTCAGGGCAAAAAATGAAGGAAGAGGCGAGAGACTTGAGGAAACTGTTGCCATATTAAACATTAATTGATTAATTGCATAGGTGTGAGCTCCTGCCTGGTGCCCCTGTGTTGTGCCCCGGTGTGTCTCTGGTGGGCTTGTGTGTGTTGTGCTCCTGGCATGTCTCCAGAGAGAAGGGATCCCAGGCGAGCGGGGCCAGGGGAGGCTGTGAGGGGGACTGGGGGGGCTGGAGCACCTCCCGTACCAGCACAGGCTGAGAGAGCCGGGGTGGTTCAGCCTGGAGAGGAGGCGGCTCCGGCCAGAGCTTAAAGCAGCCTTTGCGTGTTTGCAGGGGGCTGCAGGACAGGGCGGGGGGGCTTTTTATCAGAGGGTGCAGAGACAGGCCGAGGGAGAGCGGTGTGAAAGTGGAAGAGGGGAGTTTTCCATCAGAAACTCTTGCCGGGGAGGTTGGTGGGACACAGAACGGGCTGCCCGGAGCAGCTGTGGGTGCCCCCGCCCAGGCTGGACAGCAGAGGGAGCAGCCTGGTCGAGTGGGAGCCGTCCCTGCCCACGGTAGGGGGTGGGTGGCCTTTAAGGTCCCTTCCAGCCAAAGGATTCTGTGATTTTGCGGCTGGGGGCAGCTAGAGGCGGGGGGAGGGTGTTTGCAGAGCCCGGTGCTGGGGGAGCTCTGTTGGTGCCAGGCTCAGAGCTCACTCCAGCCCAGGATAGTGCCCAAGCGCTCGTAAAACCCTCCCACATCCCTGAGCCTCGTTGCATCGAGAGCTCTCGATTCGCTTTTCCTTCATCCCCCCAGGATTATGCGACACGGCAGGAGAACGTCCAACGGTCCCGGTAAAACGCCGCCGGGTGACGGCGGAAATGGAAGGGAAATACATCATCAACGTGCCCGGGGCACCACGCCGAGGACGAAGAAAATCCTGGAACAGCAAGCGGCCAAAGGTACCAGCCTTTGGGGGGCTTGATGTTCGTTTTCCCTTCCAGAAGCCCAGCTGAGCCCCAAATTAGCCTGTCGTTACGAATCCCGTGAGGATTTTCGCATCCAGAGAGCGACTGGGCAGCAGTTGTGTTATGCCAAGGAGATATTAACTGACCACAAGCTGTAAAGGCTCCACTCGCGCCCGTTTAAGCCTTAGGAAGGAGGGGACGGGTGGCCATCTGCACGCTTTTGACAAGTGAATTTTATTTTGCCGGTGCCCCAATGGTAGGACGGGGCTCAAAAGCCGCGAGCCCTCGGCGCTGACCCGGCACAGCTTCATTTTCCAGGGAAGCCTCCAAAACCCCACGTTCTCCTGAAAACTGCAGGTCTGCAGAGGACATCTGTCTTCGACCGGCTGGGAGCCGAGGCGAAAGCGGACACGGCCACAGGAGGGAAGGTGAGAGGACGTGGGTTTTCAGCTGCGGCTCCGTGTAGCCGTCGCTCTCGGCAGCTGGGCCAAACCCCACCGGGATCCCGGCATCAGGGTCCTCTCCCCCAGGATTATATCGGGATTTGCAGCCTCTCGCTCGCCGCGGAAGGGCTGAAGGAGCCTTGAAATAACGGGGCAATGGTGGGGAACCCCTGGGAAGAGCAGGAGGGAGCCACCAAAGGCAAGTGGATCCCCAATCCCTGGGTGATCCTCATCTGCGCTGCTATTTTGACCCCTTTAATGTGGGGGGGATACAGGAGGTTTTTTCTCTCCTCTGGAGCCAAAAAGCTCAGCACGGAAGTCTTGGGGGTGTAAAACAAGTTGCAGACTCAGCCCCTCGAGACAAATCCGAGGGAATATGATGTTATGGGTGATGCAGAGACCTGCTTTATAGCCTAGTCATTAATTGCCGCAGGCAGCATTTTGCATCGTTACATCCCAAGAGGGCTGGTATCCATCTGGTCTCCATCCCAGGGGCAGAATTCGGGGGGCAGAGGGGCAGGGGAGGGTAAATGGGGGTGCGGGTGCTGACGGGCTCCTCTCACCTTGTCTCCCAGCCCGCGGGGGTCTTCAGCAGACTGGGCGATGCCTTGGGGACCGATGGGGACAAAGCCACCGAGAGCGACGACGACTGCTCCATGCTCCAGTACGCTGGCGTCCTAAAAAAACTCGCCAAACCTCCCCCTAAGGAAAGCTCTGAGCCGGGAGGGACCGTCAAGGCGAAAGCCACCAGTTCGGAAGCCAAACCGGTCCCCGTCACCGCAGCCACCCCGCGACCAGTTCGCAGGAACGCCGCCGGTAGCCGTACGGCAACAAAACCGTCACCGGCGGCGTCTAAAATCGGCGGCGGCAGCATTGTGGCAGTGCCGGTCGAAGCGCAGGGTGGTGACGGCACCAGCACGAAGGATAAAAGCGAACCCGAATTTTGGGTGAGAGTCAGAAGGACTTGGGGTCCCTGGTGCCCCAGATCATGAGTGCTGGGGGGTCCCTGGTGCCCCAGGTAACAGGTACTTGGGGGGTGGACTCTTGGGTTCCCCCCAGCCAGAGGGGGCTCGTGGGGGCTGACGGAGCCGCCGGGGCCCTGGCAGGCAGCCGCACGCCGCACTACGGCTCGCAGACGCCGCTGCCCGACGGCAGCCGCACGCCCGCCCAGAGCGGCGCCTGGGACCCCAACAGCCCCAGCACCCCCTCCGGGTAGGTCCGGGGGGTCCCCCCGTTTACCGGTGTTGCCTTTAGGGTAAGAGCTCACTTGGTAAGAGAGAAATCCCCTTGCGTTCTGGCCGGTCCTCAGAGATCAGAGGGGCGAGGGGCGGCTGGACTTGTCCCTTAATAGGTGTGACATGAAATTGGTATTAATATACCAGTCGGGACTGGGACCCTGATCCGAGCCAGCCCCAGCGGGCACTCAGGAGAAACAGTCAGATTCACGGATAGCACGGTTTGTTTTCATGCAGCGTTGACAGGTTCCCTGAGGCTGCCTGTGATAAACGCACAAGCTGCAGGTTGGCTCTAGAGCACTACAGCAACCGAGAAAACCCAACCCGGAACGATTGCAGTCCCACACACACAGTTCCCGCGGATGCACTGGGCGTAGCCCCCTCTGGGGGGGCGAGAGCACGAACCCGTGGGTCTGTCCCTCCGCTTTGGTGTCGGGTGGTCGTCCCTCCAAGTTGGGTGCAGGCTTGGGGTGCTATTTGTGGTGGTAGGTCGGGGTGAGCGGGTGGGGCTGGAGTCCAATCAACATTCTGTCAATACTGACCCAGTTTCGTGGTGCCAAGGGGCACGGCGGGCTTCTGTGGGAAAAGGAGGGAGGACGGGAAGCAAGATGGACTTGGTACAGTGGGTGCAGGAGAGAAGGGAGGGTGAGCACAGAGTTTGTGTGTCGCCACAAAAAGTCATATTTGAAGGGAGCCGAGCAGAGGAGGCGATAAAATCCTGAGTAAAAGCCTGGCTGGCTGGCCGGGCCCAAAGAGCTGTGGGGAAGGGAGTTAACTCCAGTTTACCACCAGTGGCGTCCCCCAGGGCTGGGTGTTGGGGCCGCTCCTGTTTAACACCTTCACTGATGAGCTGGACGAGGGGCTCGAGTGCCCCCGCGGTCAGTTTGCAGGTGACACCCAGCCGGGTGGGGGTGTTGGTCTCTCGAGGGTGGGGAGGCTCTGCAGAGAGACCTGGCCAGGCTGGAGCCATGGGCTGAGCCCAGCTGGGGGAGTTTCACCGAGGGCAAATGCCGGGGGCTGCCCTTGGGCCACAACAGCCCCAGCAGGGCTACAGCCTGGGGGAGGAGTGGCTGGAGAGCTGCCGGTCAGAGAGGGACTGGGGGGGTTGAGAATCAGTCAATCAATCCATCAGGGTCTAGCCCCGCGTTCCCCCCACCTCCCCACACGATTGCACAGGGACGCAGCCTCAGTCTCCTCCCTGTCCCCTTTCTTTTGCTGCAGGTGGCATCAGCCCGTGGCCGCAGGAGCCGGCCGAGGCAGGAGTAGCTCTCTCTGGCCCCCCGCCCCCTCCTGCACCCTGACAGCACCAACGTCAAGGCCAGCGACATGAAACAGTCACTTTTATCTTGGCGTCCGGGATCAAGAACAAGCTCTGCCTGTAGGAGAGCCAGCCCCTCTGCGAGGCTCTCAGACACACCCTGCCACCCCCCGGGACGGCCGCAGAGCCTTGGCTCTCCGGCTGCGCCAGTAAGGAGCGTTTGCCCGGTGCCGGCGGCGACCCCCCGATGGAGCCTTCGTGCCCCGATGCTGCTCGAGGGCCACCACCTCCTCTCGAGGGGCCCGAAGATGCAGCCACCGAGTCGGGGCCGTCCCGGTCCGCGGCGGCTCCTGAGGAGAACAGGCACCCGCCCTTGTACCCCCCCACCAGCAGCAGCGGGCCGGGGGGAGCAGGTGAGTGGGGCCGACGGGGGGGCGGGAAGGGGTCTGGGGGGAATTGAGAGGACAGAGGGGGCGGGAAGGGGTCTGGGGGGGAATTGAGAGGACAGAGGAGGCGGGAAGGGGTTTGGGGGGGAATTGAGAGGACAGAGGGGGCAGGAAGGGGTCTGGGGGGGAATTGAGAGGACAGAGGAGGCGGGAAGGGGTTTGGGGGGGAATTGAGAGGACAGAGCGGGCGGGAAAGGGGTTTGGGGGGGAATTGAGAGGACAGAGGGGGCAGGAAGGGGTCTGGGGGGGGAATTGAGAGGACAGAGGAGGCGGGAAGGGGTATGGGGGGGGCACATTAGGGTCTGAGAAGGGACATTGAGGGTGAGGAGGGGTGGGAGGGGGGACAGGGAGGGGCCTGGGGGGATGGGGGGGACGGGCGGTGAGGATGGGCTGGACGGGTTGCGGGGGAAATGTAGGGGACTGACAGAACTTGGGGAGACATTATGGGGGTCCAGGTGGCCACAGGGGACTTGGGGGGTGTCCTGCAGAGGGGACCCCTGCCCACGCTCTGACCCCCCCCTCCTCTCCCCCCAGCTCTGCCCTCCCAGCTGCACCCCAGCCCACTGGAGCCCTCCCTCTCGCTGGTGCCCGGCAGTGCCCAGGGAGGGGGACCCGAATGGGTGTGGCGAGGTGACGAAACCCATGTCCCCGTCTCCCCCAGCCCCCCTTTTGGGGCCCACACCCCCCCGTCCCCCCAAAGCAGCGTGGCCTCTTCAGGCAGCGAACAGACCGAGGAGCCAGCCGGTGGCCACAACACCTTCGAGCAGGAGGGCAGCAGCATGAAAGGTGGGGTTTGGGGGGCCGTTTGGGGGTGGGGGGGCTCAGAGGCAGCTGCCAGTCCATGTCACACTCCTGTCCCCCCCCCAAGATGTCCCCTCCTGGCTGGAGAGCCTGGGGCTGCAGAAATACACGGCGCTTTTCTCCCAAATGACGTACGAGGAGATGATGAGGCTGACGGAGCATCACCTCGAGTCGCAGGTTAGATAGGGTGTCGCCCTCCATGTTCCCAAATGGAGGGGGAGACAGTGTCACTCTGACCCTGCTTGTCCCCTCCTTGTCCCCACAGAATGTCCCCAGGGGCGCGCGGCAGAGGATCCTCCTCAGCATCCAGAAGCTGCGGGAGCGGCCGAACATCCTCAGGGCGCTGGAGAAGGTGGGATGGTGACAGGGTGGCCCTCGGGTCCCCTGGGGTGGCCTCGGGGAGGCCCTCAGGTCCTCAGAGGTGGCCCCGGGGTGGCCCAGGGCCTCTTCTGCACCCCAAGGCCTGCCACAGGGTGTCCCTTGTTCTATTGTGTCCCCAGGGATGGCACAGGGTGTCCCCCATGTCCCAACGTCCCCAATGGTGTTAAAGGGTTTTCCTGTTCCCTGTCCTGTCCCCAAGGGTGGCACAGGGTGTCCCTGCTCCTCCCATTATGTTCCCAGGGGTGGCACAGGGTGTCCCTCACATCCCAGTGTCACCAAGGGAAGTACAGGCTGTCCCTCATGTCCCCAGGAGTGGCACAGGTTGTTCCCCATGTCCTGGTGTCCCTGGGGATGGCATAGAGTATCTCCCATGTCCCCAAGGGTGACGCAGAATGTCCCTTGTCCTCTCCTGTCCCCAGGGGTGGCACAGGATGTCCCTTGTCCTCTTCCCTGGGGGTGTCCCCCACATCCCTGGCACGCCTCCCTGTGTCCCCAGCAGTGGCACAAGGTGTGCCTGGTCACCCCCTGTGTCCCCAGGACTGGGGTGGGGGGAGGGTCCCTGATGCCCCCTGCGGTCTTCACGTGTCTCCCCCGCTCTTTGACACATCCCCCCACTCCCCACAGCACATCCAAAGGGGGGGCAACCTGAAGATAGTGATTCAGGAGCTCCAACAGGTCATAGTGACCCCCATTAAAGCCTTTTGTCCCCCCCTGGCCGCTCGCCCCACGAACGACACCTCTGACGGGGCCCCCCCGGGGGCCACCAATGCCGAAGCCCCTGCAGCCCCCATCGCTGACGGGGACATCCCGGGGGTCTTCACCCGTGTCATGGGCAAAGGTGAGAATCCACCTCCCCCCATTTTGTTTTTTGGGGGGGTCCCAGGGTGCTGCGGAGGGAAGAATCAGGGTGTCTGGGTCCATCCCTGATGCCCCCCCCGACCCCCCCCAGTCTGCACCCCGCTTCTGAATTCATGGCCAGACGAGGAGAACGTCACCAGTTACCTCCAGCTCCTGGAAAAGTGCCTGAGCCACGAGGTACGGGGGGGGCTGGGGGGAATTTGGGGGGGGGGGGCTATAGGGCTGTGTGACCCCCCCATGTGCCCCCTGTCCTCAAGGCATTCACGAGGATGCAGAAGAGGAGGCTCCTCTCCTGGAAGTGGCGGGTCAAGAGGCTGCTCCACAGCATCTACAGGATGTTTCCACTCAGCAACCCCAACTATGAGCACACCCAGGGGTAGGTGGGGACCCCCCTCAAAGCGCGGGGTGGGGGGTGGGACGAGTGGGGTAGGACACCCCCCTGGTCACCCCAGGCACTGGTGGCCCTTTGGGACCCCATCCCTGACACCTAATTTGCCCCTTCTGGGGGGTTGCAACTCCCCTGGGGGCTCTTTCCCCCCTGCCCAGGTGCTTTGGTGCTCCTGTGTCCCCCCCCTCCCCAGTATTGGAGGGTCTGAGGTTGTCTCCCCCCACCCTTTCCCCCAGGAACCCCTCTGTGCCCTAATTTGTCCCCCGGGTGCCCCATTTCCCACTTCATGTTTGGAGGTGCCACATTTTTCCCTGAGGGGTGGCTCTGGGTGACCCCCTGGCGGCTGGGAGGGGGCTGGTGCCACCCTGACACCGCCCCCCCCCCCCCCCCCCCCAGCTGGGCCTTCGGCTCCCACTCGCTCCCTGTAGCTGGCTCGGGATGGGGGGTGGGGGGGCAGCAGGAGCAGCACCCCTTTGTGTTGCACCCCCCCGTGCTGCTCCCCGCCCACCTGGGGCCTGCTGGGGGGGCCCCCAACCCCTTGACCCCCCTCGGCGGCCTCCCCCTCGGTGCTCAGAGACATCAGGTGGGTGACGGGGATGGGGGGGGCAGGTCTGGGGGGGGGGGGGGGGGCGGTGGTGTGTGTCCTCGGGGTGCGGGGGGGCAATGTGGGGGTCCTTGGGGATTTGGGGGGAGTCTGGAGTTGGGGAGTGGATTTGGGGCTCTTAGCGGTGGGGGGGCAGATGCTGGGGTCCATCAGGGTTGGGGGGTGCAGGTGGGGGGGTCCTTCAGGATTTGGGGGCGTCCTGTGCTTTAGGGGGGGGTGGGTAGGTGGGGGGGTCCTTGGGGAGATGGGGGTGGGGGACTGGATGAATTTGTGGTGTGTTTGGGGGGGGGCAGACATTGGGATCCTTGAAGCTCCTTCACCCTGGGGGCTCTTTTCTTGGGGGGAGGGGGCCTCCTGGTGGGTCCAGCCTCCACAAATCAGCCTTCTGTCCGTCCCCTGTCCCCCCCCCTCATAGAGCCTGTGTTTCGGCTGTGGGGGGGCCGGGGGGTCCCCGGGGAGCCGCAGCGCGGGGCAGCAGAGCCACTCGCTGCCCGTCCACACCTCGGCCCAGGCCCTGCTCGCCTTGCCCCAGGGTACGTCTTGGGGGGGGACACGGACCCCCCCAAACCTTGGGGGGAGGAACTCTGAAACCTTGGGGAACCCCTGAGTGTGGGGGGAACCTGTGCTCCCCCCCTTCCCTGGCAACAGGGTTGGGGGGAGATGTTTTGGTTGTGGTGTGGGAGGTTTAGGGGGGTTCAGAGTGCCTGGACCTTCCTTTAGGTGGGCTATGAGAGGTTGGGGGTGGTACAAGTCTGGGGGCCCCCCTCACCCCAGATTCTGTACACCCACCCCCCCCGCCCCGTGTGTCCCCTCCCCGGCACCGACCTGATCAACCCCTCGCTGGAGCCGCTGCGCCTGAGCATGATGGAGCACGTGCTGGGCGTGAGGGGGGGGCCCGGGGGGGGGGAGCAAAGGGACATGGGGGCAAGTCCAGGGATGGGGGGGCACAGTGGATGGACAGAGACATGGCAGGAGGGGATATGAGGGGGGGACACAGGGACAGGGTGAATTTGGGGACACAGGGGGGATGGGGGGTTCTGGGGGGGGACACAGGAAGGGGTTTTGGGGGGGCGGTGTAATGCGATGTGGCCCCACCCCCAAGATACCCCCTGACACCCCCCCGCCCCCACTCAGATGGCACAGACAAGACCTCCACCATCTGATGGCCCTGCCCCCTCCTCCCCAAATCGGGGGGTCCCACCCATAACCGCTCTCCCCGCCCCCCCCTCCCCAGGACCCCAGCGCACCCCCTGACCCCCCCCTCCTCTCCCCCCAGCTCTGCCCTCCCAGCTGCACCCCAGCCCGCTGGAGCCCTCCCTCTCGCTGGTGCCCGGCAGTGCCCAGGGAGGGGGACCCGAATGCGTTGGGGGGGGTGACAAAACCCCTGTCCCCGTGCCCCCCTGCCCCCCTTTTGGGGCCCACGCCCCCCTGCTCCCCCAAAGCAGCGTGGCCTCTTGGGGCAGCGAACAGACCGAGGAGCCGGCCGGTGGCCGCAACACCTTCAAGGAGGAGGGCAGCGGCATGAAAGGTGGGGTTTGGGGGGCCGTTTGGGGGTGGGGGGGCTCATAGGGACCTGCCACCCCGTGTCACACTCCTGTCCCCCCCCCAAGATGTCCCCTCCTGGCTGGAGAGCCTGGGGCTGCAGAAATACACGGCGCTTTTCTCCCAAATGACGTATGAGGAGATGATGAGGCTGACGGAGCATCACCTCGAGTCGCAGGTGACACGGGGTGTCCCCCGCCATGTCCCCAGATGAAGGGGGAGACACTGTCCCCCCCTCCCCGGTCACTCTGACCCTCCGTGTCCCCACAGAATGTCCCCAGGGGAGCACAGCAGAACATCCTCCTCTGCATCCAGAAGCTGCAGGAGCGGCCGAGCATCCTCAGGGCACTGGAGAAGGTGGGATGGTGACAGGGTGGCCTTCGGGTCCCTTGGGGTGGCCTCGGGGAGTCCCTCGGGTCCCTTGGGGTGGCTTCGGGGAGGCCCTCAGGTCCTCAGAGGTGGCCCCGGGGTGGCCCATGTCCCCTTCTGCACCCCAAGGGCTGGCACGGGGTGTCCTTGTTCTCTTGTGTCCCCAGGGTGTCCCCCACATCCCAGTGTCACCAAGGGTGGCACAGGGTGTCCCTGCTCCCCCTCATGTCACCAGAGATGGCACAGGGTGTCCCCCGTGTCCCAATGCCCCAAGGGTGGCACAGGGTGTCCCCCATGTCCTGCTGTTCCTGGGGGTGGCATAGATTGTCCCCCATGTCCGTCATGTCCCCTGTCCTCAGATCCCCAGGGGTATCCCCCACATCCCTGACACCCCTCCCCGTGTCCCCAGCAGTGGCACAAGATGTCCCTGGTCACCCCTCCCCGTGTCCCCAGGACTGGGGGGGTGGGTTTGGGGTGTGTGTCCCTGGTCTCCCCCTCAGTCCCCACGTTCCCCCCCCCTCCATGACACTCCCCCCCACTGTCCACAGCACATCATAGCAGGGGGAAACCTGTTGCCGGCACTTCAGGAGCTCCAAAAGATCATAGTGACCCCCATTAAAGCCTTTCGGCGCCCCCGGGCCGCTCCCCCCACAAACGACACCTCTGACGGGGCCCCCCCGGGGGCCACCAAAGCCAAAGCCCCCGCAGCCCCCGTCACTGAGAAGGACATCCCGGGGCTGTTCACCCGTGTCATGGGCAAAGGTGAGATACCCCCCCACACACTCAATTCCTTTTTTTGGGGGGTCCCATGGTTCGGGGTAGGGGGGGGTCAGCGTTCCCTGACCCCCGACCCCCCCCCCAGTCTGCAACCAGCTCCTGCTGTCGCGGCCAGACAAGAAGTACATCACCACTTACCTCGAGCTCCTGGAGCAGTGCCTGAGCCACGAGGTATGGGGGGGGGCTGCGGGGACTTTGGAGGAGCTGTAGGGCTTGGGGGGGGGGCTATAGGTCTGTGTGACCCCCCCATGTGCCCCCTTCCCCCCCCAGGCGTTCACAGAGACGCAGAAGAAGAGGCTCCTCTCCTGGTGGTGGCAGGTCCAGGGGCTGCTCCGCAGCTTCTCACTCGGTGCCGATCAACAGCTCGCCCCAGGCCCTGCTCGCCCTCCCCCAGGGTACGTCTTGGGGGGGGACACGGGCCCCCCCAAACCTTGGCGGGGGGGGAAGACAAAACCTTGGGGCACCCCCTGAGTGGGGGGAGGAACCTGTGCTCCCCCCCTCCCCTCCGCACCCCCCATCCCACTAGGGCGGGGGAAGATGTTCTGGTCGTGGTGTGGGAGGTTTGGGGGGTTCAGAGTGCCTGGTCCCCTCCCTAGGAGGGTTGGGGGGGTCGGGTACAAATCTTGGGGCCCCCCCTTACCCCAGTTTCTGTTCCGCCCCCCCTCAGAGCGTCCCCTCCCCGGCACGGACCTGGAGATCAGCCCCACGCCTGAGTCGCTGTTCAGCATGGTGGAGCAAGTGCTGGGCGGTGAGGGGGGTTCGGGGGGGCAAAGGGACGTGAGAGGGGTCCGGGGATGTGGGGGGGGTCCAGGGACAGGGTGGGGGCACGGGGGGAGACAGAGCCATGGCAGGAGGGAGTATGGGGGACACACACGGGGACAGGGTGAATTTGGGGACACAGGGGAGGATGGGGAGCACGGGGGGGGCGCTGGGGGGGGCAGGAAGGGATTTGGGGGAGGGGAGGGGTGTAAGGGGATGTGGCCCCCCCCAAGTACCCTCTGACACCCCCCATCCCCCCGCAGATGGCTCAGACAAGACCTCACCATCTGATGGCACCGCCCCCCCCTCCCCCCACGACCCCTCCCCCCACTCCACGGGGGGGTGTCACCCCTCCATGACCAGTCTCGCTCGGTTCCTCCACCCCCCCCACCCCCAAAATAAGCGGCGGGGAGGGGCGGTGGGGATTAACACAGACACCCCCTGCCCCCCCTTTACCCCCTCTCCCCCATTTTTGTCGGTTTTCACCGTTTTTAACAATCCCAAATCTTTGCGGTTTTGATGGGTTTTTCAGTTTTTATTCCTTTTCTCTTCATTACTGTATCAGTACCCCAAATGATATTAACGTATATTAATACGCATTAATAATATCATTATTATTTACAGCCCAAACTGAGGGACACGGCGATGCCCCCCCTTCCCTCCCCTCCCCCAGGGTGGGGATGCCCCAGGACCCCTCCCCCGTCGGTACAGCCCCCCGCCCCCCCTTTGTACCCGCAGCGCCGCGGCCCTTTGCGATAGAAAACGTTATTTTAGACACAAGTTGTTAGGAATAACTTTAGTTCCGGCTGTGGCTACTAACCCTGACTACGTTATTAAAGAGAAAACCAGAAACACCCCCCAAAGTGCCTGGTTTTTCCCCAAAACGGGGAGGGGGGACACGCCGCTCTGTCGCTGGAGGAGTCGGAGGCGTCGCTGGGGCTCTCGTTGTCCTCCGAGGCCTCGCTGGGGTCAGGCGGGGGCTGTGCGGGGTCCCCCCCTCGCTGCCCCCCCGGACTCTTCCTCCTCTTCCTCCCCCTCCTCCTCGTCGCTGTTGCTGCCCAAAATCTCCTCCCGGTCACGAGCGGCCCGGGCGGTGTCACTGCCCCCCCCGGAGGTCCCCCCAGCCACCTTCCTCCTCCTCCTCATCTTCGGCCTCATCCTCTTCCTCGCTGAGGGCCGAGCCCCCCCGCCCCGCTCGCTGCTGCTCCCGGAGCCTTCGGCCCCCTCCTCCTCCTCCTCGCTGCCCTCTCCCCCTTCGCTCTCGCTGCCTTCCTCACGCTCTTCGTCTGGAGGAGGAGGAAGAGGAGCAGGGGAAGAGATTATGGGGGAGGGCGTTGGGGGGGCCCCACACATTCTGCGCCCCCGGGTCCCCCTGTTTGGCTGATTAGGGATATCGATTAACCTCCGACAGCAGAGTGGAAAGAGCCGGCGTCTTCTGCTGCAAATAACTCCAGAGTGTGGGGAATAATACAGAGCCCACGGAGTGAGACAAGGGAGAGCAGTGCAACCAGGAGAGCACAGGGCAACGCCTCAGAGCATCCCTGCCCGAGAGAGAGCACAGGGGTTAAGGCAGATCCCTCAGCCCTTGCCCCCGCTGCCAGCCCCCAGCCCCGCGGGCAGCCCCGGTTCCAGCGAGGGTTTGCAGAGCCTGGCCCGGGCAGGGGGAAATCCTACGCGGTGCCTCCGCCCGGAGCTGAGGCCTCCAGAGGCGCTGGGAGCGGGCCCGGCCTTCTAGCCCCAAAATCAGCCCGGCAGGAGAGCCGGCGCCTTTGTTTGGAGCGGGAATATCTGGTTTGGCTCTCACAGGAGATTGCCCCCGAGCCTGGCCAGGGCTCAGGGGAGAAGCTCAGGGGTTTCCCTGCTCATCTCTTGGATCACGCGCAGGGTCTCCCACCAGGCCTCGGGGCCAGGCCACGGTCTCCACGGCCCTGTTATTTCATCCCCGCACACAGACAGATCGAGATACATTCAAGACAGCGACATCTTCCAGACACATTCCACCAAGGATTTCACACGGGGCGAGCAGCTTCGGCTCAGGGCCTGTTGCTCAGGCTTCAACACTTCCACCCTCTACACCAGCACAGGCGGGTGGTGATACCTTAGTGCAGCACCCACGAGCACGGTGGGTATCAGTTATCACATCTACAGGATTCACCTACGGGGCAGCTCTGCCCTGGGCCGCTTGCCAAGCCTGAGCACGTCACAGGTGGATGTGGGGCAGGTATGGGGGATGCTCGGGGGGCCCTGGGGATGCAGCACAGGGAGATGGTAGCGCCAGGATGCCGAGGGTCTCGGGGGAGCGTCACCCCCCACGAGCTCGTCTTACCGGCACGTGTCACCCCAAGATCCGGCATCGCCCCGGAGGGCCGAGCTCCGCCAGAGATTGAAGAGGAGGAAGATGAGGACCAAGAGGCAGAGGAGTACGGTGGAAAGCAACGTGCTGCGGGAGCACTGGGATGGAGAGGGGCCGTCAGTGCCCCGAAGTGAAGGAATAAATTCACTGACGGGGTTTAAAGGCTCCCCCGAGACTGGTGGCACCCAGCAAGGGATGGCACCGGGTCCAGCTGGCACCGAAGCCAGCCCCCGCAGAGCAGGGGAGTTTCCTTCGGTGGGAAGCAGGTGGGATGTGCCCCCCGGTCCTCCAGTGGGTCCAGCTGGGGTGCGGTGACTTGTGGAAAACAGACTCTCCAACACGAATAGAGTTACACAGCAGGGGTGGTTACTCCAGCGCCGGGGTGCAAGGGGATTTCTCCACAAAGCCTGCAGCAGGCAGCTGGCATCCCTTGCTTACTTCATCAAGTTGTTTAGAGAAGTACGACACTGCCCTTCTATCTGGTCCCAATTTTTGGGCCAGGACCCCTGGGGCTATTCCCCGTTTCTCGAGGGAGAATAACCAGACAGCTGAGTGATGTCTGGTTAACCCGGAGCAGGGGCATCCATCAGCTGCTTCTTCAGCTGACGGAATGCTCTGAGCGCCTCTCCGTGCCGAGTGAGGGTTTCCGATTTGATTTTAATAGCTCACAGCGGGATTTTTTGTACCAGGAGTCCGTAGTTACATACCCACAGGCGACACCTCCGGGTCGTTCCTAGGATCGCGCAGAGCTCTTTAGCTGGCTGTGCCCGAGGGCTCCGACAGGGGCCTCTGGCCTTGCAGTCCCCAGGGTCCCTTGCCCAGCCGTGACCTCGGCTCCAGGGCAGGTTACTCGCTGCTGAGCTGCTGGAGCTTTCTGTGGAGAGACTCGATAGCCATTAAGACCCCAAATTTAATAAACTAATAGTCCATGTTATGCACATTTCTTTAGTCTCTGTGGCTGTTAAGGAATCATCTACATACTGCAGGACCCCCGATTCCATGCGGCCGCTCCCATTGCTCCAGGTCTTTAGCTACTTGGTTTCCAAGAAGAGTGGGGCTATTTTAAACCCCTAGGGCAGCACAGTCCATGTTAATTGCATCTTCCTCCTGGACTCCATCTTTCCTCATTCAAATGCAAACAATCACTGACTTTGGAGCTCAAAGGCAAGCAGAAGAAGGGGTCTTTTAGGACCAGCACGGTAAACCAAGGCAGTTCCGGTACTCATCTAATTAACAGTGCATATGGGTTTGCTACAGCAGGATGCAGATCTCCTCCCCTCCTCTTGCTATATACTCCCTGTGCTCTGTCTAACAAGGTCTCCACGTTCCAACTCTCTGGCACTTTCAGCTTTTACAACTTCTTTCGAATGCCCCGTGCTGACTGCCCTATAAATAACGACACTAACTGTTGTATTCCCACCCCTGACCCTGGATCTAAGGGGTGTGTCGCCTCACGGTACCCGCAGCTTACCCAGGAATTCTGAGGGAGTATCTTTAGGTCCCTGCTGAAGGGCATATAGGGCCGAGCAGTTCATTGCTTTCGGTACAGCCCGCTCCATGCCCCTGACACTCCAATCTCCATCTGCATCCACAACCTCATATGGGCTCCTGTGTTGGGGTTCCAGCACGGGTGTTTTATTAGAAACTGGAAATGCTTGGTCACCCCAACAGTCGCTTCGATACCCCTTCGCTGCACTTTTCCAAGGTGCCAGATGGAAGGAAGTGAACGGGACTTTTACCCTGACAGGGCCCATCCAGCCCTAGGGCCTCTCTCAGAGGAGCCGGCATCGCCGCTCGCTTCTCCCGTCTCTGTCTGCGACACGGGGCTGTGAGGGGGGAGCCTGGCTCTGGCTCCTCCAAACTTTCACCCTCCTCCTGCCGGCTTCCTACTGGCGGTTTATAGTACTCTGGGAAATCTTTATTTTGGCCCCTTTTTCTTTCCCTTCCTTCATATTTTCTCTGTCCGGTGCCAGCACCAGTGGGTCTCGTGGGGGTGCCAGGCCACAGTCTATTTGATATTCAGGATGGTCTCGGAGGGTGAGAAACATGTCTGCATAGGAGACTTCATCCCAGTTCCCTCCTTCCTTAAAACAGCATCAATTGCAGCAGGGTGTTATCACTCAAGGTCCCATTAAGGGGCCATTTTCTCTGCTGTCATGTTTGTGGATAACAGGTGAGGGGGCACCTTTACACCGCGTCACGGTGGGGAAAACGGCACCGAAAGATCCCCCTCCCGAGGGGGAAGGAAGGACTTAACTCGTTATCCCGCTCCTTAATTAGTGACATGAGTTGCTCGCCTGCGCTGAGCTTCCCCATCATTATCAGAGTTGTTTCTAGGAGGGTGGTGGTGTCCCAACCTGTGCTGTGGCTATCGTGGTGCACCTCACTCTGGGCCTAATTAATCAGAGCTCATAACGAGGGGAGACCTCGTTAAGCCAGGTCTTTCCTCGCTGCAGGATCCAAAAGAACATGTTGGTGGATCTGAACAAGGAGATGATGAATGAAGTGGGCATCACAGTGGTGGGAAACTGTAAAAGAAACAAGCCTTAGAAAACTGTTTTCTCTCAGGATATTATTAATAGCAGGAATAATTAATAAAGAAACAGTGGTTTAGTGGTTTCATTAATAGAGCACAGGTGCTCTAGGCACAATACCGACAGTTTAAGCAACTTAGAAAAGCTGAGCAATGAAAATCTAGACATAGATTAAGAATATGTCAAATAGAACATTTTGAGTCTTTTCTCAGAAGTCTAAAAGTGAACGATGATGAAGACTGTTCAGAAGATGAGGAACCATGATGAGCGGAGACTGCATCCGTGAGCAGCGGTGTCCGAAGAGGAACTGGAACGGAACGATGGGAACTCGGCGAAACTGTGGAATACGGTGGACTTCTGAAATGGATGATGAACTGAGAGCTGAACGTTCCTGGAAAATCCCCAGAGACTCCTGGTATTGTATGTTGTATCGTATCTAGAGAGGGCGCTTTTTGTGAGCTGTGGCCACTCCCTGAGGTGATGGCCCAGCTCTGAGCTGTTAATAAAGCCAGCCCAGAGGTACCCGCAGTCTGGGGAAACCCTTTAACAGAACTGGCCACCCCGATGGGACTCTGGGACACAAGAGAGCAAGAGTCAGGTGTTTCTCTGGACAAAGCCGTTGCCCATACTCAAATTGCCGGCCAAGGAATGAGAGGTGAGTTCACCTAAGAGACTTGGGCACGGGTAATTCCAGAGAGAATTATACTGGGAAACTCTCGTGCTGAAATTTGCAAAGAGAGAGATGAAAGAGATGTACAGAAGATGGGGACAGTACTCAGCGTTGAAAGGGGGACGCCCCTTGCTGAGGTTTCAGAAAACTGAGGAAAGATACCTTTGGCACAATCCTCACAGAAAAGGAAACTGATGGAGGAGGGCCAATGGATGTATGGCCTCCGAAAGAACAGTCAAACCCCATCAGTAAAAATTTCTAAGAATAATTTTGGAGGATTCTGAGAGTCAAGATATTGATTATTGGTATAGTTGGTATAATAGAGGTCAGCAAAGAAAGAAAAGCTCTTGGATAAAAACTAAAGGGAGTTGACTTCCTTCAGCTCCTGAAGCTGAAGCAACTGAATTCCCGTTTAGAAGTGCTGGCGTGTGCCCAAGGCGTTTGGATTCCAGCCCAAAGCCTGGAGCGGGCCCTGGGGCAGGCGCCGCCGTCTCTCCAGTAACAGCAGCGATGGGACACGAACCTTGGAAGCAAGGTGCTTGAGTCACCTGGCAAGCAAAAATGCCTCGCTTACGGGCTGATGCTGGAAAACGTGCTCCACTGTTATTGGGAGTTGTCACTGATTACACCCCTAATTGGAATGATATGCAAACTTTATGATGAGAACAATTTCAAGCAGAGAAAAGAGAAAAGATTTTCAAAAAAGGCAAGAGAATAACTAATTGGACAAAGGTTTTGGAATGCAACGAGCACCCAAGTGATTATTTGGGCCAGTTGAAGGCTACTTTAATTATGGGGGTATGACCCGTGACCATTTCCAAGAGCCACCAGCTATTAGTGTTTGTGTAGAAATTGATGCCAGGCTGGCCAGGGAAAACGTTAACTAAAATCCTTAGCATTGCTGCTTTTGTTTTTGATGGGAGAGATGAAAGCAAAAGCAGCAAGAAGAAAGGTTAAAACTTGAGAAAAAGGCAGAGCAAAAAGAGAAAGAAAGAGAAATTGGGTTGCTGGCTGCAGCAGTTACCTAAACCTATAACCCAAGGGGGAGAGGTCGGGGGTTTCCCCGAGGCAGAATCAGGGGAAGGGGCGCGCGAGGCAGAATTCCTCTTCTCTCTCCATATGCTAATGGTTCAGATGCTTCTGCCGTGGGAACTGGGGACACATGCAGAGAGAGTGCCCGCCGAGACCCGTGTCTGCACAAGAGCATCTGCACCTGCCAGACCTCCTCGACCTCATCACAGCGAAGAAAATGATAGTCATCTTCTCTGGGAACTGCAGGAACAACGGGCCCCCGTGGAATCAAGGTAGATGAGCACGGTCAGATTTCTGCAGAGGTAAAAACTGCTTTGGGGTAAATCTGTGATCTCTTCCGGTTCCCCTACTGGCCCTTTGGGCCTGTACTGAATTTTGAAGTTCCCCACATTTCAAATGATAGTACGGGCAGTAGCAGGGGAACAGATAAAATATTTATCTACCCCTTTGACGAGACCTTTTGCAGGAATTTGGTCCGTTTATCTCCTTGGCTCCAACAGAGATTCAGTTGGTTTTAATGGGCTCAGAAATAATCGAACTGGGAGGTCAAACCCCACATGATGTGCATGATACACGATTTGAATTGGCTGCAGTTCCCAGAGAACTCTGAAGTAAGTGGGATGGTTAACACTGGCTGAGCCAGTTGTGATAAAAACAGAAGGAGGGAATCCTCCTTCCATTTGGCAATATCCCATTATAAATGAGGCCATTCCCAGTATAGAAAAACAAACTACGTTTTTTCAGAAAAAAGAATTTTGAAGGAATGTCGTAGTCCTTATAATACTCCAGTTTTACCAGTTAGTAAACATAAAGTAGATAAAGATGGAGATGCTGAATATAGATTTGCTCAAGATCTCCGAGCTGCAAATGAACATGTAATTGCTTCACACCCTGTGGTACCAGATCCGAGTCTGATTTAACACAGATCCTGGGCACAGTATTTCACAGGGCTTGATCTTACAGGAGCTTTCTTTAGCATCCCAGTCGCGGAAGAAAGCCAGTCACTCTTTGCCTTCCCATGGCAAGGGAAGCAGTTAACTTAGACTAGGTTACCACAAGGATTTACTAGTTCTCCAACAGTATTTTCTCAAATTTTGAAAAATTATTGTCCTGGTTCAGGTAGGATAGGGTTAAGTTTCTGCAGCAGAGAAGGGGGAAGGGATCTCCAGCCGGGTTATTCATACCATGCTGACGTCAGGTCCGGGTGTGGGAACTTTTTCCTTGGTGGCTTTGGTGGCGGGGAGCTCACAGCAGGCTTGTTCCATGACCATTGTGGTATTTCTCTGTATATCGTTTGTCTTGTTCACTGTTATTGCTGTTTATTGTTGTTATCATTGCTACCCTTGTTGTTCAGATTGTTTATCACACTGTTGTATTAAATGTCTTCTTATTTTAACCCGGGTTTGTGCCTCACTGCCAGCCTGACCGGTTGAGGGTGGGGGAGGGGCAACAGCAACGTGCTCTCCGGTCCCAGCAGGGCTTGAACCATTACAGCCTTAATTGGCGCCCAACGTGGGACATGAAATAAGAATAAAAAGGGACAGACCCTGACCAGAGTGTGATAGAGCAATCTGTTGGGTGTAATTTTTCTGTTTGTATTTGTACTGTGCAGTAAGAAAATGTTTGCAATGCTGGCCCACTTGTTTGTGTGGTGGGGCTAGATTACTCCTTATATCCAGTTTATGATCCCAGTGGTGGCGTTTGTTATCGGTGGAAAATGTATAACGGGTCTTATGTTGTTATACGGGCTACTGACTCCTTATAATGCCTTTGTATCGCTATTGGTGGGGGCGGGCCGGTACCTGTTTGCTGTTTGGGCTTTTGTGAGGGGTCTCACCCCCTCTGTGGGTGAGCCAGGGGAAGAGATCCTCTCGGCTGGGGAGAGCTTTAACTGTCCTGGGAGCATCCAGGCCAGTGTGGTTGCGGCACAATGCTCTCTGAGTGGCTGCCTGATTTGGGTTTTGGCCAGGCGGTATTTCTCCAACAATAGCAGTGCCCGGAAACCTGCCCCGAGGTCAGGTAACAGTGAGTGGCAAGGGCTGTGGGAAGAGATGGGCAAGCACCTGAGTCAGTGGGCACCCCCAAGGCTTTGGAATTGCACCCCCGAACAAATGCAGAGCCCTGAGAAGCTGATGGGGTGCTTAGAAAGAGTGTGTTACCAAGCGGGCAAAACCCAGGAGACACAAATCGCTGCAATGTGTTGGGGACTTGCCCATGCATACCGTGTCCTCTTTAATACCACCCACTGCCCTCAAGGGGGAGGAAAGGCTACAGAACCTGAGAGTGAACTTACTGGTACAGTATCTGGGCTGGGGGCACAGGCAGAGCCAGGCTCAGTTGCCTCCACAGCAGCTGAGCCAGAGAGACAGCCAGGGCCGGGATCAGTCGCCCCGATACAGAAAACAAAATACACCAGAAAGTCAGCTTGTGAAATGGGGGATGGGGATGGGCCAGGCCCATCAGGGGAACAGGAGGAAGGGCCAGAGGTTATCGTCCGATCTCTGTTCCCGACTGAGCTGCAAGATATGCGGAGAGATTTCGGCCGCCTGGGAGGCGAGCAGATTTGCACCTGGCTGCTCCGATGCTGGGACAATGGAGCCAGTGCTTTTGAGATGGAGGGGAGAGAGGCCAGGCAGCTGGGGTCTTTGGCCAAGGATGCTGGCATTGATAGGGAAATAGGGAAACAGGCTCAAACCCGCAGCCTTTGGAGGCGACGCCTGCTCAGTGTAAGGGAGAGGCACCCCTACAAGGGTGATCTCCTATGTCAGCTGAGCAAACGGACCAGCACTGAGAAAGGCATCCAGAACCTCAGGGAACTGGCTGTGTTTGAGATGATCTATGGTGATCTGAATGAGGAGCAGTCACCCATGGACCCAGATCAGGCCCCTTGCACACACCTGATGTGGCGACAGTTCCTGAAGAGTGCACCAGAAGCGCACTCGAAAGCGCTGGCAATAGTGTCCTGGTGGACAGACACCCAGACTCTAACAGTGGATGGAGTGGCTGGCCAGCTCCGGCAATATGAGGGAAATCTCCCTTCATCTCAGCATTCCCTGGTCTCAGCTGTGGAGGAACTGTCTCAGAGGGTCCAAAAAATGGAAGAGGACATGTCCTACGTTCCACCTGCACGGGCTGATGTCTCAGCCATTAGAAGTAAACGTTTCCCCACCCAAGAGAAAGGCAGCAGAAGGCACACACCACGAGGCACCCTGTGGTTTTTCCTCCGCGACCATGGAGAAAACATGAGGAGGTGGGATGGACAGCCCACTGCCGCCCTAGCTGCACGAGCAGAGCAGCTGAAAGGGAAGACCATCACGAAAGGGGAGTCCTCCAAGAGAAGCGCAGCTCCAGTGTCCAGTCAGAAATCCCCCAGGCAGAACAGAATGGTGAACGTTATGTCTGACCCTCTTGAGGGGACCAGTAAATCATTCTCACAAGAAGTGAGTGATGATGAGCAGGATTAGAGGGGCCCTGCCTCCAGCCAGGTGGAGGAAAGGGATAATGGGATTTACTGGACAGTGTGGATCCGATGGCCTGGCGCGTCAGACCCACAAGAGTATAAGGCTTTGTGGACACTGGCGCTCAGTGCACCCTGATGCCATCGAGCTACAGTGGGGTTGAATCCATCTGCATCTCCGGAGTGACAGGGGGATCCCAGCAGCTGACCCTACTGGAAGCTGAAGTGAGCCTGACTGGGAAGGACTGGCATAAGCACCCCACTGTGACTGGCCCAGATGCCCCGTGCATCCTGGGCATAGACTATCTCAGGAGAGGGTACTTCAGAGACCCAAAAGGGTACCGGTGGGCTTTTGGTGTAGCTGCCCTGGGGGAGGTTGAACAGTTGTCCACCTTATCCGGCCCCTCAGAGGATCCCTCAGTGGTGGGGCAGCTTAAGGCTGAGGAGCAGCGAGTGCCGATTGCTACCAGGACGGTGCACCGGCGGCAGTACCGCACGAACCGAGATTCCCTGGTCCCCATCCATCAGCTGATCTGCCAACTAGAAAGCCAGAAGGTGATCAGCAAAACTCACTCACCCTTCCACAGCCCTATATGGCCAGTGAGAAAGCCTAATGGCGAATGGAGGCTAACTGTGGACTATCATGGCCTGAATGAAGTTACGCCAGCGATGAGTGCTGCAGTGCCGGACATGCTGGAGCTCCAGTATGAACTGGAGTCGAAGGCAGCCAAGTGGTACGCCACGACTGACATTGCTAACGCGTTCTTCTCCATTCCGATAGCGCCAGAGTGCAGGCCACAGTTTGCGTTCACTTGGAGAGGCATCCAGTACACCTGGAATCAATTGCCTCAGGGGTGGAACCACAGCTCCACCATTTGCCATGGACTGGTCCATACTGCACTGGAGAAAGGTGGGGCTCCAGAACACCTGCAGTACATTGATGACATCATGGCATGGGGAACACAGCCGAGGAAGTCTTTGAGAAAGGGAACAAGATAATTAAAATCCTCCTGGAGGCCGGCTTTGCCATTAAGCAAGAGAAAGTTAAGGGGCCTGCAAGGGAAATTCAATTCCTAGGAATAAAATGGCAAGATGGGCGTCGCCACATCCCAATGGAGGTGATAAACAAGATAACAGCCATGGCCTCACCAACCTCTAAGAAGGAGACTCAGTCTTTCCTGGGCGCTGTGGGGTTCTGGAGGATGCACATCCCCAACTACAGCCTGATTGTGAGCCCTCTCTACCACGTAACCCGTAAGAAGAACGATTTTGAATGGGGCCCTGAGCAACAACAATCCTTTGAGCAGATTAAACGGGGGATTGCCCAAGCAGTAGCCCTCGGGCCAGTCCGGGAAGGGCAGGAGGTTAAGAACATGCTCTACACCGCAGCCGGGGAGAACGGCCCTACCTGGAGCCTCTGGCAGAGAGCACCTGGGGAGTCCCGAGGCCAACCTCTGGGCTTTTGGAGCCGGGGATACAAAGGCTCTGAAGCTAATTACACACCAACTGAGAGGGAGATACTGGCAGCGTACGAAGGAGTTCGGGCTGCCTCAGAAGTGGTCGGCACTGAAACACAGCTCCTCCTGGCACCCCGACTGCCGGTGCTGGGGTGGATGTTCAAAGGAAAGGCCTCCTCCACACATCATGCAACCGATGCCACGTGGAGTAAATGGGTTGCGTTGATAACACAACGGGCTCGAATAGGGAACCCCAGCCGCCCAGGGATACTAGAGTTGATTACGAACTGGCCAGAGAGCAAAGATTCCGGGATGTCACCAGAACAGGAGGTGACACGTGCTAAGGAGGCCCCACCATATAACGAGCTGCTGGATGAGGAGAAGCGATATCCCCTGTTCACTGATGGGTCTTGTCGCATTGTGGGAAAACATCGATGGTGGAAGGCTGCTGTGTGGAGTCCCACACGACAGGTCCCTTAAGCTGGATTAGAGTAGCTCAGGTGGACTTGGACTGGCAGCGCAAAGGGGAACTGTTCATAGCCCGGTGGGCCCATGAGACCTCGGGCCACCAAGGTAGAGATGCAACATACAGGTGGGCTCGAGATCGAGGGGTGGACCTTACTATTGACACCATTGCAGAGATCATCCACGGATGTGAGACGTGTGCTACAATCAAACATGCCAAGTGGGTGAAGCCCCAGAGAAATGGAGAGCGATGGCTGAAATATAGATATGGAGAGGCCTGGCAGATGGACTACATCACACTGCCACAGACCCGCCACAGGAAGCGCCACGTGCTCACAATGGTGGAAGTGACCTCTGGATGGCTGGAAGCTTACCCAGCGCCCCACGCCACCGCCCGAAACACCATCCTGGGCCTTGAGACCCAAGTCCTGTGGCGACACGGCACCCCAGAGAGAATTGAGTCAGACAACGGGACCCACTTCCAAAACAACCTCATAAATTCCTGGGCAGAAGAACACGGCATCGAGTGGGTCTACCATATCCCCTACCACGCACCAGCCTCTGGGAAGATCGAGCGCTACAATGGACTGTTAAAAACCACACTGAAAGCACTGGGGGGTGGGACCTTCAGAGACTGGGACGTGCATCTAGCAAAGGCCACCTGGCTAGTCAACACAAGAGGATCTGCCAGTCGAGCTGGCCCGGCTCAGTCGAAACCTTCCCATGCTGTAGATGGGGATAAAGTCCCTGTGGTGCACATGAGGAATATATTGGGAAAAATGGTCTGGTTTAGTCCTGCGCCAGGCAAAGGTAAAGGCAAACCCATCCACGGGATTGCTTTTGCCCAAGGACCTGGGTGCACCTGGTGGGTGATGCTGGACAATGGAGAGGTCCGATGCGTACCACAGGGGGACTTGATTCTGGGTGAGAACATGCCGTGAACTCTGCTGTGCCTGTGTAAATTATTGTTTTGTTACTGTTAACTGCTAAATGGCAGCTGGACATGACGCAGATGGTATAGAATAAAGGGGTGGATTATGTCCCGGTTCAGCTATGATAGGCTTAGGTTTCCCCAGCAGAGAGAGAGGGGGAAGGGATCTCCAGCCGGGTTATTCATACCATGGTGATGTCAGGTCCAGGGGTGGGAACTTTTTCCTTGGTGGCTTTGGTGGCGGGGAGCTCACGGCAGGCTTGTTCTGTGACCATTGCGGTATTTTTCTGTATATCTTTTGTTCACTGTTATTGCTGTTTATTGTTGTTATCATTGCTACTGTTGTTGTTCAGATTGTTTATCACACTGTTGTATTAAATTTCTTCTTATTTAACCCCGGAGTTTGTGCCTCACTGCCAGCCCGACCAGCTGAGGGTGGGGAGGGGCAACGGCAACGTGTGCTCTGGTCCCAGCAGGGGCTTAAACCAACACAATTATTTACAAGATCTGTCTTTTTCAAATAAGTCTGTTTTGATACAGTATGTTGATGACCGGTTATGGGCAAGTAAATCTAAGGATGACTGTATTAGAGACACTGAATACCTGTGTATCCGACTTGTTAACAAGGGGCACGGTGCATCTCTGTCCAAATGGCAGTTTTGCAAACAGCAAGTGAAATATCTGGGATTCATCCTAAAGCCAGGACTTCCTGATTATTCAAAACCTTTTACATTGTATTGGGATGAAAGTAAAGGAACTGCGAGAGGGGTGGTAGTACAAACTTTAGGACCACGGGAACGACCTGTTGCTTATTTTTCTTCTATATTGTAATTTTTCTTCTTCAGTGGTAATGCACACAAGAGAAAAACCAGGGAAACAAGCAGACAAAGAGCAGGTCGGGGTTTCCTCACATTTTATAGTGGTACAGCATTTCTAGGGAGCTCAGCTATAAAAACCCCCTAGAGACTGGGATGTTATAGACATACGTAACTTCACAAAAAATGTGCAAAGTTCTGAATGAGAAAAATGCATTAGCGAGCTGCCCTCCCATCAGTGTTACATTTCATGTTTATTTGCATCATTTCTCCTCCTGCCTGTTCTCACGGTTTTTTCTCAATTTCTGTCTTACTCTGCCTACGTGCAGATTTGCATTTTCATTTGCTGTTAAAATTCTCCAGTACTTTGCCCGGAAGTTCTTTTCAGAGGATGCTCTCCTCAGATTTCAAGACAATAAATCCACCAGAAAGAGAGCCCGAGGGACTCCGTACCAACAGATATTACAGCTACACTACCTGTCTGCTTTACCTCAAAGCCAGGGACAAGGGACACACGGAGAATGTCACCTGCTGGGATAACAGGCTGCCAAACTCATCAGTGAAGGCCAAATTCGCAGCTTGGCCGTGACGCCTGGACCATAATCAGGTCTGCGTTACAGGTTCCCCTTATCAAAGCTGGCTGTGGGCTGATCTAGCCACACGACTTTCACTGAAATAAAAGGATATATGTGCACTTAAATATGAGCACATTTTATCTGGAGTTTTTCTTTTTACATTTGAAATCCACTATAAAGAATACATTTCCCTTTATAATCACTAACACCCTTTTTAATCTCTTTTTGTACTCGTCCCTGCTGGATAGCCTCCTTAACTCCTCCCTTTACACTTCATCCCCTGCAACAGCTCCCAGATTCTCTGGGAATTATTTCCACTCGTCTCCCCAGTAAGTGATCAGCCGCATAGGAAAACATTTGATGTGGCATCATTCAGATTGAGAACACATCCTTCACCAAGGACACCCTCCTCAGTCACTCCTTCATGAGGACACTGTGTTGTCCATAGCTTTTACATGTGAAAGAGCAATTCCTGAACACCAAGAACTTTGGAAACCTGAACAAAACAAACAAACCAACCCCAGATGCTGCTCGACCAAAAAGTTTTGGGAGGTGCCAAGAATACCAAGGACCCAATCAGTCCCCTACGGAGTAAAAATTAGCCTAGTGTCCTTATCTATTCAAATGCAGCGTCTTACGACACCACCCACGGGGTTTCTAACAGTATCAGTTCTGACAACGAACCTCTATTACGTTGCTAAAAGCAAACGTTACATCACGTCACGGAGGTCAAGTCCTTCTGGAAATATCTGTTTAAGACTTTAGGAGCTGCACTCACAAACATACTGCTTTAAACTGGAGTAACAGAGGTGACAGCGTAAGTTCTTACACGTGTCAAACTTCCTCAAACGCAGTGAGCGTAAATGTAAACTACAGCTGGAGAGAAATTCCCTGCCAGCAGTTGCATACTGCGCCTGTCACTGGCAGGCAATTACATCTCTTCTCCTGATGCAGCGTAGATCACCTAGTTGTACCTCCCACAGTGCTTCAAAAGGGCAGGCGGGGGGATCACAGCAACCTGCAAGTTTAAGGACTTGAGGCTGCTGATGAAAAAGTACCTAATAAGATTTATATCAGAGAGACTACAGGCAGGGTTGAGAGATTCAGAGTTTCAAGGAGCCACAGAGGGAGATTTTAAAGAATTCTCCTCCTCTACTTCCTACTAGAAGGAAATAATTTGGAAGCTATAACTTGGTCTCTATCACAGAGCAACCCGACTGTTGTGCATAAACAGTTTATATCCACTCTACACTATGAATGAGAAAATGAAATAATTAACGTTCTTTCTTAGTACGTCATCTGTAATGAGAGAAAACAGACACCGATTATCCAAAGCGTTAAAAATCTCTCAGTTCTGTAGTAGTCCTTCAGCAGTCGATGCACTGTGATCTGAGTTTCATTGTTAGCACAGAAATTAAATACTGCCTAAGAGAGAAAAGACTAAAATTTTGCTCTGGATCCTCAACATTTTCTTATCTGTCTGTTCTAAAGATTCTCAGTCATTTAAGGGCCACAGGTCAGACTGCATTTCTTAATTTCAGCTTCTCACCCCACAAGTACCTTACAAAGCAGTATGCACTTTAATGCCTTCGCCGTCATTATGCTACTGTCCAGTCACTATTTTCACCCTTACAGACTCACAGGCAGATACTCACTGTGGCCATGTCCAACCATCTACATTTGCTGTCCCCAGAGCCTGTAGGAAGAGCCAGGCTTCCTAATCCCTCCTAATATTCTTCAGATCAGTCTTCCCTTTCAAAACAAATGCTGTATCTGCCAATAGCACTTTTCCCAGGACAAAACTAAAACAATAAAGAAAAAAGCACAAAACACTCGCCAACAAAAACTCCACCTAAAATAATAATAATTTTAAAAATCTCAATCGTAACGGCGTGCTTCCTCATGATAAGATGGGGCAGCTTCCTCCAGCGCATACAGGGAAATGGGATTAATGGTTCGCCAAGAAGGGGAACTTAAGAGCCAAAGAAATTATTGTAGGTAAACACGAAATCTAAAGACTGCAGCTTCAGTTACTGATTCACCGGGTAAGAAGACGCGCAGCCAGAAGCATTTAAAGAGAGCACTGAAGAGTGATTTTTATCCTTTCTACCTTTGCTCTCCCACAAAACAAGGTGGTACGGAAAGGACATCCCCCCCTCCACGGTCACATAAACCCCGTCCTTGAACAGCTATCAGCAGCTTTAGATGATCCAGCTGAGCAAGACGTCAGTCACGTCAGGGCATGTCATCCGCACCGGTACAGCTGTTTAAACCACGGAATGGATGCAAGTGGTATCTGCCACTCATCTTCCTCGCATCCTTCAACAGAAATGCTACTTTCCAATATAATTACAGTTTTAAAGGCATTCAAAACACTTCTATGCAAAGTAGAATTGCAAAAGTCTTTAAGAAGTATTCTTTCAGTTTTCCACCTATCATGAGAGGGTATGACAAAGACCACGAGGGGATGGGAAGGAAAAAAAAAAAAAAAGATAAAATTGTTCTCTCTTTTACACCACTCTGTCCTGAACTTCGGTCATGCCTTACCTTACCTCACACCTTACCAATTCGGAGTACGACAGAAAGGCTATCAAAATTTAAAGTGAGACAATCAATAGAAAGAACGGAAGAAGCTTAAATTAAGCTTTCCATAGCAAAGCATGGGAAGGGAACTGGGGAGAAAAAAAAAATCATTAAATCACACAGAAATTTCAGTGGAAATTCATTTAACCTTGTTAAGAAAAAACACACACGGGGTGAAAAAAAGGACGGGACAAGTAGCATAGCAATACCGTTAAGCCAGCAAAATAATCCTGCTAAAATCTCCTGCCCAACCTCATGAATTAAATGAAGTCCAACTTTATAAGGGGACAGAAAAATATAAGCAGTCAGAAAAGAAACAGAAATTTAGCAGCAGCCTACATTCACCGCATAAAACTGACAATTTGGTCACATCTCATTTATGAGAAAGAACAAGATTACATTTAACCACTTTTTGACAAGTACTTACCCACTTGCCCTGAAACTCACAGGAGAAGTTCAATAATATATTAATATTCAATAATTTTTGCTTCATACTATGTTCTATCACTCACACCTAAAAATAAAACTGATCCCTTAATGAGCTGTTCTTCGATAAATATTTCAGTAGTATATGGAATAAGCTTCTCTATAAAAAGTGACTCTAAGTTGTGCTACCCCTAAGACAGGTGTATTTTTAAGAGCTACCAACATCCGCAAACTTTAGACATTTCTCAGCGATACTCACGGATACTGATTAAAAGAAAAAAAAAAGAAAAAAGGAAGTTTCGGCAATAAACTTTTTCAGATTACAAATTAATCTTCTCACTCAAGCTGGAAAATGCGGCTCTACAGAGAGGGTTTTGTAGTCACTTAATCACAGATAGGAAACGGAATTTGTTCTCAAAAAGAGCAGTCTTCCCAGTTGAGATGGTCCAAAACTATCGAGACTTTACTAAGCTTAATTAAAAAAAATTAAAAATACTGGCTTCCAGAAAAAGTGTCCTTTCCCACACAGGTCATTAGAAAGCCCCGGGCGATCACAGCACCCTCGGAGCAAATGCTAACTCCCGAGCAGAAGCAGACATCATGCCTGTATTTCAAAAGGGACGGAGAGCAGCGTGCCTTCCTTTCCACGGAGACAGCAGCTTGCCACTACAGGAGAGGTTGAGTGCCATAGCTGAACAGACTCCCACTCCCCCTCCACACACACCCCCCTTTTTATTTTTTTTTTTGGCCAAAGAAACGATCTCAAAGCTGATCAGCTTGGATAACTCACACTAGAGCACGTATGAAATTAAGTATTTTGCATACAAGCTTCACGAAGCAAATACAAGACACACTGACAGTTAAGCTAAGCCCCGAGCTGCTCGCATACCTATGAACTGCACACACTGCCTCCACCAAGATGGCTCACACGCAGAGCCGGGTATTTCTTCAAGTGCTTTGTTAGACTGAGCTCGGTGTGAGATTCTGCACAGAGCAGGAAGAGGCGTCTCGATAGAATGAAGGAAGACAACCCATGTGGAGTTCTAAAGCGGAGTTCTTGGTTCTGCTGAAAGGTTTTATCTCTTTAGACAAACAGTACATTAATATTGGTAGAAAACTGCTGAACTTTTACGTTATCAGAAGCTCAAAAAAGTAATCAATGGAAGTTTCCAGTGGAGCCTCTGAAGTGCAGGTTTGTTCAGACTCCAACTTGTTCACTGTTCTGGGGAACATCGCAGAGCTGCATCACAAAGTGCGCATCAGATGAACCTGTTATTAAAAATAACGACGAATATGCAAGCAAAGGAGAGTTGCCTGTCATCTGACAGCAATGAAAGATAAAAAAGTCTCATTTGCCTTATCTGCTCACAAAGAACATTCAATGGCGATAAAATCCTATGACTTTTCCAAAAGTCAGTCTCTGATAAGAAGCACGACTTAAAATCTTTTTCCTTCTTAATGTCCACAAACTTAGCTCTGGCACACCCACTGTATTTCTGATTCCTCTGCCAGTTTCTTTCCATTCCATCACCGTGCTGGCTGGGGGGCTGGGGGGGTGCGTGTTCTTCATACCGAACCTGCGTAAGCTGAAACACAATGACACCAGACCAGAGCAGGTGTTTACTCGTCCGAACATATTTGATTAACATTTGCTTGAAAAAAGTCAGTGAAGAGTGAGCTCAAGAGTGAAATAAAAATGTCTACAGCGGGTTTACCCAACTATCGAGAAATGGAAGTGTTTGAACAGTGCGAATTACGCCTTCTCACTGAAAAGTTCCTTCCACGATCATTCTGCATTTCCTGTTCAGATTACCACTGTGATTTCAAAACCGTGAACCAGAGGCAAAGCACACCGACGGCGAGTATCCTAACGCTGCCAAAAACCAGGGCTGTTTTTAAAGAAGGGGCAGGCGGGGCCGGGCGGCGAGGAGCAGGCCGGGCCCTGCAGCGCTCAGAGCACCGGCCCCGCGCCGGCTGGGGCTGCCCCGGCGGAACGGCGCCCCCTGCTGGTCGGGGGCTGCCCCGGCGGAACGGCGCCCAGCGGCTGCCATTTCCTGTGCGCGGGCGCCGGGCCCGGCCCAGGCGGCGATGGTGCCGGTGCCGCCGGCGGTGGGGCAGCTCCTGCTGGCCCTGCTGCTGCTGCTGGTCCTGCTGCCGGCGCAGCAGCTCTCCTTCTTCCTGCAGGCGGTGCTGGTGGTGGTGCTGGTGGTCCTGCTGCTGCTGGTCCTGGTGCTGGGGCCGCCTCCGGGCCGCCGCTGAGGTGGGGGCTGCCCGCCCGGGTGGGCCCCGGGGGCCGGGGCCGGGGCCGGGCACAGAAGGTGCGGCCGTGCCAGGCTTAGGGCGCTTCCCTGCGCAACCGCGTGTTTTTCACCAGAGAAAGGCGTGTTTTTTCCCGAAGGAAAGGGGGTTTTCCACCCAAGAAAGGGGTGTCTCCCCGCTGGCGGGGAGCCGGGCGCAGGGGACAGGCGGGGCGAGGCGAGCGGAGGGCGGGAGCCCAGGGAGCCCGCGGCGCGTCCAGGGCAGGGACAAGTGGCGCGGGCCTGCGAGGCGGGTGGGTGCCCCCCTGCTCCGCCCGCCTCTGGAAGAACACCTCCAGCTCTCTTTTAACTGTAGGCATCTCCTCAGGTTTGAGAAGCTGTTGTCATCGGTGGAGACAGAGCCCGGCACAGGTAACGAGGAGCGGGTTTTAAACCAAATCAGCGTGATCTTACGCTTGAGAATAATTTAATTCTTGTCTTTCTTTCCCCTCCCTCAAGTTGAAGATGTTGTTCTGTTCTGCCCTGTTGAAGATGCCGAGCTTCGCCCACCGATGAACTCGGAGATTTGATTTTATTTTGATTTGTTTGATTTTATTACCCTGCCAACCCCCAGTACATTCCAGTTACATGTTGGCAGTTGATGTTGATAAAAATAAAAGTTGATTTAGATTTCAGAATTGCAAGTACTATTGTTCCTTTCTAAACTAAAATCAGGTATTATTTTCTGAAGCGTCAAGAAGAATTGTCCATCCATCTGTTTGAACTGCAGTTGGGTTTTCTTGAATACTTGGGAGGCCAAAAAAATAAACAGGTGGAGGGTTAAAGTATTTGCCGCTGACTGCAGAACGCTGTAGGGGCAGCTGGAGTCCTGTGGGGGCGAATCCCCTGCTCTCGGTGAGCGTCTGGGGCAGCTTCAGGGAAGCTTGACATGGTTCAAAGCTGCCGGTAGGTCCTGCCAGGTTTTGTGTAGCTGGGCAGGACGATGTGGGATGGGGAGAGTGAGAAAAAGTAAAAAAACCGCAAACAATGAGGAGTTTTCGTGAATGGGGGGTGCAGCAGGGAGAGGGAGAAGCCTGGGAGTACCAGAGTTTGCCTTTTGTATTTGGGCTGCTGGCTGCTTGGTGTGGGCATATTCGTCAACACCTGCGTCCCTCTGAGCCCGTTGCAGGAGGTAATGCTGCTTCTTATCTAATTCCCCCGCTGGAATTTGGGGAGGGGGACCAAACTTACTCTTTATGGAACAGCTTCTTCTAATGAAGGGGTTTGGGGATGTACGGGGAACAGGTAATGCTCCTTTAGGTTCTTACCCTGGCATTCTGCGACTCAGTCAGTGTTTTATTTCCTATTGTAAAGGTGCAAAAGTTAGGAGTGTGCTTCTGAGGTTAACTAAATGTTTAGTTGTACTAGCGTTTTCTTTCCTGCTCTGAGCTCTGATCCTTTCCTTTGACTTACGAAGTAGAAAGCTGTCTGATACAATGCCATGTTACTGGAACTGACCCAGTTTTACAGTGGTTCAGATCCCGAGTTGTAACTGGAAAGACGCTGCTTCTCTCAGCCAAACCAAACCCCGAGTCTTGCATGTGAAAAGAGCAAGGAGTGTGCCAGAGCTTTGGCCTCCTTGTGTTAAGAAGAGGAAGAAAAAGAACACCAAATACACACTAAAATTTGTGAGGAAAGATGGGTAAGAAAGGTCTGCACGCTGCTCACAGAAGCTGGTAATCCAACTGTTAAAAGCGTCTGTTGCAAACTATTTCTCTGGGGTATGTTACCTGCCCCGATCCGTTTCATGAATTTTTGGAAGAAAACAAGAGCAGGCTTACCAACGCAGCTGAAATCATGAAGATTGAAAGCTTAAGGTAGGGCATTGCTTGCCTCCACAGCAGTGCAACTGTTTTGGTTTAACTTTGGGACGTTACAAGCCATCACCTACTAAAAGTGACAGTTAATAACTGGTACCTTCTCTCCACACTTCTTAGAATGTCAGTAGACGTGAGGACCTCTTGAAAATGAGTCGTGGGCTAATGCAGGTTCTAGCAAACCTGATCTTTGTAAGGTAAGTAGGTGGTGTGTAAATGGAGTTTGTTTTTACCTGGATGTAAAAGCCTTAATTCTATGCAACCATCTTCTTAGGTGTTTTCTTGACGTTTGATTATGCTGTGGGTTCTCTTCTCTTAAGATCTCTTTAAAAACTGCCGGCTTTCCTAAAGAAAATGCTCGCTTTGTGTGAGCAAGTTTAAATCTTTCTGCACTTCAGACTTCAGTTAAATTATGCAACCATAGGGGTTTTTAACCCTCGGGGAACTACTACAAGAAGGTAATACACAGAATGCTGAATTCTCTTCCGTTGCCCAGTGTACCTTGTGAGTTATCTTTAACAAGAGAGCACTGCCTTTTCTGAGAAGTGACTCTCTGCTCCATCTCAAGAAGTGCAGGGGACCTTACAAGAACCTGTGCTGTTGGATGCTCTGGACAGAGTACTCTTAGGAAGATAACAAGGGCGTATTTAATGGCAGCTCGATGACAGGCATACAGAGAGTGATGGCAACTTTTGGTTCTGCGTGTGAACCACCGACGGCTTACTGCAAAGTAAGGTTTCCATAAAACGACCATCTGAACCGTTTGTGTGTGCAGGTAAATGGCCTTCTACATTCATTCTGCGTGAAAAGAAGAAACCGCACCGACAGCAAGCCCAGCCTGCTTGTGGTGTGCCCAGCTTGTTCCTCTGCCAGGCTGAATCAGCCGTCAGTGTCAATGAAATGTTGTGGCAACACGTTATCAGAAAAGCCATGGCAAAAGCTGTGTACGGTGTTGGCAGTTTTCTACTTGCAAAATTTTCTTTGAGCTGTTGTTTTTGGAGTAGAGGATTATGTTTCTGAGGCATTAGCATATATTGTTAGGAGATATCAGAGGCATTAGTTTTGATACTGCTGTTGGGATAGTTATAGGAGAGTGTGAAAATAAGGCTTGTAATGTATTACAAATACCATTTTGAGGTGTGCTTATGTTTTCAAAATGCAATTTTTGGTCTCTTTTTCCTGATTTCCAGATTCATGGTGGCCGTTCCGAAGGTGGGTGTGGGCACAGACGTGTGGTACAGGAAGGGATCAGCAAGGCAAAGGCAGGAACCATTTTTTAAAGTCTTTAATCGTACATCAGTTCTAGAGGTAGGGTGACAGGAGATAACGCAACTCCTCTTTTTGGAACTTGCTGTGTGTGAATGCATTTAGAAACGGTGAATGTGTACGTGGGACACAAATTCAAGGGACCTAGAATTTTGAAAAATGCTGATGAAAAGACGGGCCAACCATGACATACGTGCAAAGTGCTGTTTGTATCTCTTTATCAAGAGATTCACGGGCGAGTGGTACTTAATGTTGTTAAGTAGTGTAATTTAATTTCCAAACTTCAGTGTAATTTAATTACAGAACTTCTGAGTGGTGAAGATAGCAGCCTTTGTGTGACATGTTAGCACTGATGCAGACGACCTGAAAGAGTTGTTCGTCAGCATTAGGTGACTGGTACAGAAGGCTGGTAGTTCCTACTAAAAATGCGGATTTCTAGACAGGCTGCTTGGCATGGAAACATCGGATTACATATCTGTCCATTACAGAAAGTCTTCTATCTTGCCTCTTAACTGTAGCCCTTGGAAGAAGAAAAAATTGCCATCGAAGATCTGTTTTGTTACGGGAAGTTTTGTCGCTGAGCTTTGAGACAGGTGCCAACACAGGAGATTTCTCTGACTGGGTTCCTCCCTTGGAAGGGTGTCTAGGCTTAGTACAGAAGACTCGGATCTCTGCAACGTGCCTGTGTGCTAAAATGCTTTTATTCCAGTAGCTGTCAGTGCATGTTTCTGTGTGAGGTTTGTGTAACCTCTGCTGATTTGTATTTTATATTACTGTTGCAGTGTAAAGTCTTGTAGATTGACTGTGGAAATTCTGAGGTTCTGAGTACATCAGACAGAGTTGAAATTCCACCAGACTCGCAATGTCGGAGCGTCGCCGAGAAGTGCAGACTCTGGGGGCTGCAGATAGCAGATGATCAGAACTTCAGCATGTTTAACTGGGTGAGTAGCAGATGCTGAAACAGTTAGGTGATGGGATCCGATGCTGCCCGATGTCAGCAGGTTCACCAGGAGGAGCCGCCTGAGAGCTGGATGTTTCCCTGGGAAGGCAGGGCCTGCTGGGAAGAGCTGTCTGACCTCCTGTCCTGAACGTACTCTCGAAACCAAAACGGTTTTGTCACAAATGGCTCAGGTCGTGCAGGGGGCTGTCTCTAAAGCACGCTTTTGCCATCTTCAGAGCCTGAGGTCTGTTTCTGGCTGACCCGAGTTCTGTCTGGTGCTGAGGAACCAAAGTGCCTCTGCTTCTTTCCCTTCAGAGGGAAAAATACGTCCCTCGGTGCCAGAACCTGCCCCGAACTCTCAGCTTGCGTGCTGCTTGAATGAGCAGCGCGAATGCCGTGTGCCCGGGACTGTGCGGGCTGTCGGCTGGGAGAGAGAGCAGCGGGGAGCGGGAGTGGGGCAGGAACTCCGTCGTCCCTGGCCGCAGCGACCGCGGCAGCTCCAAGGCTCCCGCTCGGGGCCGGCTGGAGCCCTCTTGGGCTGCGCAGCCGCGGTGCCTCTTCCAACGCTTCTGGTAAAGCCGCGGGGCGCTCCCCGGGACACGCTTCCCTCCTGCGGGGAGAGCGGCGCCCGGTGCGGGCGGGTGGGAGGATGGACTTGCCGTGGGGAAAGCTGCCATCCGGTGCAACTTCTCCGCGCCCCCAGGGCTGCAGGAGCCCGCCGGGGTGTGCGGGCACGGCTGCGCTGCTCGGGATGCTCCTGGGCTGCGTCCGGCGGGCGGCGGCGCCGCTCGGGGCAGCGGGAAGGTTCCCCGGGCTGGGGCCGGCGGGGAGGGGCTGGCGGTCGTGCGCCGGGGGGAAGGACAGCAAGCGGGATGTGACTGCCTTCGAGTAGAAGCCAAGCCCTTTGCGCCGTGTTTGCTGCAGGAGTGTTGCTGGGTCACGCTGGATTCAGTGGCTCGTGAAATGGACTGGAAAATCACGGGCCGTGGGGAGAACCCGGCGAGTTCTGGTTTTGCTGCTTGTGCTGGGAGGAGGATTGAACGCCTAGAGCATGGCATACGTTACGTGTTCGTAGGAAGCGAGCTCATTTCACCGACAGCAAAGTCAAAGGTCTAAATGTGACGGCGCTGCGGTCAGCGTTAATAAGCAGATGACATTTTAGTGTTGCATCTTGATTCGGGGAGTAACATGTAGAAGAGCAGCAGGTTGTGCGGTGCCCAGGAGCCAGGGCTGCGCAGGGATTCACTCGCACAAGCTTTCCCTGGGTGAATCCCTGGTCCCCTGTGAAACAGTAGCAGTTTTCTGGAGATGACGGGGGGGTCGAGCTCAAGTGTGTTGATAAACCTCGCTGAGCACCAGCAGCCAAGTGAAGCAGAGCTGTCTTAGAACTTGGTTTTGCCCCTTTGTCCGGTTTTGCTCTGACTCGGTTGGGCTGGGGACAGGGGAAAGCGAACTCCTAACGCGGACAGGAGTTGGGACAGGAGCAGGTGCAGCCTCTGGGGAGCCTCAGAGCGTTTGATCAGTAGAGGGGGTTGCTCTGGTGTCACTCAGCTGGCAGTGCTGTGAGGTTTTTTGTCTGGTTTGGGGTTTTTTTGAGTTGCTAACCCCAGCAAGCAGTACTCTTGCACGGCAAAGGTCATGAAAAGAGGTTTCATTCTTGAAGAGCGCTTGAGGATTTTCTGATGGGCTGATTTGTTGGAATATGTTAGACAGTCCGGACACGGTCACCCGTTTCAGTTGTGAGCTGCATGATGCAGTGTAGTGTGTTGCACTGCCGAAAGAGTCGAAATAGTGCTGAAATGAGCTTGGAGCACTGCCTGTGGTAGCTCCCTGTGTGTGTTCAGCAACACTGCCCTGGGATGGGGGGGTGGGGGGAGTGTCTGTGTGTCTGGGTCTGTGTGTGTGTCTGGGTCTGTGTGTGTGTGTGTGTGAGTGTGTCTGGATCTGGGTCTGTGTCTCCCTGCCACCAACGTTGTTCCTGGTTGCCTAAACCAGGGTGTCAATGAAAAGTGGCATGGAATCTTGTGACTTTCAAGAGCACGATGATGTTTTAAAAAAATCCTACTATCTGAATTCAGAGAGGAACTTGTCATAGTAGTGTCACAAATGCTTGGAATGGGGGGAAAATGAAGAAGGGGGAAGTTCTGCGAGATGTTGGGTATCCCCCAGAGTGCCTGGATGCTGCAAGGGTATGCACGTGGGAATGTGTGTGGAAGTGTAGAGCTCCCTGAGGAATTAAATCAGTTTTCAAGATGAACTGGTAGCAGCTGGAAGCAGGACATGGCAAAGCTCTTGGGGAATTTGTCTTAAGTATCTTGAAGGCTGTGGTAGGTGAAGGGTACAGAACAAGAGTTTTGGTGGCATCATGCTAGAGCTATGGTCTGCAAAGGTTGTCCTGTTCTAATGTGCAGTGTGGTGACTGTTTTCCGCTGGTAATAATTCAGAATTTTTTAAAGATCTATTTTATGTGCTCTAACGTGCCACAGAATCTTGGCTCCTTCTTTTCAAATATAAGTAAACGGGCATGCTTGTTATTCTGCCTGTTCTCCCTACTAAAATGATGCTGACTGTAGAGAGGCTAACAAGTATTTCTGATAGTGCAACCGAGTATGTTAATGGCAGTAACTCGGTTTCCTGCTCGGTTACGGGAGGCCCGTGTCAGTGCAGTGTGCAGGAAGCCCAGTGGACCCAAGCGCATGACATAGCTGGCTGTTATACCAGAGCAGGCTGTTTAACTCTGCTTAAGCTGTCGACCTAGCTGCCAGGTTGGTTTTACTGAGTTAATTCTCGCGGTTCGGTTGCCCAAGCAATGTGCTCTTCCTTTAAGCTCCCTGGAGTGCTGATGCCCTCTTTCGCTGTTACAAGCCTCATTTGTTTGTAAGCTCTTGGGAGTGAACATCTTGTCTTGCTTTGGGGGAAACCTAATGCAGCTTAAATGTCACAGGTGTGAGTAAACCCAGGGAAGTTGGAGTAAAAGGCATGATTTCAGCATTCATGGCTGTGCTTTCTCAGTTGGTTTATGCCGGTTTAACTGGATCTCTCCTGGATAGTGTCCCAAAATGAAGATGGGTGACTGGAGCGTTTGCTCTTAATAAGGTGTTTATGTTCCACACGTCTCGGAAACATGAGAAGATAATCCGTGAACTGACGTAGCGCTGGGGCATGGTGTGCCTAACAAAGATATATATAGACATGTATAGATATTATGGGAATAACAAAGATGGTTCTTCTGGAGTGGAAATGCTTAGAACTGTGTTCAAAACAAAACACAGAATCGGATGTACATTCTGTATCCAGATGGGAAGAGGTGGTGCTGGTCACTTAGCCAGCTCTCCGATGAAACGTGACTGAGAGGATGCCGGCGCCACTGATGGGCAAAACAGGGACGGGGAGAAGTCCCCATGGTGGCAATGTAGACAGATACTCATGGTAATACAGTGTAACACAACTGCCTTTTCAGACAGTGTAGATAGTGTTTTATGGATGGGTTGTTTAGTTTATGATTTTGATTGAGGAACTTATTCAGGATTTGCTTTACTGGAGACTGTAGTGTACATACTCAGCATTTTTTTGTGGAAACGATGAAAAAAAATCATGCTGATTGTTTAAAAATGGGGGAGCATTCAGTTGCTCATTTACAAAAAAAATGTGGGGGAGGGTGGGATAAACAGAGTTGTTTAATGAGGACGTTGATGCTAGGGTTAGTTTTAGCTATTCCATATGCTGCAGCGTAGTAACTTGTACTGAAGGGACTCAAAAACTGGGGCCAAAAGTAGAAATAGGCTCTAGAAATGGATGAGAATTTATCCATGGAGGGGGATGCATTTTTTTTTTCTCGTACTTACGAGGTCATTAAATCACACTTAAGCAAGAGTGCATTGATGGGGTGACTGCATTATCCTCCTCCGATGGACTTTCCTAGGCACTGCTGTAGCTATCAGAAACAAGACGGTAAGCGAGCTTGGTGTTTGGGGTGACTGAGTCTGGTGGCTGTTCGTGTGGGCTTGTTTGTGGGGTGCTTTCCTTCCTTCCTTCCTTCCTTCCTTCCTTCCTTCCTTCCTTCCTTCCTTCCTTCCTTCCTTCCTTCCTTCCTTCCTTCCTTCCTTCCTTCCTTTCTTTCTTTTTCTGGGAGGTGTAAGTTAGACCAGACACAAAATAAACCACCTTTTGTAGTTTGAGAAGCCTTTAGCCCGTTTTAAAGGAATTGAAGTCGACTGCTTTTGCGATGAGCTTACACCTTTGTGAAGCGGGCTGTTCAAATACTGCCTGTGTACTTAATGCCCTCTGAAGCGGTGGTTGTTTAACAGGCATTATCTGAGCCACGGCCTGTCGCATGTGCCCAGTTAAATGCAGACACTGGAAGGAGACTTGTTCTGTGGCTCCCGAGCTGTCTGAGCTCCTGGATCGACATGTAGTCACGTGTGGGCTGCTGAACTTACTCTAGGGCTTGAACTGGTATCAGTTGGAGTTTGGTTGCCTGACTGAAGCTTCTCCTACATTAAGTCTCTAATGCTGTAGCTTTTGAAGGAATATTCTGCAGAAATCTCATCTTGAAAAGTGTTCTTTGTGACAAGGGGTCCTTACTCCTTTTTATGCAGTGCATTGCAGTATTCTTTTACAAACTAGCTCCTGCCTTACACAGGAAAACCAGCAGCAAGTCTGTACAACTTGGGTGTGCTTTTGGTCACCAGAGGTACCCGAGAAGTGCAGAAGTGCCTGTTATATCTTTTTTTGTTGCTGTTGTTTCATGGTTTTCAGTGCTGAGGCACCATGTTGTGTTGAGCTTCTATAGTAGAACTTAATCCACTCATTTTTATTATCCAGCCCACGAACGTCTGGCTGCATTACAGCATCTGTTCCATTGCTGGTCCAAGTTTTAAAGCAGTGTGTGCTGCAACGTGGGGTTTTATTCTTAGGTGGAGTTTGTCCCTCTCTTTCTGCTGTCTGTTACAGGCAAGAGGTTTCTATTCTGTCTTCCATGGATACTTACACACTCCTGATTTAAGTTTGACGTCTAAGCTTTCACTGGACAAGCTAAATTTAAATACTCTGAGAACCTGTATTTGTGTATACATATTTATATTTATATTGTAATTGCTTGTTAGTAGGAAGCCTTCATTTGACTTAATGTGAAACTGGCATTATTGCCGTGTTGTTTCCTGTTTCCTGTTTCTTTACTAATTGCCTTCCATGCCAGACTTTTTTTTTCCAGGGTGGGGAAGGGAATGCATGTCAAGACAGTATGTTATCGCTACTTGAGTCACTTTATTTTTGGAGATGGATGTAGGAGGGAATAGCAAATCTTTACAACAGGTCTGTAACGCTGTAGCACGGTCTCCCGTGTTCATATATATTTTCATATTTTCGTGGGCCTGTTGGGTTAAATCACTGAAAAGAACATGGCAAACATGCTTCTGAGTAGCTTTGCTTCATCCATTTGGAAGGTTTGGTTTTGGCGAGTCCGTTCGGTACCTTGTGTGTGATATGAATGTGGGGTTCCCCTCTCGCTGGCAGAACTAATCCTGCCAGTCATCCAAGGGAAACTGCTTTTGTTTCTAGAAAACTGACTTTAGTTTAGTGATCTTACCACTGATGATCAGCAGGGAGTTTAGAGGTCGCCTCTCTTTCCTGCCAGAAGGCAAGGAAAAAATTGGTAAAAGGATTTTTTGATTCTAAAGAATTCTTTTCCATCAAGAAATCTGTTGCACTCTGGTTTTGTGGCTGTGATTTGGCATGTATATGGGCGTGTGGATAATCCAAAGTCTAATTTCTGTAATACAGTCAAAAAAACCCTACTTTCGTTTCCAGAATGAGGTTCCGTCTCAATCACACTCTCACACACAAGCAACCGAATCCCACCCAACCGAACGGTATCCCTTATACTCACAACTCCGTCGTCTTCGTTCGGGTCTTCGTGCACCAGAATTACGGGTATTTAATACTGCAGTCTTTCCTTTGGAGCTCCAGTTCCTTTGACCATTGCTTCTCTTTTGTCCGTTGGTCTCTGGAGACTGACCCAGACTGCTACTTTCGAGCCACAACCTGTGGGGCGCCCCTCGAGAAGCCACAGTCCAGGAAAGCACACTGAGATCACGTCGGGGTCACCAAATTGTTATAATCAGACAAAGCCAATTTTTGTAACAATATATATTTTTTTACTTGGGTTCAATCTATTTAGTGTGGGAAGCAATAGGCAAAGCAGCGCTGGGTGCATGGAGAGCTGCAGCTCTGCCACACGCACCCCGAGTTCAAAAAAACAGAGGTTTTTTATAGTTCTGTGCCACCGTCTTTAACCAATCCTCTCTCGTCAGATGATTGTCCTGCTTTTTCTCCACTGGGTCCTTTGAGATGCTTGGGTCTTCGTCCCCCTCCTGTGGGGTCTTTTGGAAGTCTCGAAGCCTTGGTCTCCTGGCGCGCTTTTCTCCTGTTGGATCTTTTAAAAGCCTCATGATCCCATCTTTTGGCGGCTTTTCTTCAAGCAGCAGTTACAGGTTATCTCTAGGTGGGGGGGTTCCGAGAAGCGGGGACATATCAGCTCTAGGTGATGGGGGTTCCGAGAAGCAGTTACATTTTTCCAAACGAATGGCATGCTTTATATTTTATCCATATATATTCCAACATTCTTGTAGTATAGGTTATAGTAACTGCAAACCATTTCAGCACCCACACAGGGTACCATATTCTATGTTTACAATACTTTAGACAGCAGGATAGTGTGGTTTAACATTTACAGATCACTCAAACCTATCACACCCGCCTTGCCTAACTTAGCAAATTAGTTACAATAGTTTATTACACCCCCAAATCCTGAAGGACCCCCCCCCGAGAGCCCCAAATCCACTCCTCAACTCCAGACTCCCCCCAAATCCCCAAGCACCCCCACATTTGCACCCCCCAGCCCCTAGGGCCCCCCCACCTTGAAGGATCCCAACATCCGCCCCAAGAGCCCCCCAATCGCCCCATATCCACCCCCTCAACTCCTGCCCCCCCCAAACCCCAAGGACCCCCACATTTGCTCCCCCCCCAACCCCTAGGACAGCCCCCTACCTCCCCAGAACTGCCCCCCCCGATCCCCAGCACCCACCTGATGTCCCTGGGTGCCGATGGGGGGCCGCCGAGGGGGGGCCAGGGGTCGGGGGCCACCCCAGCAGGCCCCAGGTCGGTGGGGAGCTGCATGGCGGGGGGCAACACAAAGGGGTGCTGCCCCTGCTGCCCCCCAACGCACCCTCCAGAGCCAACTCTGGGGAGCGAGTTGGAGCCGACAGCCCAGCTGCGGGCGGGGGGTGTTAGGGTGGCACCAGCCTGCCCCAAGCCCCCAGGGTGGCACCCAGAAACCCCCCTCAGGGTGGCACCTCCAAACGTGGGGTGGGAAAAGGGGCACCCCGGGGTTAAATTAGGGCACAGGGGAGTCCTGGGGGAAACAGCGGGGCTGAGACACCCTCAGAGCCCCCCAAATTGGGGAGGGGGGGCACACAGGAACACCAAAGCACCTGGGGGGGGGGATGGGGGCAAGAGCCCCCCAGGGGAGTTGCAACCCCCCAAAGGGGGCAAATTAGGGGTCAGGGATGGGGTCCCAAAGGGCCACCAGTGCCTGGGGTGACCAGGGGGCTGTCCCAGTCCCCTCACAACCCCACGGGGGGGTCCCACCCCCCCATACCCCACCTCCCGCGTTGAGGGGTCCCACCTACCCCTGGGGGCTCTGAGAGCCGGGGCCGTAGGGCGGCACCTTCTGGGGGAAGGTGCGGAGCAGCCTCTGGACCCGCCACTTCCAGGAGAGGAGCCTCTTCCTCTGCCTCTCTGTGACGGCCTTGAGGAGCGAGGGGGCATATGGGGGGGCACACAGCCCTACAGCCCCCCCAAGCCCTACAGCCCCCCCTGTACCTCGTGGCTCAGGCACTTCTCCAGGAGCTGGAGGTAACTGGTGATGTTCTCCTTGTCCGGCCACAAATTCAGGAGAGGGGTGCAGACTGGGGGGGGTCGGGGGGGCTTCAGGGATGGACCCAGACACCCTGACTCTTCCCCCCGCAGCACCCTGGGACCCCCCAAAAAAGGAAATGGGGTGGGGGGGTGTCTCACCTCTGCCCATGACACGGGTGAACAGCCCCGGGATGTTCCCATTGAGGGCGGGGGCTTCGGCAGCTTTGGCGTGGGGGGGCCCTTGGGGGGCCCCCTTGGAGCTGCTGTTTGCTGGGCGAGCGGCCGGGGAGCGCCAAAAGGCTTTCATGGGGGTCACCGTGATGTGTTGGGGCTCCTGAAGTGCCATCCGCACGCTGCCCCCCTTTTGGATGTCCTGTGGGGAGTTGGGGGACATGTCAGGAGCAGGGGGGCCATGTGGGGACCGCAGGGGGGAGCAGGGACACCACCCCCCCAGTCCTGGGAACACAGGGGGTGACCAGGGACACCTTGTGCCACTGCTGGGGACACGGGGTGCCAGGGATGTGGGGGTCCCCCCGGGGATCTGAGGACAAGGGACACCCTGTGCCACCCCTGGGGACATGAGAGGACAAGGGACACTCTGGGTCACCCTTGGGGACATGAGGGACATGGGAGACACGCTATGCCATCCCCAGGGACACCAGGACATGGGCAAAACCCCATGCCACCCCTAGGGACATGGGGGAAACCTTGTACCACTCCTGGGGAGTTGAGGGACACAGGGGACACCCTGTGCTACCCTTGGTGACACGGGGATGTGAGGGACACCCTGTGCCACCCCTGGGAAAATAAGGCGGGGGAGCAGGGACACCCTGTGCCACCTCTGGGGACATGAGGGGGAGCAGGGACACCCTGTGACACCCTTGGGGACATTGGGGACACCCTGTGCCACCCCTGGGGACACAAGAGAACAAGGACACCCCGTGCCAGCCCTTGGGCTGCAGAAGGGGACATGGGCCACCCCGGGGCCACCTCTGAGCACCCGAGGGCGACCCCGGGGCCACCTCAGGGTGTCCGAGGGCCACCCTGTCACCGTCCCACCTTAGCCAGCGCCCTGAGGACGCTCGGCCGCTTCCGTAGCTTCTGAATGCCGGGGAGGATCCTGTGCCGTGCATTATTGGGGACATTCTGTGGGGACAAGGAGGGGACAAGCAGGGTCAGAGTGACCGGGGAGGGGGGGACAGTGTCTCCCCCTTCATTGGGGGACACAGGGGAGGGACACCCCGTGTCACCTGCGACTCGAGGTGATGCTCCGTCAGCCTCATCATCTCCTCGTACGTCATTTGGGAGAAAAGCGCCGTGTATTTCTGCAGCCCCAGGCTCTCCAGCCAGGAGGGCACATCTTGGGGGGGGACAGGAGTGTGACATGGGGTGGCAGGTCCCTGTGAGCCCCCCCACCCCCAAACGGCCCCCCAAACCCCACCTTTCATGCCGCTGCCCTCCTCCTCGAAGGTGTTGCGGCCGCCGGCCGGCTCCTCGGTCTGTTCGCTGCCCCAAGAGGCCACGCTGCTTTGGGGGGATGGGGGGGCATGGTCCCCAAAAGGGATACGGGGGGACACGGGGACAGGAGTTTCGTCACACCCCCCCACCCATTCGGGTCCCCCTCCCTGGGCACTGCCGGGCACCAGCGAGAGGGAGGGCTCCAGCGGGCTGGGGTGCAGCTGGGAGGGCAGAGCTGGGGGGAGAGGAGGGGGGGGGTCAGGGGGTGGGCGGGGGTCCCCTCGGCGGGACAGCCCCCCAAGTCCCCTGCGGCCACCTGGGCCCCCTTACTGTCTCCCCAAGTTCTGTCTGTCCCCTACATTTCCCCCGCAACCCGTCCAGCCCATCCTCAACCCCCGTCCCCCCCATCCCCCCAGGCCCCTCCCTGTCCCCCCTCCCACCCCTCCTCACTCTCAATGTCCCTTCTCAGCCCTTAATGTGCCCCCCCCCCCCAGCCCCTTCTGTGAGAGACGAGAAACCAGGCCTGCGAGAAGCTAAGACAAAGAGCCTGGGAGAGCAAAAGCCGGGGCTGATGGGAGAAATGCCTCAAACCCTCGCCAGGCGAATCTCGGAGTCCCGGGTGCATCCTGTGGAGGCCGAAGCTGATAACGCTGCCCCGTGCAGCCGGGGGAGGGAGCCCTGTGGGGACAGGACGGCTCTGCCCTGGGGCACCTGGGCACATCGCAAGGGCCGGTGTCCGGTGAATGTCCTTGGGTCATTAGCCACCAAATGCATATTAAAGTTAACACCCTCAGTATGCTAACGAGGGCTGACTGATCGTGCTAATTACCTCATCCCATGGCACACCTGACCCCTCCCCGGACATGGCATACGTAGCTCTGTGGGTCGACCTAGGGGACGGACCCAAGGAAAGTGGGTGTAAATCAAGGGGGGGCAGAAAGGACTCTCTCTCTCTCTGCCCCTCTCCCGGCCCCCCCGGCCGTCTGGAGAGAGCAGTGAAGGGAAGAAGCCGGACGCCAGCGAAAAGACGGCCGCCTCCTGGAACCCTCGCCGGCGGGATCAGCGCAGGGACCCAGAGCGCTGACCTGTATTCCCCCAGTCCCTCTGGCTCCCTCTTTTCCTTTTTCCATTCAGAAATGCAAGGCATATTACATTGCTCGCCACAACTTGCTGTATACTTAGCCAATTATCGTGTGTTCAATTAGTACATCGTAGGGAGTTAATAAATGCTTGAACTTGGAGACTTGCTGTCCGCTCCAGTTGGGGATTTGCGAATCTGAGTCGCTTCACCCCTCGTCTGAGCGGGACGTGACAACATCCTTATCCTGTTCTACTTCCCGGACCTATTCTATCCCTGGACCTATTAAAAGAGCGGGATTAACTGGTACTTTGCTGGGGTGAGTGCTTGCCCTGAGAGAGTGAATACGCACTTCTGGTGTACACTGTGACTTATTTTTCTCTCTCTGGTAGCTGGACTGCACTGACATTTTCTCTCCGCAGATGTGTATTCATCGAGCATCTGCTGTGTCGTCCTGCTGAAAGCACACGTGGGTTTGTTTTCTTGGGGCAATACCCGATGCCATTCCAAGACAGTCTGTGGGCCAGCTTCTGTTGGCATCATTTCTTTTGTCACGCTGGTGCCTTTTTAGAAGTCAGACTGAAATCAAACTAGTGGTGGAAAGCTCGTATCATCATATTCATGAAACACTTCAGTTAGCTCATGGAGGCATCTTTACTTTTCTTCCAGAAGCAATTTTTCTGAAGTGACACAGTCTAAACGGTGGGAGGGAGGATTTGGGGACGAGCCCCTTGGCAGGTGATTTGTTTCGTGATCTGGTCTGTGCCCGAACTCTCCATCTTTTGGAAGCGAGCAAGCAATTGGGGCATTGGGAGTGAAGCAGACGGCTTTCCTCTGACTTAGCTTATTTTGCAGCTGTTTGCCTTCTTTTGTGCCTTATTCTCTTCTCAGTTTATTCAGTGAGAGAAGTTAGAAATATTAATGCTGGAGGAGTCACGGCCCTGTAGATGTGGCTGTGTCGGTGGCTGACTAATTTCCTTCTGGCATCTTTATCTAAGCACTCAACTGCTGTGTACAACAAATTAAAACTGAAGGATCAGACTTCCTTGGCCGAGATTTTAACGCTGACATTTCAAAAGCGGGCTGCTTGTCCAAAAGCCTGTCAGAGCTCTTCCACGAGAGAAGCTCTGGGCTAACTTTCTGCCGTGTCAGGGGCAGACTAGAAGTATGTTGTTGTCTGGAGAAAATGCCTGACCCAAGGGAGTAAACCTGTTTGTTCTGAACATAGTTATAGGGAGTGTGAGTGACAGTAAATGTTTTGCATGTTAGAATTGTTTTTCTTATTCCTAGCTGACCTCTTGGGACTTCTGAACTGGCGATGGAACACAAACCTGTTGCAGCAGAATTTGAAGCAGCTGATGAAAGTTGATGGTGCTGAAGGGGTTAAGTAACAAGTTAATTTCTTTAAAAATAAATTTGGTATCATAATTTTGCTGAATCCCGTATTTTGTGTTATTCATACCTTTATTGTTCCCCGCGCATCTGCCTCAGCCTCACTGCACGCACGTGCAGATTAAATTGTAGGCAGAGATCTCAGCCTTCGGGATGCTAATGCCTTTCTCCCTGCCCGCAGAGAACGTTTCGCCTGAGTAGTGGTAAAACACATGGAAACGGCCCATTTCTGGAGACTAGGGTGTTTGGGGTTTTTTAGCCCTTCAGTGAATTTTTATATACAGATACATAAAGGCAAAAGCTCTTCTTCTTTGAAGATTAGAACATTGTTATGTGGTGATTTTAAATGTATTTTTAATACATGGATGTGGAATGCAATCCTGCTCTGTGCTGCTGATATTTTTTAAAGAAAATTACTTCTGAAAATTCTTAGCTGAGTCAAGTTATTTGCACTTCTCCCCCCAAAAAACTGTAGAAAAAGTTCCTGTCAGAATAAAGTGACTGTTTTGCTGACGGTGTTTTCTAAATTGCTGTCCTAGAATAAATTTTTAGTCACAGAAACTCCTTGAACCTTTAGATCTGAGGAGTGTGCTGGTTTTTCTCTCGGCAGATCCCTTTTCTTACCCATTCCTCTCTTAGGAAACCCGTCTGGAAATGAACCACCAGCAACAAGGAGCCCTGGGCGCGTGGGCACTGCAGTGGAGCCCTCACTGATGTTCAGAGGAACCCCCGTTAGAAATGACACCTCTGTGGCACTTGGTCTTACTTATTCTGGCCTTCTCGCCGTGTCCGAAGGGTTGTTTTCCCCCCAACTAATGTTTTGATACAGGCCATCGCTGCATTTGTTTCTGCAGCATGAACCCCCTGTGAGCTGTGAAGTCGTTCTAAGCACACCGATGAATTTATCGTAAAGGTTGCAAGGGCTGACTGCTCTAGAGAGAGGGTGGTTGGGATGGGTTAAGGAATAAGTTGCAATTATTCTGTGGAACCTAGGAATTCCGTCCTCTGTGTTAGGTGTGCAGAGAACTGTGACCATCGATTACTGCTTATTTTATTTAAGGCAAAGCTTTGACTTTTCTGGACCTTATTATTCTCACTGGGTGAGTTTATTTCGTGTCACACTTAACTGCCTGTTGGTATCCTTGACTCACTGCGCACTGACTTAGCAGTTCACTGGCTCGTACTGGCAGCTGGTTCAGCTAACAAGTGCCAGTAGAAGGTTCTTTTCATACGCCTGTCCTTTGCCTGTGGTATAATGCCTTTGTACATAGACAGGATGTTCACAAAGGGGGAACAAACACCCGTTTGTGTCCGTGCACAGCTGTGAGGATGGGTGTGTGTGGTGGGGACAGGGAGAAGCGGGGGGTGAGATGCTCAGCATTGAAGAGTGCTTTGAGTCAGCTCGCAGGCTGACATGTGCTTGCCGAAGTCACCCCGGCCCTTGACTGCGCGTGAATGACGTCCCAGGAAAAAACCTCCAGCAATCCCGTGACAGTCGGTGTAACGTGAGTGTACAAGAAGTTTAACTCGGCAACGGGGAAAAAGCCATCCCCTTTTTCCTGTGATGCACCGTCTTGGTTCTGCTCTCGTTCCCCGTCGTTCTTCCCCGTCGCTGGTTTCTTTGTGCGCTTTGCAGTGCTTCAGAGGAATGAGCTCTGCCTCGGTGAGGGCGGTAATCCCGTGTCATTTGCTTTCCCCAGGGAGAGCAGCCCCTCGGGCAGTGAGCTGGCTTCAGCGAGCGCTTGGCGGCCGCCAGCTGCCCCAAACGCGGCAGGACCTGGGTGACAGCGGGGACACCCATCAGAGCGGGTTCACCCGAGGCCGGGACGAAGCTCCTGAGCCCCCGTAAGCACCCACCCGGGCCGTGCTGCCGCAGCACTCGCTCTCCAGCCCCTTCCCTTTCCGAGGCCGGGCGCAGCCGCGCGCCCGGGCCAGGCCCCGCAGAGCCGCGGAGTGTTCGCCCTCCCGCGGCTGGATGCGCCCCGGGCTGAAGTACCGCGGTACCGATCCTCGTGGAGCCGACCCTGCCCGCAAACGGAGCCGCCGTCGCGGCCGGGTTTGCCCCACACCCCCCTCGCCGCCCGCCCTCACCGCGAGAGGAAAATGCTTTTTTTGAGGCAGCGCTCGCATTTAGCCGGGTCCTCCAAGCGAGCGCAGCCCCAACCCAAGGCGAGGCACAAGCGGCTCCTCAGCTCCGTTCTGTGCCGCCGTGCCACGCTTCCTGCGGCTCCGAAAACCCGCCGGGAGCTGCCGACGTTCCCCCGGGGCAGGGGGGGACCGAGGTGCCCCCGCCCCGGTGCGGCCTCACCTTCCGCTTTTTCCTCCGCGGTGGCCGAAGGGTGCGAACAGCCCCTTGGGCTTGGCGCAGCGCTCCAGCGGCCGCCCCCTCCTGCGGCGAGCGGCTGGCGGCGATGAACGTGCCCGCCCGGCCGAGGGCAGCCCCGGCTCCTCGCCCCGTGTCAGCCCGGAGGGACCGCGCCGGCTCCAGCTGTCGCCGGCGGGGCTGGGGAGGGGGCGAAAAGCGAGCCGAGCGCCCCCCGGCAGCGTTTCGGTGCCCCCCAAGTCCCCGAGCCCCACCGCCAGCGCCGCCTCGTAGCGCTCCGGCTCGGCCCGGCGCTCGCGGATCGTGCGGGGAGCCGGGGCGCAGCCCAAGCCGTGGCCGGCGCCCTCAGCAGCCGCAGCTCCTGCCGCTGCCCCTCCGAAGCCTCCTCGCAGCGTCCTGGCGGCAGCCGGGGGGGTTAAGAGCGGGGGGGGGCTGCGGGGGGGCCGCGGGGACTCACCGCGGCTGGCCGGACTCTCGCCGAGCCGGTTACAAGCCGCCGCCTCTCCCACCGCGTTCCCGCCGCGCTGCGCCTTCTCCTCCGCCTTCTGCCGCTCCGGGGAGGGGCGGGGGGTGCGGCCCGGTGTGACCCCCACACCCGGCCGGGCCCCCCCCGCGTGTGCCCCGACACCCCCCGAGGGACCCGCCCCCAGAGCAGCCGGTGCCCAGGTCCCGGCCAGTCTGACGGCCCGGTTCAGCTTCGCTGGCGCTCCCAGTGCCCCCAGTGTGCTTCGGCAGCTCCCGCTGTCCCCCACCCCGTGCCCCCCAGTGCTCCCAGTAACCCCCCCACAGACACACCCTGCAGCCAGCTCTGCCCGCTTTCACCAGTATTCCTCTAAATCCTCCCAGCATCCCCCATAAGCCCAGCACAGTGCCCCCAGTATCCCCAGTAACCCCCAGCATCCCCCTGTACCCCCGCATGGCCTCAGCTCAATGGCCCCAGTTTCCCCAGTAACCCCAGCCCAGTGACCCCAGCTTCCCCAGTAGCCTCAGCCCAGGGCACCCAGTTACCCCCCAGTCCACCGCTAATTACAACAGACCAAGGAAGCGCTAATTAGTGCGGGCGGGGGCGTCCCATAAGCGAGGGAAGAGCCCCATGTCACCTAACGCCCGCACCCCCACCCCTCCCGAGAGCCGTTTTTGGAAGGTTTCTCCCCATCTCGGCTCCCGGGGGGGCAGGATCGGGCCCGCACCCCCCAAGTCCCGGGGAGGTCCCCAAAGTGGGAGGAGGGGGGAAACTCCACCCCCCCCAAGTTTAATGCGTTAAAAATTATTAATAAAATTGCTAACGAGGCAGGAGGGCGATCCTACCAACCACACAAACACCTCCAGTTTTGGTAAAAAACCCAAAACATCCAATTTTGGTAAAAGAACTCCTAAAACTCTCCAATTTCGGTTAAAAAAAAAAAACAAACCCAAACACAAACCAAAACTGTCAATTTTGGTAGAGAAAAAAAAAAAAAGCCCCAAACTCCTCCAGTTTTTGGAAAAACCAAACCCCTTCAACTTTGCTTCTCCTCCCCCCCAACCACCCTCCAATTTTGGTAAAAAATCCCCAATCAAACCCTCCAATTCAGGTAAAAAACCCAACCACACCCCTCAAATTTTTGTAAAAATTCCCCACAACCAAATCTTCCAATTTTGGTTAAAAAACCCCAACCAAATCTTTCAATTTTGGTAAAACCCCAACAACTCCTCCAGTTTTGGTAAAAAACTCCAGGGAAAGAGGCGGCTGCCCCCGGGCCCAGTTCGGCGCCGACTTCGTTAGCAGCGCCGCGTTTTTAATTGGGGGGCGGTGCGGGGGGTGAGGGCGGTTCCCATGGGGGAGCCCCCCGCCGGGATCTCACCGTTTCCCAACCTTCATAAAAAACCCCAAATAATTGGAAAATTCCCATTTTTTATTCTACTCGTAAAGCAGCCGGAGGCCCCGCTGTACAGAACGCTCCCCGCAGCCCCCACCCCCAAACCCCCGCACCCCGTCACCGCCGCGGAACAATCAGACGCTGTCGATGTCCCACAGGCAGGTTTAACTCAATTTTTATTTTTTTTTTCCTCTGTGTGTGTGTGTTCGTTTCGTTGGGGACTTTTGCCGTTTTCCAAGCGCTTTTCTGGCCAAATCGTGGCAGTGGCGGCTGCGGGGAGGGGCTGGGGATGTTGTATTTCCTCCCCCCTGCCGCCCACAGCCTTTAGTTTTGGATTTGAAATATAAAACGCGGCGGGTTGGTGTTTTTAATTAATATGAATATAACAGGAGGTGTGACCGTCAGAGCTTCACAGCTTTGCTGACAAAGGTATCACGAGAGTCAGTTGCTGAAGCTGCAGTTGTACAAAACCAGTCGTGACACAGGGTTTGATTTTCAGTTTGTGAAGATGATGGAATATTTGACAGTGACTGGCCACGGAGCAGCTCTCGGTGTCTTGCCCCACAGCGGGGTGAGCAGCTCCAAGTGTTCAGAGATGAAGAGAGAGAGGAGGGCACCCCGGAGTGAAACTTCCAGCAATCCTGGGACAGAAGTTCTGACCCAACAGATGAAAAGAAACACTTGCCATGAAGTTCTGACATTCAGTGACTCGAGACAATCACTGTAAGAATAAGAAAAAATAGAATTTCGCCCTTTTGTCGCTCACCCTGCAGGCAATACAACGCTCTGCTTTCCCAGGCGCATCTCCCAGATTTCTGGAGACTTTGGCCATTTAGCCCAGAGGAACTCTTTTGTGTTTTCTGTGCAACAGACCCCGTTGTATAGAACGAGCCCAGCAAGTACCAGATTACAGATCACTGGGTGATGTTGCCCACGGAAAATGTTGAGACCTCCCCGGGAAGGGTTAAGCCACCAACAGCAGGCCTCAGCGTGGTTTCCTCGTTTTACCACTTTATCTCAAAATTTTGGCATTCTTAATAAGACCTGTGGCCAGCTCAGGTTTTTCCAGTGATTTTTGTTTGGCCTTTCGTGAGGGACAAGGAGGGATTTGCTGTCACTGGATTCCAGCTGCCCTTCTGAGCCGAAGCCTCGCAGGCAGCGCAGGACCCGTCGCTAAAACAGTTTGCTTGGAGTTCGTGGCCGAAATCTGCTAAAGCCGTGCCTTGGCCAAATTCTGCAGGGTGCCGGGATAAAGTTGCTGCTGGGGGAACCGAGCTGCTGACGCGCAGCCTCAGTTTATCGCCTTGTGACTGGGGCTGTTTCGCTGCTGGACAAAACAAACCTGCCTGCACGGCCGTGGCGTGCCGGCCCGCTGGAATCTCCGCTTTAAGCGTCAAACTGCCTCGGGCTCCTGAACACACCGGGGCTGAGCCAGCGTTGCACTCGCCAAAACTGTCACGGACAGCCACGATTATGGCAAGGAAGCTGCTGTATTTTTAAGGACGCTAAAGCGAGGTTTGTTTTTCTGTTTCCAGATCATCACGCACGTGTTCTGCACTTACCTGGACTCCAGGCTGCCGCCTCACCCCGAATATCCCGAGGGCAAAGCCTTCGCTTCCCAACACTTCGTTCAGAGCCCGGATAAACCAGGGACCGGCGCTCACGTTGAGCTGCCCTTGGCCTCTGGGCTCTCGTCAGCACCCTTGAAATCCCCGACGCCTTTGAACCTTTTCATTCCCAGACGCTTCGGATGGAAACGTCTTTTGCACCGACCAGAGCAGCATCAACCCGCCCCACTACGAGCTGACCTACGAGCTGATCAGTCCCTGCTCCTCCTTACATCGGGACTCTAAACCATCACATCGTACAAAGTCCACCGCAGTTTCCCTTGACGTTTCAATGCTCTGTTCTTTCAGTGATCAAAAATGCCCAGAAATCCCCACCAGGCAGCGAGTCCTTTCTTGTCTGTGGCTCTGCCCCTGATCACACGGTCTGTTGGGCCGTTTCAGGGCCATCAAGTCACCCGGCTTCAAACAACCCTCTTTTCTTGGTCTGTCTCCCGCAACCGTTCCTCGATGTTCCGTTTAACATTTCCCATTTCTGAGAAGTTAATCTTAGAACCTTTAAAAGCATTAAAGGCAGACGCTTGGATTGTCACCCATTTCTTGTGCCTGTCTCAGTTAAAATAGTATAATCAGCTTAAGCATGCCTAAAGGAAAGGTGTCCACCCGTCCGTCCTCACCCAGGATTACCTGGGCGGGGTTTTTGGCCAGCCGTGCTCGGGCTGTGCAGGGCACGAACGAGCAGCACAGCGTGGCTCTGTGACTTCAGACTAGCGGAGCACCTGCAGCCTCACGGCAGTTTACTGATTCCGAGTCTCTTCTGCGGAATCACGATGGCCATTGATTGCTTATTTCTAGGATCTCGTTCATGTATAAGAAATCATTAAAAAACAGAGATTTTCATCTGTTTCCTACCAGTAACAGCCCCGCGGGACGCAGCTCCGAGGAGCGATGCCGAGAGGAACCGAGCAGCGTCGCTGCGTCGTTGGCTGACCCGGGCTGGCTGCGAAAAGGGGTAATTTCAGTTTCATTCCGGGGGGGGAGCGTTTGGCATTCCCGGCGGGGTTTGGGGTGAGATTATTTCAAACGTTTTGCTGCCGAAACGCCGCCGCGTCCAAGCCCCCGGCGGGTTTTCTCTTCCCGGCTCCTCGCCCCCGCGGATCCTGTTCAAAAGCCTTTTGCTGTTTCTGTTCCGCTCTCTGTGGGCGCGGAGCTGAGCTTAACTGACCTGGGGACTAAACCCCCGGCCCCGGGGGCTGGGCCGGCCCTGCCGAGGGCGTGCGGAGCCGCGAGGAAGGGGGCAGCGATCGGGGCGAGGGCAGGAGCCGCGCGGGGCCGGGAGGCCCCAGAGACCCAGCGGGAAAACTCCGGCCTCGGTTTGGGGTCTCGGGGTGTCGCCAGCCCCGGAGCTGCTTGTAGGTGCCGCTGGGCTTCATCCCGGCGTGACGCTGGCACAGAACAAACCCATTTCTCCTGACGTTCCCGGACAGGCGAATCCCCCCCGGGGGCAGCACAGCTGGGACTTTTGGGCTACGGAGAAGGGAACAGAGCCCAAACCCGGCCGGGGCAGAGATGTTCCCGGCCGGCTGACGGGATCGGGGTGTTCCCGTGCCCCAGCCTGTTTGGGGCAGGGAGGGGAAGGGTCTGCTCCTCCCTCCTCCGCCACCGGGGCCGGTACCCCCGGCAGTAGGGCGGGACACCCCAATTCTGGGGCGCAGAGCCCGCCACCCCTCGGGGACCCCACCCTCGCGCCTCAGGGCCCCCCCAGAAAGCGGGTGCTCAGCCCCAAGGTTCCGCTCCCCCCACACCCTGCCCTCTCTGGGGGAGGGCGTTAGCGCTGGGGCCGTTGGGTCTGGAGGGGCATTAAGCTCGCTCTGGCGTCACCCCCCCGGCCCGGCCGGATCGGGGGCTCAGGGCTGATGTTTAGCGCCGGGTTTAGCGCCAGGGGCAGGGGCAGCGGGATCTTCAGGGCTTGTTCAGGGCCAGGGCCATCTTTAGGCCCGGGTTCAGCGCCAGGGACATGTCTCGGGCCAGGTCTGGGCCCCGCGCAAGGCTGCGGCTGCCGGGGGTGCCCGCTGCGCCCCGTCCCCCCCCGTCCCGAGGGCCCCGGCGTCCGCGGCGGCGGCTGCCAACAGCCCGCGGGGGCCCCCCCGGTCCTCCGGCGCTCGAGGGGGCGCCCCTGCCCGTTCCCCTGCCCGCCCTCGGCTGGCGGCGCCGGGTGAGTCCTGGCGGGGCCGTCCCTTGCGGCGCTCCCCGAGGGGGGATTCCGGTGGGGCCGGGCCCGGCGGCGGGAGCGGAGAGGTGAGGGGCAGGGAGGGGGTGTGGGCCGAGGGGCAGGAGGGAGAGGAGAGGCCGTGGGGCGGGAGGAGCGGGCAGGGCTGCGGGCAGGGGGGCGGCAGCAGCCCCGGGCCTGCCTGCCGGCCCTCAGAGGGGCCGCCCCGCCGCTCTCTCCCCGCAGGCTGCTCCCGGCCCCGCCGCCCGGCCCCGCGGCCGCTGGCTCCTGCGCCACGGGCTCCGGCACGGTGGGGAAGGGACGTTTCCCTCTCTGCCCTGCCGCCCTCCTCCCCCTCCGCCGCCCAAAATGGCCCCGAGTTGCTCTCAGCCCCCCAGCTTGGGTATTTTCCTCCGGGAGACCGTCCCCTCCCCGCCCCCGCCAGCCCGGGAGCCGTTTTCCTCCCCATCCCGCTAACGGCACGGCGACAGCTGCGGAGGCCCGGAATGAGCCTCTCGGCCGGTGCCCGCCCAAAGCCAGGCGGCCGCCCACCCCCTCTTCCGTGGCCACCTCGTTTTCCCTTTTCTGGGGCTTTTTTTCAGCGACATCCGAACGGATGCAGTTTTTCCCGGAAGCCGGGGTGCCCCCAGGCCGGCCGTCGCGTTTGTGGATAACAGGTGAGGGGGCACCTTTACACCACGTCACGGTGGGGAAAACGGCACCGAAAGATCCCCCTCCCGAGGGGGAAGGAAGGACTTAACTCGTTATCCCGCTCCTTAATTAGTGACATGAGTTGCTCGCCTGTGCTGAGCTTCCCCATCATTATCAGAGTTGTTTCTAGGAGGGTGGTGGTGTCCCAACCTGTGCTGTGGCTATCGTGGTGCCCCTCACTCTGGGCCTAATTAACAGAGCTCGTAACGAGGGGAGACCTCGTTAAGCCAGGTCTTTCCTCGCTGCAGGATCCAAAAGAACATGTTGGTGGATCTGAACAGGGAGATGATGAATGAAGTGGGCATCAGAGAGGTGGGAGACATCGTCGCCATCCTCAGACATGCCCGAGTCATGTGCAGGCAGGTACGGGGAAGTCTTGCCGGCTCGTTCAGCAGCAGAGTTTTGCCTCGAGCCTTCTTGTTCGCAACAACGCACACAAGCCCACCAGAGACACACCGGGGCACAACACAGGGGCACCAGGCAGGGGCTCACACCTATGCAATTAATCAATTAATGTTTAATATGGCAACAGTTTCCTCAAGTCTCTCGCCTCTTCCTTCATTTTTTGCCCTGAAGTGACCTCAACCCCACAGCACCCAGGTCAGTCCCTTTCTCCCGAATGCTGCCACTCGCACACGATTCTTTCCCCACCTCGGTGCCATCCAAATCTGGATTGTCCATAGGGATCGCCGTGGCCCAGCAGGATGCCCAAGTCATCTGTTCCTTCAGGATCCTGACAAAAACCAGAACTAGGCCTCGGATCAGAACCCTGGCGTCAAGTTCGAAATCAGGGATTACTCACCAGGCACTGATTCGGTGAGTTTTTCCACCTTTATCTCAGGCCTCCCAGGCATGTAACCCCCTAGATTTTACCAGGGTCGCAGGCACAATGCCGGCTGAGGGCAACTTCACCCTGGCAGCTTGGCCTGCGTGTATTTTCAGGGGGAACTGGCCCTTGTGATGGTCAAATATTGGAGCATCCTCACCTGATAATCCCATAGAACCAAATGCTCGTCTTTTGGGGTTCACATCATGTCCCCAGCGGTTACTGACAATAAAAACCGCTTGTGCCAACCTTATATCCCAGTTAGGGTGGGAAACACTGGCACGTCCCTTGATCAAGCCATTCATTTCGCTCAAGCACGCCATTAGCATGAGGTACTGTGGGGTATGAAGCACCCCCCGATGCCTCGTGTGCCCGCCACCCCGGCAGTCAAGTGGCTCCTGTTCCCTGATTAAACTGATCTGGGGGTTTCCTTCTCTGTCTGCTGTGGGTGCCAGGAATGATCTCGCTGCACACCGGGCTCCCTCGCAGTTTCTCCCTGCCCAGCTCCCACAGGAGGTGGGGGGGGGGGTTTCCAGAGATCTTCACCCCTTCTCCGGGCCTGGTTATAGCCCTCCTCAGGAGTCGCCGGCGGTCTCTGACTGGCGCTGGGTGTTCCCAGAGCTCCCCGGCTGTCGCTGGCCATCCTCGGCCACCTCTAGGCCTCCGGGGCTGTTCCCGGGGCCCTCTGGCTGTCCCTGGCCACCCTCGGCCCCGCCAGCACTCCCTGCCTGTCCCCGAGTGTCTCTGGGGCTCTCTGGGCGTCCCTGAGCATCCTCAGACATCCCTGGGGGTCCCTAAAGGTCCCTGGGGCTCTCAGGGTGTCCCTGACCATGCCCAGAGCTCCCTGGGGGTCCCCAAGTGTCCCCAGAAGTTCTGGACTCTCTCGAAGCGTCCCTGGGTGTCCTCAAGCCCCTCCTCCCAGTGCGTGCCCCCCCTCTCCGTGTCCCCTCGCCCCAGAGACGAGAGAGGGACCCCGGGACACACCGCGGGTCTGGAGGAGGATGAGGAGGGAGGAAGAGCACAGCCCCCTCCAAGCAGGGCAGCCGGAACGCCGGCTCCTTGGCTTGAGGGGCGGCTGGCAGTGCTGTGCCGGCGAGGCTGAGCCCCACGGTGACTTTTGGCACTGCCACCTCCACGGCTCATATCCGCGGGCCGGTACCTGCCGGCGCTTCGGCGGCCCCGCCAGCGAGCTCTGTTTTCCCTGGCGGCTCCTCCATTGCCTGCGTTTTGGTGGTGGCCGCTTCCTTCTCTGTTAAGCGGGACAGCGTCACGCGTGGCCGTCGGGGCTCCGCCGCTGGCAGCACTGCGGTGGCTGCGGCGCTTGGTGCTGCTTTGGCGGCTCTTCGGCCGCTCGGGAAGGGCAAAGTCCACGGCCGCCGCGCTGCCGGCTGCGGCGCTCACCGGGCCGGGGGCCGCTGGCAGCTCCTTGCAGGGCGTCAGGATGGGGGTGCTCTGTGTGAGGGTGGGGGAGATGGGACCTGGCACCCACCGCACTCATGTGTTCACCCGTAGGGACCCCCAAGCGCCCGGGTTCCCCGGTGCCGCATCCCCGGGGTCCCCCGAGCATCCCCCATCCCTGTTCCGCATCCACAGCCCCCCCCGCCCCCCATTCCTGCACCCGTCGTCACCCACCAGCCTGGCCACCTTCCGCCGGTGCCCGGTGCCGGTGCCGCCGAGGCCTTCGTGGACGTCACGGTTCTGAGCTCCCTACCCCCCACTGAATTCTGCCACCCCAAAGGTGCGTGTGGGCTTAGGCCAGCCCTGACTTGCCGGCCCCGGTGCCCCTGAACCGCTTTCCCTCCGCAGGTTTTGGCCGGCGATCGATAACCGGCTGCGGAAAGCCGTCCGTGGGCGCGGGTCAAGGCGCGGTGGCTGGTGGGTTCTTGGCGGCAGAGCCGAGTCCCCGCGTTCGCCTGCCTCACACCCCTTGGCGCCATCGCCGACGCCCAGACCCGCTGCAGCGTGGCCGCGGCGAGTGCCGGCAGGCGACGGGTCGGTGGGCGCTGGGTGACGGTCTCCTCACTCCCCGCAGCTCCACCCGGGAGCAGGTGCCGGCGGTTTTGGAGTGGGATTGGAGCTCCTGCGGCAGCGCTGACGGCAGCGGCGCTGAGCAGGGGGAGAGCCTCTGCGGCTCCCGGCAGGCGCCGGGGAACGGGCCACCCGTGAGCCAAGGGTTCCGGCTGCGCCGAATCCAGCCTTCCCGCTCCCGTTTGGGGAGAAAAAACCGAGTTTTTGTGGAGTTTGCGGGGCTGTTCTCGAGGCAGGGGGCCCTCTGCGCCGCGGCGATGGAGAGCGCCGGGCCTTTGCTGAATGCCGTGCCGGCAGCGGGAGGGAAGCCGGGCGCCCCTCGAGTCCCGGCGGTGCCAAACCCACCCCGGCAAAGAGTCAGAGGAAACGCTTGGCTGTCGGCAAACCATTTACTGGGGGATCACTGCGAAAACCGGTGCCGAGAGCGTGTGGCACAGCACATCCTGGGGCATCCCTGGCTCCGCTCTTCTCTCCCGGCGTGGAGCCGGGTGTTGCTGGTCGGGGTGGCTGAAGGTGAGGAAGAGGAGGGTCTCTGGGCAGCTCTTCTCTGCCGGGGGGTTTGCCAGGGTTGCCGCGGTGGCTCAGCAGGGATGTGGGTGTTCCTGGCTCTGTGCCGGGAGGAGCGTGCCAGGCACAGTGGGGGAGTCCCCGTCTGTCCCCTGGGGCCCATCCTTGGGGACAGGGATGGCGCTTGGCCGCTTGGGGTCGCGCCGCGTCACCGGAGCGTCCTGCGGGGAGAAGGATGGGGGGGGGTGAGCGGCACCGTTACAGAGGTTCTCAGATAAACAACCAACCACCAACAATAAAAAATTATTAACACCATTAACTACCTCTCGGTGAATCACAGGTGTGGATGTCTGTGAGAGGAGAGCAGATCGACTTTCTGGGGTTTATGGGCAACCCCAAACGCTCTCTCGCTCACCTGACAAGTGAGGGCTCTCACCCTCGAGGACCTGCTCAGGGCAGCGTCCCGACCCAGGGCCCCTCGAGGAGTTTCCTTGGGCAGCGTCCCGACCCCAGGGGAGAGGCCTCGACCGCAGCTGCTGCTCCAGGGGACGAGCTCCAAAGGGCTCCCAGGGGACTCCATTTATAGCCAGGTGACTCTGACCTGTAGCCAACAGCGGCTCCCGTTAGCCAAAGGCCCCAGTTACCGCCAAGCCCCGAGAACAGGCAGCCAGGAGCTGCTACGCTTCAGCAGCCAAGAAGAATCTTTGGGGATTTTCCAGGAACTTTCAGCTCTCAGTTCATCATCCATTTCAGAAGTCCACCGTATTCCACAGTTTCGCCAAGTTCCCATCGTTCCGTTCCAGTTCCTCTTCGGACACCGCTGCTCACGGATGCAGTCTCCGCTCATCGTGGTTCCTCATCTTCTGAACAGTCTTCATCATCGTTCACTTTTAGACTTCTGAGAAAAGACTCAAAATGTTCTATTTGACATATTCTTAATCTATGTCTAGATTTTCATTGCTCAGCTTTTCTAAGTTGCTTAAACTGTCGGTATTGTTCCTAGAGCACCTGTGCTCTATTAATGAAACCTCTAAACCACTGTTTCTTTATTAATTATTCCTGCTATTAATAATATCCTGAGAGAAAACAGTTTTCTAAGGCTTGTTCCTTTTACAGTCTCCCACCACTGTGATGCCCACTTCATTCATCATCTCCTTGTTCAGATCCACCAACATGTTCTTTTGGATCCTGCAGCGAGGAAAGACCTGGCTTAACGAGGTCTCCCCTCGTTAGGAGCTCTGATTAATCGGGCCCAGAGTGAGGTGCACCACGATAGCCACAGCACAGGTTGGGACACCACCACCCTCCTAGAAACAACTCTGATAATGATGGGGAAGCTCAGCGCAGGCGAGTAACTCATGTCACTAATTAAGGAGCGGGATAACGAGTTAAGTCCTTCCTTCCCCCTCGGGAGGGGGATCTTTCGGTGCCGTTTTCCCCACTGTGACACGGTGTAAAGGTGCCCCCTCACCTGTTATCCACAAACATGACAGCAGAGAAAATGGCCCCTTAATGGGGCCTTGAGTGATAACACCCTGCTGCAATTGATGCTGTTTTGAGGAGGGAAGGAACTGGGATGAAGTCTCCTATGCAGACATGTTTCTCACCCTCCAAGACCATCCTGAATATCAAATAGACTGTGGCCTGGCACCCCCACGAGACCCACTGGTGCTGGCACCGGACAGAGAAAATATGAAGGAAGGGAAAGAAAAAGGGGCCAAAATAAAGATTTCCCAGAGTACTATAAACCGCTGGTAGGAAGCCGGCAGGAGGAGGGTGAAAGTTTGGAGGAGCCAGAGCCAGGCTCCCCCCTCACAGCCCCGTGTCGCAGACAGAGACGGGAGAAGCGAGCGGTGGTGCCGGCTGTCACGTCCCACTCCGATGAGGGGGACAAGTGACTCAGATTCGCAAATCCCCAATTGGAGCGGACAACAAGTCTCCAAGTTCAAGCATTTATTAACTACCTACAATGCACTAATTGAACACATGATAATTGGCCAAGTACAGAGCAAGTTGTGGTGAGCAATATAATATGCTTTACATTTCTTAATAGAAAAAGGAAAAGAGGGAGGTAGAGGGAATGGGGGGATACAGATCACCGGTCTGGGTTCCTGCGCTGATCCCGCCGGCGAGGGTTCCAGGAGGCGGCCGTCTACTTCGCTGGCATTCGTCTTCTTCGCTTCACTGCTTTCTCCAGACGGTCGGGGGGGGGGGGGCAGGGAGAGGGGCAGAGAGAGAGAGAGAGAGCCAGCCCTTTCTTCCCCCCTTTGATTTATACCCATTTTCCTTGGGTCCGTCCCCTAGGTCGACCCACATAGCTACGTATCCCATGTACAGGGAGGGGTAAGGTGTTTCATGGGATGATGTCATTAGCATGATCATGACAGCCCTCGTTAGCATATTGAGGGGTGTCAACTTTAATATGCATTTTGTGGATAATGAAGCAAAGTTCATTCACCGGACACATGGCCCTTGAAATTTGCCCAGGTGCCCCAGGGCAGAGCCGTCCTGTCTCCACAGGGCTCTGTCCCCCAGCTGCATGGGGCAGCGTTATCAGCTTGGGCCTCCACAGAATGCACCCTGTGACTCATAGTTTTGTCTTGCGAGTGTTTGAGGCATTTCTTCAATCAGCCTCAACTTTTGCTTTCCCAGGTTGTTTGTCTTAGTTTCTCACAGGCCTGGTTTCTCGTCTCCCACATCCCACCCCGTGACTCAAACACTCCAAGTTCTTTGACCATTGTGATCTCAAAAGGTATAGGGAAAAAGAAGACAGAAGGTAAGAGAGTATATATCCAACTGCTTCAAGGCATACTATGAAAAACAAAACTTTGCACAATATTACAATACTAATATGTACAAGCTGTCTTCCCCACCCCGTGAGTCCTGAGGATCCCGGTGATGTTACCCATGACCCAAGGTTCCATACATCAAACCAATTCATTGGTCAAGAAAGTTCTCTGTTCCTGTTGGCAATCTTCTTCATTGTGGCACAGGTGTCCTCTGTAGAGGTGGTGTAGAGGTGCATTGTGGATGGGGATGCAGCATTCTCCCTCAGTAAGACTCAGCACACCGCACAGTCCATGTTCCTTCAGCAATGCTAGCTGGATTCTGTAACGCCATCCTAGATGCTTGATAGATCTGCACCTTTAATTCCTTAAAGGTATACCTTGTTAGTACATACATACGCTAAGTTAAATTTTCTAAAACTATTTGAGGTTACACAATCACATTAGAAGGTCAATAAGGATGTACAATTTGTTAATGCTTAATCTGTGGGACCAGACCCCTTCAGCTAGTCTTTGATTATTTTATTTTGCTATTGGTTATATGACATTTGCAAGCACCAGTGTGCAGTCACAGGTGACTTACAGGCTTCCTTAATTTTGGAGGTGATTCCCAATAAGGTAACTTAAGGCACAACTCCAGATTAGACTTCCAATAGGTAGATTCTCCACACTTAGCAGGTATGATTCCACAAATTATATAACAATGTAAGCAGATTACAAATAATAATTAACTGATAATGCCTATAACTATTGAAAGCACTAACAGTAACATAGGTCTTTGGTCATCCAGGATCAATATCCTGTAAAACAAATACATGCATAACAAAACAATGATGGTTAGAAAGAAGGGACAATCCACCTGGTATTGATACGGTATTCTTTCCCATGGGCATCAGTAGCCACCCATGAAGAGATATTGATGGGAGTTTTTAGGGTTAGGGGTACTTGCCCCACAGTGGGTAAGTCTACTAGAACAGGTTGTCCAGGATAATGGAGCGGGTTTGCAAAGTCTTTAGTCTCTTTTTCACATTAACAATTTTAGAAGGAGGAAGCACAGGCGCTCTGCTGTAAAAGTCTTATAGAGGCAGTTGGGGACCCAAATTTCCATTTTCTTCCTTTTGAATCTACCCAGACTTGTCCCTTCAATAGGTCAAGTTCCAGGATATTTGTGGGAAAATTTCCTAGAATCATAATAGTTTCTGTTGCAGTTTCATTCCCAGGTAACCAGCATTTCACCCGAGCAGTCGGCTGTGGCTTAGACTCCCTGAAAACATCTGTAACCCAAATCTGCTTTTTGCCAGCAATTATGCCGTTCCGCTTGGCAACATCAGTTTGGAGTGCTGAGACCTGAGCACCCGTATCTACTAGAAATGTAACTGGAGTTTTAAGGGAGCTGAGTGGAAAAGTAATCAACAAGTCTCCCTTAGTATTTTCTGTGAGCCTCCTTAAGTGGACTCACCCACCATCCCCCGGCTCACTTACTGGGGATGGCACATCCAGTTTCCCGACCCTAAATCAATCAAGTCCTCTTCAGAGGCAGTTGGTGTTTGAGAAGCAATTACCACCATCTCGTTAGTTTTCAGATCTGTCCCTCCCTTCTTCAGAAAGGTCTGCTCGGTTGTGTGTGGGGGGGGCAGCTTCCTTCTGCCTTTCCAGGCTCGAATGAGCTTTTCTAAAACTGCAGTAGTCAGACCATCCATTAACTCTCGGGGAATCCCCTGTCTCGTTCCCTCAGTCCACAAGAGATTTCTCTTTGCTCTTAGAACTGGCGGAGGGGAAGGAGACAGATTTTCCTGCTTTTCCATTCTGCATAAGGAGGGCTTAGGTTTACCCGTTCCCCTGGTAAGGCCCATTCTCCGGCCATAATTTATTAAGTCTTGAGCTATCTCTCCCCAAGTCATGGGCTCTCCCGCTCCCCGTCTCCCCCTCCGTGAGGTTAATGCAATCCGCAAACGATCTTGTAATTGTACTGCATATGATTTCAAAGAGTCCGGCAAGCCCCGGATCAGGGGAGTCATTTGATCAGGGTTAGCAATTAATAACATCGGGGAAGGCTGCTGCGGAACCAAACGCCTGTCATGCATTAATTGGAGACAAGCAGCCTTCTGCAGACTTTCAGTCAAATGATTTATGGTTGGGGTCTCAATACATACTGGATCCCCTCTTTCCAATGGGTCCAGACTCCCAGCCCAATAAGCAGCTCGTTGAGTTAACGACCACGGTTCTCTCTGGTCTTCAGTAACTAAGAAAACCCCTGGCCCCCAGTACCCCTGGGCCTCCTCTTCTGATAACAAAATTTGGTCGCCACCAGTCAAAGATACCCTCCACACATATTCAGTTTCAGTTTCCTGAGCTCGTCTGGTATATTTCTCCTGAATTTTTGCAAGCTCAGTTGCTGGGTACGGTGTAGTTCGAGTGGTGACCTGCGGAGCTCTTCCATCCTGACCCTCGGTGGTCTCCGTTTTAATTAATGGTCTTAAATTTGCCCCCTCGTTTTCGGGGTAATAAATCTCTCGGCTTATCTCTAAATCCTTCATTGGGTACAAGGGTCTGGCTGCTGATTTTGCCAGACTTGTAAATCCCTGTTCACTATCTGGAACAGAGCTAAGATCTGTCCGGTTACAAGTTTCTTGTTCATTCATCTCTTTTTCAGACCGTGAGATTTTTTCTCGGTCCAAGGCATCTAACAGAGCTGTGCAAAGTCGCTGAGTGGTATTATGCTCATCAGCTAATTGACTTTTCAAAGATTCATTTTCCTTTTGCCAGAGTCTAGCTTTTTGTTCAGTAACTTTACGTTCCTCAACCAATTGATCCTGGAGAGCTTTTACCAGATCTTGTAGGGATTCGATCATTTCCCTTTCCAATTGTTTCTTAACATGTTTATCTTTTTGGGCTGCAGTCAGTGCTGCCCCTAATACAGCACACACAACAGCTTTTCCTTTGCCTGGTCGCGACCCTTTCACCCCTGCAAGCACACTGATATAGCTCGCCACTGCTTCTGGATTTTGCCAATTATCGTGGGCCCAAACCTCTACTAAAGGAGGAGGACAAGCCTTATACTCTTTCAGCTTCTCAAAAATAGGGGAGCAGTCAAGCACCGACATTTCCTGGTCAGTCATGGCTTGCAACTGCTCGAACATCTCCCGGCTTAAAGCTGAGAGGTCACTTCCCGATTCTCCCTGTCCTCATCGGATAGAGAATCGGTATCCCTCCGACCCTTTCCCAGCTTAGAGCTGAGGGGCCAATTCCCAGTTCTCCCTGTCCGAGTTTATCGGATAGAGAACCACTATTTCACAAGACTTTCCGACACCAAAGGGGATCCTGCCGACTACGCCAATTTAATGTCACGTCCCGCTCCGATGAGGGGGACAAGTGACTCAGATTCGCAAATCCCCAATTGGAGCGGACAACAAGTCTCCAAGTTCAAGCATTTATTAACTACCTACAATGCACTAATTGAACACATGATAATTGGCCAAGTACAGAGCAAGTTGTGGTGAGCAATATAATATGCTTTACATTTCTTAATAGAAAAAGGAAAAGAGGGAGGTAGAGGGAATGGGGGGATACAGATCACCGGTCTGGGTTCCTGCGCTGATCCCGCCGGCGAGGGTTCCAGGAGGCGGCCGTCTACTTCGCTGGCATTCATCTTCTTCGCTTCACTGCTTTCTCCAGACGGTCGGGGGGGGGGGGGGGGCAGGGAGAGGGGCAGAGAGAGAGAGAGAGAGCCAGCCCTTTCTTCCCCCCTTTGATTTATACCCATTTTCCTTGGGTCCGTCCCCTAGGTCGACCCACATAGCTACGTATCCCATGTACAGGGAGGGGTAAGGTGTTTCATGGGATGATGTCATTAGCATGATCATGACAGCCCTCGTTAGCATATTGAGGGGTGTCAACTTTAATATGCATTTTGTGGATAATGAAGCAAAGTTCATTCACCGGACACATGGCCCTTGAAATTTGCCCAGGTGCCCCAGGGCAGAGCCGTCCTGTCTCCACAGGGCTCTGTCCCCCAGCTGCATGGGGCAGCGTTATCAGCTTGGGCCTCCACAGAATGCACCCTGGGACTCAGAGTTTTGTCTTGCGAGTGTTTGAGGCATTTCTTCAATCAGCCTCAACTTTTGCTTTCCCAGGTTGTTTGTCTTAGTTTCTCACAGGCCTGGTTTCTCGTCTCTCACACCGGCTCCTCTGAGAGAGGCCCTAGGGCTGGATGGGCCCTGCCAGGGTAAAAGTCCCGTTCACTTCCTTCCATCTGGCACCTTGGAAAAGTGCAGCGAAGGGGTATCGAAGCGACTGTTGGGGTGACCAAGCATTTCCAGTTTCTAATAAAACACCCGTGCTGGAACCCCAACACAGGAGCCCATATGAGGTTGTGGATGCAGATGGAGATTGGAGTGTCAGGGGCATGGAGCGGGCTGTACCGAAAGCAATGAACTGCTCGGCCCTATATGCCCTTCGGCAGGGACCTAAAGATACTCCCTCAGAATTCCTGGGTAAGCTGCGGGTACCGTGAGGCGACACACCCCTTAGATCCAGGGTCAGGGGTGGGAATACAACAGTTAGTGTCGTTATTTATAGGGCAGTCAGCACGGGGCATTCGAAAGAAGTTGTAAAAGCTGAAAGTGCCAGAGAGTTGGAACGTGGAGACCTTGTTAGACAGAGCACAGGGAGTATATAGCAAGAGGAGGGGAGGAGATCTGCATCCTGCTGTAGCAAACCCATGTACACTGTTAATTAGATGAGTACCGGAATTGCCTTGGTTTACCGTGCTGGCCCTAAAAGACCCCTTCTTCTGCTTGCCTTTGAGCTCCAAAGTCAGTGATTGTTTGCATTTGAATGAGGAAAGATGGAGTCCAGGAGGAAGATGCAATTAACATGGACTGTGCTGCCCCAGGGGTTTAAAATAGCCCCACTCTTCTTGGAAACCAAGTAGCTAAAGACCTGGAGCAATGGGAGCGGCCGCATGGAATCGGGGGTCCTGCAGTATGTAGATGATTCCTTAACAGCCACAGAGACTAAAGAAATGTGCATAACATGGACTATTAGTTTATTAAATTTGGGGTCTTAATGGCTATCGAGTCTCTCCACAGAAAGCTCCAGCAGCTCAGCAGCGAGTAACCTGCCCTGGAGCCGAGGTCACGGCTGGGCAAGGGACCCTGGGGACTGCAAGGCCAGAGGCCCCTGTCGGAGCCCTCGGGCACAGCCAGCTAAAGAGCTCTGCGCGATCCTAGGAACGACCTGGAGGTGTCGCCTGTGGGTATGTAACTACGGACTCCTGGTACAAAAAATCCCTCGGTGAGCTATTAAAATCAAATCGGAAACCCTCACTCGGCACGGAGAGGCGCTCAGAGCATTCCGTCAGCTGAAGAAGCAGCTGATGGATGCCCCTGCTCCGGGTTAACCAGACATCACTCAGCTGTCTGGTTATTCTCCCTCGAGAAACGGGGAATAGCCCCAGGGGTCCTGGCCCAAAAATTGGGACCAGATAGAAGGGCAGTGTCGTACTTCTCTAAACAACTTGATGAAGTAAGCAAGGGATGCCAGCTGCCTGCTGCAGGCTTTGTGGAGAAATCCCCTTGCACCCCGGCGCTGGAGTAACCACCCCTGCTGTGTAACTCTATTCGTGTTGGAGAGTCTGTTTTCCACAAGTCACCGCACCCCAGCTGGACCCACTGGAGGACCGGGGGGCACATCCCACCTGCTTCCCACCGAAGGAAACTCCCCTGCTCTGCGGGGGCTGGCTTCGGTGCCAGCTGGACCCGGTGCCATCCCTTGCTGGGTGCCACCAGTCTCGGGGGAGCCTTTAAACCCCGTCAGTGAATTTATTCCTTCACTTCGGGGCACTGACGGCCCCTCTCCATCCCAGTGCTCCCGCAGCACGTTGCTTTCCACCGTCCTCCTCAGCCTCTTGGTCCTCATCTTCCTCCTCCTCTTCAATCTCTGGCGGAGCTCGGCCCTCCAGGGCAATGCCGGATCTTGGGGTGACACGTGCCGGTAAGACGAGCTCGTGGGGGGTGACGCTCCCCCGAGACCCTCGGCATCCTGGCGCTACCATCTCCCTGTGCTGCATCCCCAGGGCCCCCCGAGCATCCCCCATCCCTGCCCTGCATCCACCTGTGAAGTGCTCAGGCTTGGCAAGCGGCCCAGGGCAGAGCTGCCCCGTAGGTGAATCCTGTAGATGTGATAACTGATACCCACCGTGCTCGTGGGTGCTGCACTGAGGTATCACCACCCGCCTGTGCTGGTGTAAACAGTGCTCAAGCACTGAAATGCTGCAGCCTGAGCAACAGGCCCCGGGCTGAAGCCTCTACCTTAGCCTGTGGTCATTAATAAAGCAGGGAAACTCGCCAGGGAAAGAGGCAGCTTAGACACCAGATATAATCTGTACGGAATGTATCAGGAGACAAAGTATCCAACTTTGCTTTCGCATCCTTGTTCAAGGCTGAGGACCCACGTATTCCGGCTTGGTAGAAATTCCTTTGGTCTCAGCCACCGAGCCCTGGCCAGGCTTTGGGTGGAATCCAACAGGAGAATGATACATGAAATTTACTGGGCCAGACAAAGGTGCCAGTTATTCTGGTTTGTCAATCTCTGGTATACAAGGGCGTGCCCGCTCCCAGCGCCTCTGGAGGCCTCAGCTCCGGGCAGAGGCACCGCGTAGGATTTCCCCCTGCCCGGGCCAGGCTCTGCAAACCCTCGCTGGAACCGGGGCTGCCCGCGGGGCTGGGGGCTGGCAGCGGGGGCAAGGGCTGAGGGATCTGCCTTAACCCCTGTGCTCTCTCTCGGGCAGGGATGCTCTGAGGCGTTGCCCTGTGCTCTCCTGGTTGCACTGCTCTCCCTTGTCTCACTCCGTGGGCTCTGTATTATTCCCCACACTCTGGAGTTATTTGCAGCAGAAGACGCCGGCTCTTTCCACTCTGCTGTCGGAGGTTAATCGATATCCCTAATCAGCCAAACAGGGGGACCCGGGGGGGCATAATGTGTGGGGCCCCCCCAACGCCCTCCCCCATAATCTCTTCCCCTGCTCCTCTTCCTCCTCCTCCAGACGAAGAGCGTGAGGAAGGCAGCGAGAGCGAAGGGGGAGAGGGCAGCGAGGAGGAGGAGGGGGCCGAAGGCTCCGGGAGCAGCAGCGAGCGGGGTGGGGGGGCTCGGCCCTCAGCGAGGAAGAGGATGAGGCCGAAGATGAGGAGGAGGAGGAAGGTGGCTGGGGGGACCTCCGGGGGGGCAGTGACACCGCCCGGGCCGCTCGTGACCGGGGGAGATTTTGGGCAGCAACAGCGACGAGGAGGAGGGGGAGGAAGAGGAGGAAGAGTCCGGGGGGGCAGCGAGGGGGGGACCCCGCACAGCCCCCGCCTGACCCCAGCGAGGCCTCGGAGGACGACGAGAGCCCCAGCGACGCCTCCGACTCCTCCAGCGACAGAGCGGCGTGTCCCCCCTCCCCGTTTTGGGGAAAAACCAGGCACTTTGGGGGGTGTTTCTGGTTTTCTCTTTAATAACGTAGTCAGGGTTAGTAGCCACAGCCGGAACTAAAGTTATTCCTAACAACTTGTGTCTAAAATAACGTTTTCTATCGCAAAGGGCCGCGGCGCTGCGGGTACAAAGGGGGGGCGGGGGGCTGTACCGACGGGGGAGGGGTCCTGGGGCATCCCCACCCTGGGGGAGGGGAGGGAAGGGGGGGCATCGCCGTGTCCCTCAGTTTGGGCTGTAAATAATAATGATATTATTAATGTGTATTAATATACGTTAATATCATTTGGGGTACTGATACAGTAATGAAGAGAAAAGGAATAAAAACTGAAAAACCCATCAAAACCGCAAAGATTTGGGATTGTTAAAAATGGTGAAAACCGACAAAAATGGGGGAGAGGGGGTAAAGGGGGGGCAGGGGGTGTCTGTGTTAATCCCCACCGCCCCTCCCCGCCGCTTATTTTGGGGGTGGGGGGGGTGGAACCGAGCGAGACTGGTCATGGAGGGGGTGACACCCCTCCGTGGAGTGGGGGAGGGGTCATGGGGGGAGGGGTCATGCTGGGGACCCCCCTATTTGGGGAGGGGGGGCGGCGCCATCAGATGGTGAGGTCTTGTCTGAGCCATCTGCGGGGGGATGGGGGGTGTCAGAGGGTACTTGGGGGGGGCCACATCCCCTTACACCCCTCCCCTCCCCCAAATCCCTTCCTGCCCCCCCCAGCGCCCCCCCCGTGCTCCCCATCCTCCCCCGTGTCCCCAAATTCACCCTGTCCCCGTGTGTGTCCCCCATACTCCCTCCTGCCATGGCTCTGTCTCCCCCCGTGCCCCCACCCTGTCCCTGGACCCCCCCCACATCCCCGGACCCCTCTCACGTCCCTTTGCCCCCCCGAACCCCCCTCACCGCCCAGCACTTGCTCCACCATGCTGAACAGCGACTCAGGCGTGGGGCTGATCTCCAGGTCCGTGCCGGGGAGGGGACGCTCTGAGGGGGGGCGGAACAGAAACTGGGGTAAGGGGGGGCCCCAAGATTTGTACCCGACCCCCCCAGCCCTCCTAGGGAGGGGACCAGGCACTCTGAACCCCCCAAACCTCCCACACCACGACCAGAACATCTTCCCCCGCCCTAGTGGGATGGGGGGTGCGGAGGGGAGGGGGGGAGCACAGGTTCCTCCCCCCACTCAGGGGTTGCCCCAAGGTTTTGTCTTCCCCCCCGCCAAGGTTTGGGGGGGCCCGTGTCCCCCCCCAAGACGTACCCTGGGGGAGGGCGAGCAGGGCCTGGGGCGAGCTGTTGATCCGCACCGAGTGAGAAGCTGCGGAGCAGCCAATGGGCCTGCCACCACCAGGAGAGGAGCCTCTTCTTCTGTGTCTCTGTGAACGCCTGGGGGGGCAAGGGGGCACATGGGGGGGTCACACAGCCCTATAGCTCCCCCCCAAGGCTACAGGCCCCCCAAAGTCCCCACAGCCCCCCCCATACCTCATGGATCATGCACTGCTCCAGGAGCTCGAGGTAACTGATGATGTTCTCCTTGTCCGGCCGCGACGTCAGGAACTGGATGCAAACTGGGGGGTGTCGGGGGTCAGGGAGGGACCCAGACACACTGATTCCACACACACCCCCCCCGAGAACCATGGGACCCCCACAAAAAAGAAATTGGGGTGTGGGGGGGTGTCTCACCTTTGCCCATGACACAAGTGAACAGCCTCGGGATGTCCCCGTAAGGGACGGGGGCTGCGGCGTTGCTGGCTTTAATGGGGGTCACTATGATCTGTTGGAGGTCCTGAAGCACTGGACACAGGCTGCCCCCCCATAGGACGTACTGTGGTCAGTAGGGGGAGTGTCAAGGAGAGGGGGGGAAACATGGGGACTGAGGGGGAGATCAGGGCCACCCCCCCACCACCCCCCCCCCCCAGTCCTGGGGACACAGGGAGGGGTGACCAGGGACATCTTGTGCCACTGCTGGGGACACGGGGAGGGGTGTCAGGGCTGTGGGGGGTACCCCTGGGGATCTGAGGACAAGGGACACCCTGTGCCAGCCCTGGGGACATGAGGGACACTCTGGGTCACCCCTGGGGACATGAGGGACATGGGAGACACCCTATGCCACCCTTGGGGACACCCTGTGCCACCCGTGAGGCAGTGGGACACGGGGGACACCCTGTGCCATCTCTGGGTACATAAGGGGGAGTAGGAACACCCTGTGCCACCCTTGGCGACACCCTGTGCCACCCCTGGGGACACAAGAGAACAAGGATACCCCATGACTGCCGTTGGGGTGCAGAAGGGGACACGGGCCACCCGGGGCCACCTCTGAGGACCTGAGGGCCTGCCCGAGGCCACCCCAAGGGACCCGAGGGCCACCCTGTCACCGTCCCACCTTCTCCATCGCCTTGAAAATGCGCGGCCGCTCCCGCAGCTTCTGGATGCTGAGGAGGATCCTCTGCCGCGCGCCCCTGGGGACATTCTGCAGGGACAAGGAAGGGACAAGCAGGGTCAGAGTGACCAGGGAGGGTGGGACTGTATCTCCCCCTTCATTTGGGGACATGGAGGGGGGCCGACACCCCGTGTCACCTGCGACTCGAGGTGATGCTCCGTCAGCGTCATCATCTCCTCGTACGTCATTTGGGAGAAAAGCGCCGTGTATTTCTGCAGCCCCAGGCTCTTCAGCCAGGAGGGGACATCTTGGGGGGGGACAGGAGTGTGACATGGGGTGGCAGGTCCCTATGAGCCCTCCCACCCCCAAACGACCCCCCAAACCCCACCTTTCATGCCGCTGCCCTCCTCCTTGAAGGTGTTGCGGCCGCCGGCCGGCTCCTCGGTCTGTTCGCTGCCCCAAGAGGCCACGCTGCTTTGGGGGGATGGGGGGGCATGGTCCCCAAAAGGGATACGGGGGGACACGGGCACAGGAGTTTCGTCACACCCCCCCACCCATTCGGGTCCCCCTCCTTGGGCACTGCCGGGCACCAGCGAGAGGGAGGGCTCCAGCGGGCTGGGGTGCAGCTGGGAGGGCAGAGCTGGGGGGAGAGGAGGGGGGGGTCAGGGCGTGGGCAGGGGTCCCCTCTGCGGGACACCCCCCCAAGTCCCCTGCAGCCACCTGGGTCCCCTTAATGTCTCCCCAAGTTCTGTCTGTCCCCTCCATTTCTCCGGCAACCCGTCCAGCCCATCCTCAATCCCTGTCTCCCCCATCCCCCCCAGGCCCCTCCCTGTCCCCCCTCCCACCCCTCCTCACCCTCAATGTCCCTTCTCAGCCCTTAATGTGCCCCCCCATACCCCTTCCCACCCTCTCTGTCCTCTCAATTCCCCCCCAGACCCCTTCCCGCCCCCTCTGTCCTCTCAATTCCCCCCAGACCCCTTCCCGCCCCCCCGCCGGCCCCACTCACCTGCTCCCCCCGGCCCGCTGCTGCTGGTGGGGGGGTACAAGGGCGGGTGCCTGTTCTCCTGAGGAGCCGCCCCGGACCGGGACGGCCCCGACTCGGTGGCTGCATCTTCGGGCCCCTCGAGAGGAGGTGGTGGCCCTCGAGCAGCATCGGGGCACGAAGGCTCCATCGGGGGGTCGCCGCCGGCACCGGGCAAACGCTCCTTACTGGCGCAGCCGGAGAGCCAAGGCTCTGCGGCCGTCCCGGGGGGTGGCAGGGTATGTCTGAGAGCCTCGCAGAGGGGCTGGCTCTCCTACAGGCAGAGCTTGTTCTTGATCCCGGACGCCAAGATAAAAGTGACTGTTTCATGTCGCTGGCCTTGACGTTGGTGCTGCCAGGGCGCAGGAGGGGGCGGGGGGCCAGAGAGAGCTACTCCTGCCTCGGCCGGCTCCTGCGGCCACGGGCTGATGCCACCTGCAGCAAAAGAAAGGGGACAGGGAGGAGACTGAGGCTGCGTCCCTGTGCAATCGTGTGGGGAGGTGGGGGGAACGTGGGGCTAAACCCTGATGGATTGATCGACTGATTCTCAACCCCCCCAGTCCCTCTCTGACCGGCAGCTCTCCAGCCACTCCTCCCCCAGGCTGTAGCCCTGCTGGGGCTGTTGTGGCCCAAGGGCAGCCCCCGGCATTTGCCCTCGGTGAAACTCCCCCAGCTGGGCTCAGCCCATGGCTCCAGCCTGGCCAGGTCTCTCTGCAGAGCCTCCCCACCCTCGAGAGACCAACACCCCCACCCGGCTGGGTGTCACCTGCAAACTGACCGCGGGGGCACTCGAGCCCCTCGTCCAGCTCATCAGTGAAGGTGTTAAACAGGAGCGGCCCCAACACCCAGCCCTGGGGGACGCCACTGGTGGTAAACTGGAGTTAACTCCCTTCCCCACAGCTCTTTGGGCCCGGCCAGCCAGCCAGGCTTTTACTCGGGATTTTATCTCCTCCTCTGCTCGGCTCCCTTCAAATATGACTTTTTGTGGCAACACACAAACTCTGTGCTCACCTTCCCTTCTCTCCTGCACCCACTGTACCAAGTCCATCTTGCTTCCCGTCCTCCCTCCTTTTCCCACAGAAGCCCGCCGTGCCCCTTGGCACCACGAAACTGGGTCAGTATTGACAGAATGTTGATTGGACTCCAGCCCCACCCGCTCACCCCGACCTACCACCACAAATAGCACCCCAAGCCTGCACCCAACTTGGAGGGACGACCACCCGACACCAAAGCGGAGGGACAGACCCACGGGTTCGTGCTCTCGCCCCCCCAGAGGGGGCTACGCCCAGTGCATCCGCGGGAACTGTGTGTGTGGGACTGCAATCGTTCCGGGTTGGGTTTTCTCGGTTGCTGTAGTGCTCTAGAGCCAACCTGCAGCTTGTGCGTTTATCACAGGCAGCCTCAGGGAACCTGTCAACGCTGCATGAAAACAAACCGTGCTATCCGTGAATCTGACTGTTTCTCCTGAGTGCCTGCTGGGGCTGGCTCGGATCAGGGTCCCAGTCCCGACTGGTATATTAATACCAATTTCATGTCACACCTATTAAGGGACAAGTCCAGCCGCCCCTCGCCCCTCTGATCTCTGAGGACCGGCCAGAACGCAAGGGGATTTCTCTCTTACCAAGTGAGCTCTTACCCTAAAGGCAACACCGGTAAACGGGGGGACCCCCGGACCTACCCGGAGGGGGTGCTGGGGCTGTTGGGGTCCCAGGCGCCGCTCTGGGCGGGCGTGCGGCTGCCATCGGGCAGCGGCGTCTGCGAGCCGTAGTGCGGCGTGCGGCTGCCTGCCAGGGCCCCGGCGGCTCCGTCAGCCCCCACGAGCCCCCTCTGGCTGGGGGGAACCCAAGAGTCCACCCCCCAAGTACCTGTTACCTGGGGCACCAGGGACCCCCCAGCACCCATGATCTGGGGCACCAGGGACCCCAAGTCCTTCTGACTCTCACCCAAAATTCGGGTTCGCTTTTATCCTTCGTGCTGGTGCCGTCACCACCCCGCGCTTCGACCGGCACTGCCACAACGCTGCCGCCGCCGATTTTAGACGACGCCGGTGACGGTTTTGTTGCCGTACGGCTACCGGCGGCGTTCCTGCGACCCGGTCGCTGGGTGGCTGCGGTGACGGGGACCGGTTTGGCTTCCGAACTGGTGGCTTTCGCCTTGACGGTCCCTCCCGGCTCAGAGCTTTCCTTAGGGGGAGGTTTGGCGAGTTTTTTTAGGACGCCAGCGTACTGGAGCACGGAGCAGTCGTCGTCGCTCTCGGTGGCTTTGTCCCCATCGGTCCCCAAGGCATCGCCCAGTCTGCTGAAGACCCCCGCGGGCTGGGAGACAAGGTGAGAGGAGCCCGTCAGCACCCGCACCCCCATTTACCCTCCCCTGCCCCTCTGCCCCCGAATTCTGCCCCTGGGATGGAGACCAGATGGATACCAGCCCTCTTGGGATGTAACGATGCAAAATGCTGCCTGCGGCAATTAATGACTAGGCTATAAAGCAGGTCTCTGCATCACCCATAACATCATATTCCCTCGGATTTGTCTCGAGGGGCTGAGTCTGCAACTTGTTTTACACCCCCAAGGTTTCCGTGATGAGCTTTTTGGCTCCAGAGGAGAGAAAAAACCTCCTGTATCGCCCCCACATTAAAGGGGTCAAAATAGCAGCGCAGATGAGGATCACCCAGGGATTGGGGATCCACTTGCCTTTGGTGGCTCCCTCCTGCTTTTCCCAGGGGTTTCCCCACCATTGCCCCGTTATTTCAAGGCTCCTTCAGCCCTTCCGCGGCGAGCGGGAGGCTGCAAATCCCGATATAATCCTGGGGGAGAGGACCCTGATGCCGGGATCCCGGTGGGGTTTGGCCCAGCTGCCAAGAGCGACGGCTACACGGAGCCGGAGCTGAAAACCCACGTCCTCTCACCTTCCCTCCTGTGGCCGTGTCCGCTTTCGCCTCGGCTCCCAGCCGGTCGAAGACAGATGTCCTCTGCAGACCTGCAGTTTTCAGGAGAACGTGGGGTTTTGGAGGTTTCCCTGGATGGGGGCTTTGAAAAGCCGGATGGCTGGGATCAGTCTTAGAGAGGCACTAAAACACCCAAACCTCGAAATGTGAAACAGGATGGACTTTGGCCAAAGCACCGAAAATCGGGCTGGTTATCATCTGCCCTGTCTCAACACGCAACAAAAACGCACCGGGAACAAGCAAAACCACAGCAACTCCCAACTGCTGTGGCTCACAGTAGAACTGGTTTAGTTTGTAGGCGGGGGTTTTTGCTTGGCTTCTTACTGCTTTTTGTCTTTTTCATGAATGCAGGTGCGGACACACACCCTACACAGCACAGAGCGCATCTGAGCGGCTGTCAGGACACTGGCTAAGCACCGAGACCCACAGGTACCGTCTCAAGTACTTTGCAGCACCGTGCCCACTCGGGGGCAGCGTGAGCGCACCCTGATACGCCACCGAAGTGCAGAAACTGTACGTATACAGTCGGAGAAGCAGCGACTAGTTTCACAGTGCTAGTGGCCTGGACATACACGTTATCCCTGACCCCACACAGGGCATTAGGAAGCACCTGCCCAGGCATCCCATGCTGTCCTGAAGCAGCAACACTCAACCAACAGATGTCCAGCCCTTTCTCCATCAAGGCTTTGAATTTAGAAGCTGTCCAAAGGCAGGAGCACCCTGCCTGCCAGGCAGAGCCCGCACGGGCTTACTGATCACGCACGGGCACGACCATCCACGTTCTGCAGTGACTCATTAAGAGCAGCAGAGCAAAGTCGAGTCAGCAGCCTGAAAATTAACAGGATCTCACACAGAGCACGAGCCCTGTGGCAGGGAAGTTCTCCTGCAGCTCACCATGCACAGACACAGATGGCACTAGTTTTCTATTTCACCATTTACCAAAAAAAACGGATTAAACCATCACACTAGTGGTCTAATGACTCCATGTCTGCATACACCGTTGAACACAAAGGCATTTTAAATATGGCATTTGCAGTAACTGCAGTAGCACCGCTCCCACCTCTCACTGGAGGTTCAAGTGCAAAGGAGAAGGGCCAAACCACAGCAAAAGCCAAGAGGATCAGAAGTTACTAGAGCAACTTCAGCTGTCCCCGAAGCGCTATTCAGGTTCACAGGCCTCCTAAAGCAACTCACTACGTCTCCTCTCCACTGGCACAAGGAAGAACACCAATACTACGAGTTTCGTGTCACGCAGAAAGCAGGAAATGGGAGGCTGAGCAGCCACACTCCGCAGCCGCTTGGGACACCGCGGGTACAGAGCGGACAGAAGCAGCTCCTGGGGCTCTTCGAAAGCCCCCGAGGTCCCTGCTGAGGAAGCCATACACCCACGTGGCCATCTCCCCCCACCACAGCCCTCCCCACCGGCTCGGGGCGAGAGACGGAATAGAGCGCCAGGCGCTGAGACGAAGGAGAAGGATACGCGGCACCAGGAGCGGCAAAAGGCTACTTCAGCTCAGCTGAGGGGTTCCTGTTGCGGACGGTTCCCCAGATGTTACTCCAGTAACTGCAGCATCCCAGTACCTCCACCCCCGTTCCTCATCCAACCTCCCCGCGCGCCGAGGCCTCAATTCTCTCAGGAAGCGGAGCTGAGTCACGCTCACCACTGCTTGCTCAGACAGTGCCCCTGCACTACGCAGCAGCGCTCCTCGCTTTAAGGCAGTAAGTTCAGTTTACCCACATGCTGGACACCCACCACCATCGACAAACCCCACCGTGCAGGGCGGAACGGGTCGAGCAGGAGGAGAGATTCTTAACACACCTGCATCCTACCACAGTTTCGGTAGAGCTGCGTCACAGTAATTTCGTCCCGCTGCATCACAGCCAGCAAATCCTTGGGACTGGAGATGTGAAGCAAGTCGAGCTGTGCACAGGCACACACTAGTCAGGAGCTGGGAAAAAAAAGGGTCTATTTACATATTACATATACACCTGTGCATATTTTATATACACACATTTTGTACACATACACACACAAGTACCTCTACATGCACACAGTTCTGAGCTCCCGCCACTGCGACACAAGTAACAGAAGCGACAGTAGGTACTTCCCTGTTATTTCTGCTCCAGTGAAGCACACACACCAAGTATACTCCATCTATGTATCACTGAGACGGCAGTTCAAGCCATGATCCTCTTTGGGAACAGGCACATGTTCCTGTTCACTGTCAGACAATACTGACCCAACACCAGACTCCAGGACTGGTCCTGGCAAATACTCAGGAAGGGAAAACATTCATACGTTAGGATGTTCAGCTTAATTTAACAGTGCCTCCTCCATCTCTGTTTGGGACTGTGTAACTGCTGCATCACTTCTCCACAACCTCAAAGTTTCATAAGCAGCCAAAACTAAAACAGCACAAGTCTCGCAGTGTACAGAAGCGCCCGTTTTCAACAACACAAAGACATGTAAAACACGTGTAACCAAGCTGAATATTCATCTTCCTCAGGAGGAAACCAGCAACACCGAAAAGAAGCTATCCCTCCCAAAACAGCCTCTAACAGCACGGCACCGCCCGTGAATCCCAACGCTCAACTAGCTCGAAACCAGATTTTATCCCCTTGCAGCACTACAACTACTTTCCCCTCTCACTCCTGCAGCTCAGCAGAGAAATACCCTGAGTTGGCTGAGGAGCATCTTTGTACTTGGTAACGCCAGCACATCCTAGGTGGCAACTGGGTCACCCCAGTCCTTCAGAAATACCCTTCCCAGCCCACACCACCAAGCAGGCTGTTGGGAAGACCGAAGGAGCGACTGCCAGCTGTAGCGCTTCTGCTTGCCGGTCGTGTATCCTGCATCCTCAGCGCTGACACTGCTCGCAGGTCTCACGCACCGGACCCAGCCGCCTGTCACTGACAAGCCATGCTCTCACGTTCTAGGGATGCGCGCCCAGGATTTACAGTTCCTTCCTAAAAGCCACCTGGGCTCTACTCACACCCAGAGACGCCCTGCTTCCTGCTCACGCTGCTTCCACAAGGCTTAGCTGGGGGTCAATAGGAAAAGCAAGCTGCTCCTCACAGCCAGCAGAGCCCAAGAACCGCGGCGGACACAAATCAGTAATAACAGAGTGTTCTTCTCCGTACCCCCTAAACAAAGCTTCCGATCAAGATGAAACCCTTCCAAGGCCAGACGGGCCCCTCGGCACAGCCCCGCCCGCAGCCACCCGAGGCCGGGGCCGTTTCACTCCCGCGGGGATGTTCTCACCGCCGCCGCGGAACAACCCCCCCTGTCTGCGAGGGACGGAAGAAGCAGAGCGCGAAACGGCTCCGCGGACAGCAGCGCGCGGGGGAAAGCCCTCACCTGCCCGAAAATCGCACTCCCTGCAACAGGAAGAGCCTCTTCCCTCGGCAGCCTCACAGCCTTCCTCTGCCGAGGATGAGGGAGCCGCGGGCATCGCCTCCCTCCGCCCCTGCGCAGCTCCCGCCGCGGATCCGGCGCTGGAAGCGGATCCTGTTCAGCTGCCGCCGGGGGGGAGCAGAGACCGCCGGCAAAATAACTGCGAGGCCTCTTCTCTTCGGGCAGAGCGGCCGTCGGGAAGACAACCAGAAGCAGGAGGAAGAGGAGAGGCAGCTTCTGGAGCGAGGCTGACTCGAGCGCGGGCTGCCCGGCGTCTCCAGACGACTTGTCACCTCGCCCTCGGCAAAGCCCCGCCGGGCGGGGGCTGCAGCCGGCGGGGCGAGCCCGGGGACACCGGCCCCCGGGGGAACGGGGGAGGCCCGCGGCAGCGCCACAGGCGGGAGCGGGGCCGGGAGGGTCCTCACCTCCGCCGCGTTTCTCCTCCCTTCCGGCGGGAACCCGGCGGGTCACGGCGCTGGGGAAGGGGGAGGCGGCCGGGCCGGGCGGGGGGGCGAGAGCCCCGCCGCCGCGCCGCCGTTTTCCAGCCGCGGGGCGGGAGGAGCTGCCGGCGGAGCCCTGCGGTGCGGGCGGAGCCAGCGGCCTGGAGCCCCGGCCGGCCGCCGCGGGGGAGGCGGGGGCTGAGGGGCGGCCGGCCCCGGCGGGAGCAGCGGGGGCCGCCCCCGCTGCAGCGGCCGCCCGGGCCCGGGGGGCGGAGGCGGCCGGGGGGCGCCCCGCGAGGGAAGGGGCCGGAGCCCCCAGCCACCCCCTCGTCCTGCCGCTCGTCCCCGGCGCTCCGGAGGGGAAACGCCGGCCGGCTCCCGCCTGGCTGCCGCACCGAGGAGCGCGGGCCGGGGCGGGGGCTCCCTGGCAGCCTCCCGAACGCTGCTCCCCGATCCCCGCTCCGCCTGGCCTGGCTCTGCCCCGGAGCTCCTTCGGCTGCGCAGAACCGGCTCTCTGGAAAGCCGGCGGGAGCTCCCCTCAGTGCCGCCTTGCCAGGCAGACCCAGCAGGAGGACCCCGCTCTCCCTCGGGACGCTCCTGCCCAAGGAATCGCCGCTTGCTTGGTTGGTTTTACCCCCGGCCCCGAGCCCTTCAGCCACCTGGCCCTCAAGGATGTCTGTCCGCGTCCTTCCCGGAGATGCGGCACTCAAACGAGGCCTCTGCTAAGGTTTAAGGGCAGCCGGCTCTCCGCGTGTGGGAACTGCCGTGCCGAGGAGCGCACCGTTCCGAGGAAATCCTCCCTCGGCCGTGAGGGTTAGAAAGCTTCCGATGTCTAAACCCAAACCCTAGCCCAAGCTTAACATCATCACCGGGCTGATCCGAGTGTGGGACAGGCGGTTGTGGGGGAAAGGAGCTTCCCGACCCCAACCCTCATACTCCTCCTAATTCACAGTGCAGAGATATCCCAGTGCTGGTTGTCTAGAGCTAGGGGAAATGGGGGTGGGATAGGACTGTTACATCGAGAAAGGAAAAGACTTTTCTTTTCCCCCAGCAAACAGAATATACGTTATCCACACCTCCTGAAAAATATTCTTCATTAAACTGTAAAATGTTCGGGCTGACACGTTTCACGTACCTCAGGCACAGTGTGTTTCTTCACACTGTGCATGTATGTTTTTCATTTACAAAGAGGAAACTGAAAAATGCTCCTTTCCTTTCAGACAGTTTTGTCATCTTGTCATCTCTTTGGATTCTCACCTTATTTTTTCAGTGCATCCCATCACTGAATCGGAGGCACTGCTCTTGGAGCAGAGAAACATTCCTTTTCATAACATGAACTCCGAGAAACCCAAAGGCAGTATTTGGCCATGAATGAATTGGAAATTCTTGTCACAGAGACTAGGAGTATCTTCTGAAGAGGATGAATGGAGACAGAACTGTTACCTCGCATGAAATACATTTGCAATAAATAAGAGATACTCCATCAAATGTACAGATGCAATCCAGTTATATTTCATACTTACTGCGTATGACCACAAAAGAGGAATGTGGGTTCCATCTCACTTAAATATCACTGCTTTCTGTAATATTTTTTTTTTCGTTGTCAGGCCCTGTTGGTAAATTCAGCATTTTCAGTCAAAACATATCCGTAGTTATTCTACGGACACAAAGCAAATCCCTCTTGGAAATATTCCTCCCAGGAGGTGATGTGGAGGGCTTATAAATTATATAATAAATAACTGGTTTGCTTTTCTATTAAAGATATTCTGTTAGAAATGTTATTGCTTCCGTTTCCGATACTCATCATCTCTTTTTTCTGTACAATTTTCATTTGGGGTGAGTGACCTCTATGCTCTAGCTCATTTCTTTGAGGAATGGCTACCTATGTTCCATCTTTGGGTATACACGAAGGAAAAGATTTTTCTATCTGAAGGAAAGACACTTTAAAAAATTACTACTTTTTTACAGTGTGTTGCTCTTAATCAAAATGGAAATAAAATTAAGTTTATGAATTTGTGTTGCAAAAATTACTTCAGCCTTGGGCTTACATGTACCCGATACACGCATCATCATCTTGGGGGTCTGTCACAGACCAGCGTGGACAATTTTCAGAGAGAATTAAGAAGCCAAAACTGAATTTCCTTGGACGTTCCTCTTGGCTTCAGCCAGCCAAGGCGTGGCTTTTAGAAACCTGGACTGAAGTCTGGCAAGAGCTAGAGGGAAGTTTTGTTCCCTTCCAGGCTTTGCCCAGGTGTTTCTGAAGTATGCTCAGCAATCTTTAATCTTCCTCTAACTTTTATTTTGATCACCTACAGGTGTGTTTAAGCCTTTCCTCCAGTAGGATGACATTTGGGATAACAGCATGCTGGATGCAGGACTCCAGTTGCCAGCAGAGGTATTCAAAGGCAACATCTGAATTTATAGAGCTGCTGTGACGTTTACTGCATTCATTGCACTGGTGTAGTATCTTTCCGAGGGGTTAAAGAGAGCGCCTCTCCTTCCCTTCTGCTGACTCTTCATCGGCATTTACTTCCTCTTGCATATGAATTTTTATATTTACAGATTATGGGACTATTAGGAATATAAAGGCTGATTAATTACTTTTGAGTTCAGAAAGGAGATAAAGATTCTCAGTTCAGAGAGGAGATAAAACTATTAATTTATTACATAATATTTTTTAATTAAACTGTTTATGTTTTAGTCTAAAAAATGTGGCTTTGTCGCATGTAATGAAAGTGGTTGTTTCCTAAGTTATGTTCCTTTGGAAATACTTCAGAGTGTTCTTGCTGTGTTATAATGAAAGTGATACAAGGAACAAGACAGCTTCCCTGAGCTTGATGTTTAAATGCAAATGTGTGAACATCTCCCAGTTACTCTGTGTAAATACCCAAGGGTTGTCCAAGTGATGTGTTTTAGGAAGGGTATGATTATCATGGACACAGCCTAGCTTTTACCTTGGTATATCATCTGGTGCTCTAGAATAAAAAAAAAAATAAATAATTCCGAGTTTTACAGTACTACAATAAATTTAAGTGGCTTCATTTCTGCAAAAGGGGGAAATCTGTTTTCTGCTCGTGCCAGAGCATGAGATTTTACGTTCTTCAGAGAAAAAGAGCAACGAGATTTTACGAGGAGTCAGTCTCTATCCCTGTGTGCTCTGCACAAATAGAATTTACATCAGTGGTACGTCTTGTGCTGTCAGAAGCATCGCAGGCATCACCTTCAGTAGTGTGTTTGTTTGATTGACAGTGTGCATCTTGGACAGGGGCGGATAACTAGTTAACTTTGGACCAAGGGTTGCCTTGCTAACGAGAACTTTCTCTGGAGGGTGGTGAAGCAGTGAAGCGCTGCATTTACCCTACTGTCACCCTCCTGAGGGAGGAGGGTTATTCCTGCAGGACTGAGGCAGCTGAAGTACCCAGGAAATCATTTTAGCGACTTCAGTTTTATCCACCTTCACTGCCGCCCAGAATTTCACCCAGTCTAGGCATACTTTTTTATTTCCATCTGAAGTACTTGGCAGCATGAGCAAAGCACGCTCAGTCCCGTGAGTGATATGTTGTAAACTCCGGAGCACAAAAAACTCCATTTGTGGTCAGTTCCTCACGGGAGCTGGACTTTAACCCTTACTGAATGGCAACGGACTCACACCCATGCACACGTGCTCAGGAGTGTCACTACAAATTTTATAGTCAAGCCCAAAGCAGTTGAGGGAAAGGGTAGTACAAATGGCTCCAAAATATAAACTAACTTATAGTTTACTATTGTTTAGTGACAACCTGGTCCTCTGCAACAGCTTTAAATAACCAACACTGTAAGGTTCTATGTGGGTTTTTTTCTGTTTAGTGTTTACTGGTACATTTTTCATACATTTATACTCACAATGAGATTATGAACTGCATTTACGTACTCTTTGGCAAACTCAACGGTAACTGAGAAAAGAAAATGCTGTAGGTAACAAGATAGGGAAGAACCCTTCCCGGAGACCAGTTGTTTTACTCTGTAAACAACAGAACTCTGATTTTATGTTCAAGTCTCAGAATAAAAAGTAGGACCGTTTTCCAAAGAAGAGTGTGAAAGATATTTTCTGGGACTATGTTCTGGTAAAATCCTGATTTATGGTAAGCTAGATATGTAAGCTGTAACAATCGGACAGAAGAGAACAAGCTCAAGATGAAAACATACATTATTCCCGTGAATAATGCGTAGCACTTACACAGCACTTAACGTTTTGAAAGCACTGGACAAATATTAACTCTCTCTAGGGGCACAGAAAGGTGTCCTTACCTCCATTTACAACTGAGAGGCAGCTGAGCTAAGGCCAGCTTTTTAAATTGTGCCGGGCATTCAAGAACTGAGAAACTCGGAGTATCACTTGTGTCACCTCTTGATGATGTGATTTTCCGAAGGCCGAGAGCGACACACGAGCCGGGGCAGGGTTAGATGTTAGGATCCCTCAGCCTGCAGACAGCGTTACCTCTCATCTTTTGACGAGCGGTATGAGATGGCAACAAGAATGACAATGAAAGGACATGATGTGCGGGCACCTGCTGTACGGTGTGAGAAACGAGTTACTGACACGTGAAGTCGCTGAAGCAAGAATGAAGATGGTTTTGTGGGAACAAAGAACCGGGCCGGATTCACAGAAATGGCCTGCACGTATAAAAAACGTGTTAATTTTTAAAGAAGAAGTAACAACGTCCTATCCCCTTTTTATCTAAATTGTATAGCCATTTGAGCCTGGCCAGGAACGGGTTAGAAAGGGACAGGAGGATGCCAGGACGCTTTGGCTTTGGATAGAGTCCTGCTGGTCGCCCGCTGGCAGGGCAGACGATGGGATGGTGGCTGCACACTTTCCAGCCCTGTTGGCGTGACAGCTCCGGTTCCATCTGGGAAAAAACCAAACGTTTCCATTGACCCTTGTACCTCACAATTCCTGAAAGTAGCTCAAAACAGCTTCTCCAGAATGAGGTATTGTTCATTCACCTGGGAACACAGAGCAAGCCAAGAACTCAGCCACTTGGTTTTGATCTTCCATAAAGGTTAGCCTTTCTTTCCAAGAGTTTTTTCTATATGGGCACAGTCAAAAAGTTTAAAAACGAAGCGTGTCTATCCAAATAAACCCCCCATGGTTACTAGCTCACACTATTTTAACTTTGACTTACCACATAATTTTTTAGCAATTCTGATACAGTCTCCTTTTGGCTATTAACAGTGAACATTAACTGGTAAATATGAAATAGTTTGTGACCAGGTCCACCAGGACAATTTTGAAATTTACTTAGACATAAATAGGCCTCTAAAACGAGCTGCATTTTCTTCCAGCCATGTAAGATCCAGGCTCCTGGAGAAGCGGAGACAGGTGCTGCCTGCGTTTGGCGTGGGTCTCAGGTGGGAGGCAGGTTCCGTTTTCCACTTTGAGCACGGAGCTATTTCGCAATTACCCTGCAGCTGGCTAGCAAACCTCCAACAGGACTTTGCTGCGCCTAGAAAAAAGAGAAGGGCTGATGGAATTCTCAGTGCCTTCCTTCTGTCTGACTTTGAGAAGCAGCTCAAAATTCTCTCCTGTCATGCTGGAAAAATGTCACTTTGTTATTTTCATGAGGATTCTGCACTGAGATGAGTCAAATACAGTAAAGCTGGTTTCTGTGTTCCTGAGCTTGCTCTGGATGTGCCCAAACGTCCAACTTGCAAACTGTTGGTGTGAAGCTGTTCGGAAATAGAAAGTTGTGAGCGCTGTTCCTCCCTCTCTAATCAGAAGTTGTTTGTGTCACCCACAGTAACTACTCACACACATGCACTGATGGTGGTTGAAAGGGAAATACAGAAGTCCTTGTCCGGAAATGAGGAATTCCTCCTCCTCACCAGAAGCCTCTGCCTGACAAAGCGGTAATAGAGAGAGAAATACTGATGAAATGAACCATTTTCCAGACCATTGGGAATGTTCGTCCTCTATTTGTATATGGCTATGTACATGTATCTATAAAATACGTGTATTTCCATAAACTGCAGTAAAATATTAATATTCTGGGCAGGAATCCAATTTCATCTTTAAGCAGCATTTGCAGGGGATTGTTAAATCCTATAATGGAAGCTTTGTCTAGGCACTTTTCTCACTGGCCAACTTAATTTTTTTTCTTTGATTGTTTTTAATGTTTTTCCTGGAACAGAAAGTCCCAATAGTTGTTTACAACCTTTTCTGGAAACTATGTCCGTTTTATACCATTCAGAACTGATAATAATTTTTCTAAACCAAGCCGTATATTCCTGGAATCTGAATGTTCTCAGAGAGAACTATTAGCAGTAAATTCTCTCAGACTGTTATACAAAAAGTTATTAGGCTGCTTGGTTTTTTCCAAGGGAAACATTATCAAGTGTATTACTGGGAAAGGAGCAAAGCTTTCTTTCAGTGACTGTGAGATGTTTCCACCTGATGATTTTTATGATGCGTTACGATCAATAAAACAACTCAGTGTATTTCACAGTGGGAAATCCAGATTATGACCATTATCAAATCCACCACTGCTAGGACAGTCTCAGCATCCAGGCAGAGACCATGACACGGCTTAAAGTGCCAGCAGTGGTCAACAAAAGAAAGGGTCGGAAGTTCTGGGCAGCACTTTTAGAGCTGCCGCCTTTGTTCTCTCAACCCCGGCTCTCTGAAATCAGTGGAAAGACTCACGTTGGCTTTGGTGGGCTTTGAGTCTAGATCAGCTCTTGAGCGAACAGGTTTCAGACTTTAGATCTCTCGATCCCAAGCACTAAACCAACCCTGACAAAATGTTTCTGGTTTGAACAAGGTGGCAGGGGCTGTTCCTGTGGCCTATGGTGTTGTTTTCATCTGGCTTTGAATGCTGCACTTCAATAAGGAAGTACTTTGTCCTTCCACTTTCAGGTGCCTACCTTTGAATCACCTCAAAGGCACGGAAAGAATGCTAAGACACTTTTAAAAGGCTGAAATAGATGTATGAAGCGGAGTTATCACCCAAAGGCCATGGGATCGTTTGTGCCAGCTTTTTTTGGTTTGGATCGTGGGGTTTTTTACAGGGAATTTTCCTTACACTCTTCCCCTCACCAAAAACCCCAAATGTTTAAAATGTCATTCTCTTCAGCTTCAATCTCCCTGCTCTCTAAGAACCTCTACATCAGTCAGAGGAGGAAGAGAAACCCATTAACGAGGTGAATGAAGCAGGACGAGGCCTTCCAGAAAAGGAGCTTCCCGCCTCCGCAGAGGCGTGGGTGCCGGGGCTCAGCCCCTCCTCGAGCGGTGCAGAGCCCCTGCCCTGCCTGCTGCAAAGCTGCGGAGCTCTGCGGGAGGCCACGGGGCTGGGCTGGGCCACCAGGGGCCTGTGGGAGGTTGCCAAACCTGGTAAAGCATTTAGAGGGAAAATGTTTGGCGAGACTCCGGTCATGCCAGTAAGTGCCTGCGGGCGATCCTGCCTGGAAGGCAGCAGCCGGCTCCGGAAGGCTTCTTGGGTCCCAGTCGTACACCACGGGCACCTGCTGGGAGGTTTTCAAGGGCGTACCCCAGATGCCATCACCAGCGGCCTCTGCTTACACAAGGGAGAACGGTTTCCACAGCCACACTGCCAGCCCCTTCATCCCACCGCCTGCAAATACCACCGCTGCCTTCAAATGCAAAGGATGAACGTTCCAGTCTAGAAAGGGCCGTGCTTATGCGCCCACCAAAACATTCTGATTGTTCTTTTAATGCTTTAGAAACGGAACTTCTAATTCAACTTCAGAGTAAGAAATAGCTTTCCTTGAACTCTTTATACTTCTATAGCTATCTGTCTTTAGATTGGACTGTCAGATACAAGAATTGTCTTGTAAAACTGTAGTTTCCCTTTAATAAGCCACTCTGAGGGGCAATTATTCATGCAGTCTGCTCCGTGCCGAGTGTGTTTTCATGCTGGGCAGCCCTGTCCCTTGATTGCAGGAACGCACTCCTGGGAATCCTAAGTAAATATGAACTGGTATGTATGAAAGGATTTACTAGACCTTCCGCTGCTTC